>NW_028242105.1:0-522000 GCF_964263255.1 Lissotriton vulgaris | reverse complement strand
CAGGGTCAGCTGAGCAGCAAATTTCTATTTAACCACCTGCTATCATGAGAGACCTCAAGGCTGCATGTTTTGAGCCCAGTACTGAGCCTGAAAAGCGTTTCCAATTCCACTTACAAGTAAAACTAGCTAAAATTTGCCTGGCTGCTCTTCACTGAAAAGCTCATTCTGCTTACATTTTTGGCATACGGTTGCTCCTACAGGGTCAGCTGAGCAGCGAATTTCTATTTAACCACCTGCTATCATGAGAGACCTCAGGGCTGCATGTTTTGAGCCCAGTACTGATCCTGAAAAGCGTTTCCAACCCCACTTACAAGTAAAACTAGCTAAAATGTGCCTGGCTGCTATTCACTGAAAAGCTCATTCTGCTTACATTTTTGGCATACGGTTGCTCCTACAGGGTCAGCTGAGCAGCGAATTTCTATTTAACCACCTGCTATCATGAGAGACCTCAGGGCTGCATGTTTTGAGCCCAGTACTGATCCTGAAAAGCGTTTCCAACCCCACTTACAAGTAAAACTAGCTAAAATGTGCCTGGCTGCTATTCACTGAAAAGCTCATTCTGCTTACATTTTTGGCATACGGTTGCTCCTACAGGGTCAGCTGAGCAGCGAATTTCTATTTAACCACCTGCTATCATGAGAGACCTCAGGGCTGCATGTTTTGAGCCCAGTACTGATCCTGAAAAGCGTTTCCAACCCCACTTACAAGTAAAACTAGCCAAAATGTGCCTGGCTGCTATTCACTGAAAAGCTCATTCTGCTTACATTTTTGGCATACGGTTGCTCCTACAGGGTCAGCTGAGCAGCGAATTTCTATTTAACCACCTGCTATCATGAGAGACCTCAGGGCTGCATGTTTTGAGCCCAGTACTGATCCTGAAAAGAGTTTCCAACCCCAGTTACAAGTAAAACTAGCTAAAATGTGCCTGGCTGCTATTCACTGAAAAGCTCATTCTGCTTACATTTTTGGCATACGTTTGCTCCTACAGGGTCAGCTGAGCAGCGAATTTCTATTTAACCACCTGCTATCATGAGAGACCTCAAGGCTGCATGTTTTGAGCCCAGTACTGAGCCTGAAAAGCGTTTCCAACTCCACTTACAAGTAAAACTAGCTAAAATTTGCCTGGCTGCTCTTCACTGAAAAGCTCATTCTGCGTACATTTTTGGCATACGTTTGCTCCTACAGGGTCAGCTGATCAGCGAATTTCTATTTAACCACCTGCTATCATGAGAGACCTCAACGCTGCATGTTTTGAGCCCAGTACTGAGCCCGAAAAGCGTTTCCAACCTCACTTACAATTAAAACTAGCTAAAATGTGCCTGTCTGCTTTTCACTGAAAAGCTCATTCTGCTTACATTTTTGGCATACGGTTGCTCCTACAGGGTCAGCTGAGCAGCGAATTTCTATTTAACCACCTGCTATCATGAGAGACCTCAAGGCTGCATGTTTTGAGCCCAGTACTGAGCCCGAAAAGCGTTTCCAACCTCACTTACAATTAAAACTAGCTAAAATGTGCCTGTCTGCTTTTCACTGAAAAGCTCATTCTGCTTACATTTTTGGCATACGGTTGCTCCTACAGGGTCAGCTGAGCAGCAAATTTCTATTTAACCACCTGCTATCATGAGAGACCTCAGGGCTGCATGTTTTGAACCCAGTACTGAGCCCGAAAAGCGTTTCCAACCCCACTTACAAGTAAAACTAGCTAAAATGTGCCTGGCTGCTTTTCACTGAAAAGCTCATTCTGCTTACATTTTTGGCATACGGTTGCTCCTACAGGGTCAGCTGAGCAGCGAATTTCTATTTAACCACCTGCTATCATGAGAGACCTCAGGGCTGCATGTTTTGAGCCCAGTACTGATCCTGAAAAGCGTTTCCAACCCCACTTACAAGTAAAACTAGCTAAAATGTGCCCGGCTGCTATTCACTGAAAAGCTCATTCTGCTTACATTTTTGGCATACGGTTGCTCCTACAGGGTCAGCTGAGCAGCGAATTTCTATTTAACCACCTGCTATCATGAGAGACCTCAGGGCTGCATGTTTTGAGCCCAGTACTGATCCTGAAAAGCGTTTCCAACTCCACTTACAAGTAAAACTAGCTAAAATGTGCCTGGCTGCTCTTCACTGAAAAGCTCATTCTGCGGCATACGTTTGCTCCTGCTGGGTCAGCTGAGCAGCGAATTTCTATTTAACCACCTGCTATCATGAGAGACCTCAGGGCTGCATGTTTTGAGCCCAGTACTGATCCTGAAAAGCGTTTCCAACCCCACTTAACAGGAAAACTAGCTAAAATGTGCCTGGCTGCTATTCACTGAAAAGCTCATTCTGCTTACATTTTTTGGCATACGTTTGCTCCTACAGGGTCAGCTGAGCAGCGAATTTCTATTTAACCACCTGCTATCATGAGAGACCTTAAGGCTTGCACTTTTGAGCCCAGTACTGAGCCTGAAAAGCGTTTCCAACTCCACTTACAAGTAAAACTAGCTAAAATTGGCCTGGCTGCTCTTCACTGAAAAGCTCATTCTGCGTACATTTTTGGCATACATTGGCTCCTACCGGGTCAGCTGAGCAGCGAATTTCTATTTAACCACCTGCTATCATGAGAGACCTCAGGGCTGCATGTTTTGAGCCCAGTACTGATCCTGAAAAGCGTTTCCAACTCCACTTACAAGTAAAACTAGCTAAAATGCGCGTGGCTGCTCTTCACTAAAAAGCTCATTCTGCGTACATTTTTGGAATACGTTTGCTCCTGCCGGGTCAGCTGAATAGCGAATTTCTATTTAACCACCTGCTATCATGAGAGACCTCAGGGCTGCATGTTTTGAGCCCAGTACTGATCCTGAAAAGCGTTTCCAACCCCACTTACAAGTAAAACTAGCTAAAATGTGCCTGGCTGCTATTCACTGAAAAGCTCATTCTGTGTACATTTTTGGCATACGTTTGCTCCTGCTGGGTCAGCCAAGTGGCAAATTTATACTTAACCACCCGCTATCAGGAGAGACCTCAGAGCTGCATCTTTTGAGCCCAGTACTGAGCCTGAAAAGCATTTCCAACCCCACTTAAAAGTAAAACTAGCTATAATGTGCCTGGCTGCTATTCACTGAAAAGCTCATTCTGCTTACATTTTTGGCATACGTTTGCTCCTATAGGATCAGCTGAGCAGCAAATTTCTATTTAACCACCAGCTATCATGAGAGACCTCAGGGCTGCATGTTTTGAGCCCAGTACTGAGCCTGAAAAGCGTTTCCAACTCCACTTACAAGTAAAACTAGCTAAAATTTGCCTGGCTGCTCTTCACTGAAAAGCTTATTCTGCTTACATTTTTGGCATACAGTTGCTCCTACAGGGTCAGCTGAGCAGCAAATTTCTATTTAACCACCTGCTATCATGAGAGACCTCAGGGCTGCATGTTTTGAGCCCAGTACTGATCCTGAAAAGCGTTTCCAACCCCACTTACAAGTAAAACTAGCTAAAATGTGCCTGGCTTACTTTACTTACAAGTAAAACTAGCTAAAATGTGCCTGGCTGCTTTTCACTGAAAAGCTCATTCTGCTTACATTTTTGGCATACGGTTGCTCCTACCGGGTCAGCTGAGCAGCAAATTTCTATTTAACCACCTGCTATCATGAGAGACCTCAGGGCTGCATGTTTTGAGCCCAGTACTGATCCTGAAAAGCGTTTCCAACCCCACTTACAAGTAAAACTAGCTAAAATGTGCCTGGCTGCTATTATTCACTGAAAAGCTCATTCTGCTTACATTTTTGGCATACGGTTGCTCCTACAGGGTCAGCTGAGCAGCGAATTTCTATTTAACCACCTGCTATCATGAGAGACCTCAGGGCTGCATGTTTTGAGCCGAGTACTGATCCTGAAAAGCGTTTCCAACCCCACTTACATGTAAAACTAGCTAAAATGTGCCTGGCTGCTATTCACTGAAAAGCTCATTCTGTGTACATTTTTGGCATATGTTTGCTCCTGCTGGGTCAGCCAAGTGGCAAATTTCTACTTAACCACCTGCTATCATGAGAGACCTCAGGGCTGCATGTTTTGAGCGCAGTACTGATCCTGAAAAGAGTTTCAAACCCCACTTACAAGTAAAACTAGCTAAAATGTGCCTGGCTGCTATTCACTGAAAAGCTCATTCTGCGTACATTTTTGGCATACGTTTGCTCCTACAGAGTCAGCTGATCAGCGAATTTCTATTTAACCACCTGCTATCATGAGAGACCTCAAGGCTGCATGTTTTGAGCCCAGTACTGAGCCCGAAAAGCGTTTCCAACCTCACTTACAAGTAAAACTAGCTAAAATGTGCCTGGCTGCTTTTCACTGAAAAGCTCATTCTGCTTACATTTTTGGCATACGTTTGCTCCTACAGGGTCAGCTGAGCAGCGAATTTCTATTTAACCACCTGCTATCATGAGAGACCTCAAGGCTGCATGTTTTGAGCCCAGTACTGAGCCCGAAAAGCGTTTCCAACCTCACTTACAAGTAAAACTAGCTAAAATGTGCCTGGCTGCTTTTCACTGAAAAGCTCATTCTGCTTACATTTTTGGTATACGGTTGCTCCTACAGGGTCAGCTGAGCAGCGAATTTCTATTTAACCACCTGCTATCATGAGAGACCTCAGGGCTGCATGTTTTGAGCCCAGTACTGATCCTGAAAAGCGTTTCCAACCCCACTTACAAGTAAAACTAGCTAAAATGTGCCTGGCTGCTTTTCACTGAAAAGCTCATTCTGCTTACATTTTTGGCATACGTTTGCTCCTACAGGGTCAGCTGAGCAGCGATTTCTATTTAACCACCTGCTATCATGAGAGACCTCAGGGCTGCATGTTTTGAGCCCAGTACTGATCCTGAAAAGAGTTTCAAACCCCACTTACAAGTAAAACTAGCTAAAATGTGCCTGGCTGCTATTCACTGAAAAGCTCATTCTGCTTACATTTTTGGCGTACGTTTGCTCCTACAGGGTCAGCTGAGCAGCAAATTTCTATTTAACCACCTGCTATCATGAGAGACCTCAAGGCTGCATGTTTTGAGCCCAGTACTGAGCCTGAAAAGCGTTTCCAATTCCACTTACAAGTAAAACTAGCTAAAATTTGCCTGGCTGCTCTTCACTGAAAAGCTCATTCTGCTTACATTTTTGGCATACGGTTGCTCCTACAGGGTCAGCTGAGCAGCGAATTTCTATTTAACCACCTGCTATCATGAGAGACCTCAGGGCTGCATGTTTTGAGCCCAGTACTGATCCTGAAAAGCGTTTCCAACCCCACTTACAAGTAAAACTAGCTAAAATGTGCCTGGCTGCTATTCACTGAAAAGCTCATTCTGCTTACATTTTTGGCATACGGTTGCTCCTACAGGGTCAGCTGAGCAGCGAATTTCTATTTAACCACCTGCTATCATGAGAGACCTCAATGCTGCATGTTTTGAGCCCAGTACTGATCCTGAAAAGCGTTTCAAACCCCAGTTACAAGTAAAACTAGCTAAAATGTGCCTGGCTGCTATTCACTGAAAAGCTCATTCTGCTTACATTTTTGGCATACGTTTGCTCCTACAGGGTCAGCTGAGCAGCGAATTTCTATTTAACCACATGCTATCATGAGAGACCTCAAGGCTGCATGTTTTGAGCCCAGTACTGAGCCTGAAAAGCGTTTCCAACTCCACTTACAAGTAAAACTAGCTAAAATTTGCCTGGCTGCTCTTCACTGAAAAGCTCATTCTGCGTACACTTTTGGCATACGTTTGCTCCTACAGGGTCAGCTGATCAGCGAATTTCTATTTAACCACCTGCTATCATGAGAGACCTCAAGGCTGTATTTTGAGCCCAGTACTGAGCCCGAAAAGCGTTTCCAACCTCACTTACAAGTAAAACTAGCTAAAATGTGCCTATCTGCTTTTCACTGAAAAGCTCATTCTGCTTACATGTTTTGGCATACGGTTGCTCCTACAGGGTCAGCTGAGCAGCGAATTTCTATTTAACCACCTGCTATCATGAGAGACCTCAAGGCTGCATGTTTTGAGCCCAGTACTGAGCCCGAAAAGCGTTTCCAACCCCACTTACAAGTAAAACTAGCTAAAATGTGCCTGGCTGCTTTTCACTGAAAAGCTCATTCTGCTTACATTTTTGGCATACGGTTGCTCCTACAGGGTCAGCTGAGCAGCGAATTTCTATTTAACCACCTGCTATCATGAGAGACCTCAGGGCTGCATGTTTTGAGCCCAGTACTGATCCTGAAAAGCGTTTCCAACCCCACTTACAAGTAAAACTAGCTAAAATGTGCCTGGCTGCTATTCACTGAAAAGCTCATTCTGCTTACATTTTTGGCATACGGTTGCTCCTACAGGGTCAGCTGAGCAGCGAATTTCTATTTAACCACCTGCTATCATGAGAGACCTCAGGGCTGCATGTTTTGAGCCCAGTACTGATCCTGAAAAGCGTTTCCAACCCCACTTACAAGTAAAACTAGCCAAAATGTGCCTGGCTGCTATTCACTGAAAAGCTCATTCTGCTTACATTTTTGGCATACGGTTGCTCCTACAGGGTCAGCTGAGCAGCGAATTTCTATTTAACCACCTGCTATCATGAGAGACCTCAGGGCTGCATGTTTTGAGCCCAGTACTGATCCTGAAAAGAGTTTCCAACCCCAGTTACAAGTAAAACTAGCTAAAATGTGCCTGGCTGCTATTCACTGAAAAGCTCATTCTGCTTACATTTTTGGCATACGTTTGCTCCTACAGGGTCAGCTGAGCAGCGAATTTCTATTTAACCACCTGCTATCATGAGAGACCTCAAGGCTGCATGTTTTGAGCCCAGTACTGAGCCTGAAAAGCGTTTCCAACTCCACTTACAAGTAAAACTAGCTAAAATTTGCCTGGCTGCTCTTCACTGAAAAGCTCATTCTGCGTACATTTTTGGCATACGTTTGCTCCTACAGGGTCAGCTGATCAGCGAATTTCTATTTAACCACCTGCTATCATGAGAGACCTCAACGCTGCATGTTTTGAGCCCAGTACTGAGCCCGAAAAGCGTTTCCAACCTCACTTACAATTAAAACTAGCTAAAATGTGCCTGTCTGCTTTTCACTGAAAAGCTCATTCTGCTTACATTTTTGGCATACGGTTGCTCCTACAGGGTCAGCTGAGCAGCGAATTTCTATTTAACCACCTGCTATCATGAGAGACCTCAAGGCTGCATGTTTTGAGCCCAGTACTGAGCCCGAAAAGCGTTTCCAACCTCACTTACAATTAAAACTAGCTAAAATGTGCCTGTCTGCTTTTCACTGAAAAGCTCATTCTGCTTACATTTTTGGCATACGGTTGCTCCTACAGGGTCAGCTGAGCAGCAAATTTCTATTTAACCACCTGCTATCATGAGAGACCTCAGGGCTGCATGTTTTGAACCCAGTACTGAGCCCGAAAAGCGTTTCCAACCCCACTTACAAGTAAAACTAGCTAAAATGTGCCTGGCTGCTTTTCACTGAAAAGCTCATTCTGCTTACATTTTTGGCATACGGTTGCTCCTACAGGGTCAGCTGAGCAGCGAATTTCTATTTAACCACCTGCTATCATGAGAGACCTCAGGGCTGCATGTTTTGAGCCCAGTACTGATCCTGAAAAGCGTTTCCAACCCCACTTACAAGTAAAACTAGCTAAAATGTGCCCGGCTGCTATTCACTGAAAAGCTCATTCTGCTTACATTTTTGGCATACGGTTGCTCCTACAGGGTCAGCTGAGCAGCGAATTTCTATTTAACCACCTGCTATCATGAGAGACCTCAGGGCTGCATGTTTTGAGCCCAGTACTGATCCTGAAAAGCGTTTCCAACTCCACTTACAAGTAAAACTAGCTAAAATGTGCCTGGCTGCTCTTCACTGAAAAGCTCATTCTGCGGCATACGTTTGCTCCTGCTGGGTCAGCTGAGCAGCGAATTTCTATTTAACCACCTGCTATCATGAGAGACCTCAGGGCTGCATGTTTTGAGCCCAGTACTGATCCTGAAAAGCGTTTCCAACCCCACTTAACAGGAAAACTAGCTAAAATGTGCCTGGCTGCTATTCACTGAAAAGCTCATTCTGCTTACATTTTTTGGCATACGTTTGCTCCTACAGGGTCAGCTGAGCAGCGAATTTCTATTTAACCACCTGCTATCATGAGAGACCTTAAGGCTTGCACTTTTGAGCCCAGTACTGAGCCTGAAAAGCGTTTCCAACTCCACTTACAAGTAAAACTAGCTAAAATTGGCCTGGCTGCTCTTCACTGAAAAGCTCATTCTGCGTACATTTTTGGCATACATTGGCTCCTACCGGGTCAGCTGAGCATCGAATTTCTATTTAACCACCTGCTATCATGAGAGACCTCAGGGCTGCATGTTTTGAGCCCAGTACTGATCCTGAAAAGCGTTTCCAACTCCACTTACAAGTAAAACTAGCTAAAATGCGCGTGGCTGCTCTTCACTAAAAAGCTCATTCTGCGTACATTTTTGGAATACGTTTGCTCCTGCCGGGTCAGCTGAATAGCGAATTTCTATTTAACCACCTGCTATCATGAGAGACCTCAGGGCTGCATGTTTTGAGCCCAGTACTGATCCTGAAAAGCGTTTCCAACCCCACTTACAAGTAAAACTAGCTAAAATGTGCCTGGCTGCTATTCACTGAAAAGCTCATTCTGTGTACATTTTTGGCATACGTTTGCTCCTGCTGGGTCAGCCAAGTGGCAAATTTATACTTAACCACCCGCTATCAGGAGAGACCTCAGAGCTGCATCTTTTGAGCCCAGTACTGAGCCTGAAAAGCATTTCCAACCCCACTTAAAAGTAAAACTAGCTATAATGTGCCTGGCTGCTATTCACTGAAAAGCTCATTCTGCTTACATTTTTGGCATACGTTTGCTCCTATAGGATCAGCTGAGCAGCAAATTTCTATTTAACCACCAGCTATCATGAGAGACCTCAGGGCTGCATGTTTTGAGCCCAGTACTGAGCCTGAAAAGCGTTTCCAACTCCACTTACAAGTAAAACTAGCTAAAATTTGCCTGGCTGCTCTTCACTGAAAAGCTTATTCTGCTTACATTTTTGGCATACAGTTGCTCCTACAGGGTCAGCTGAGCAGCAAATTTCTATTTAACCACCTGCTATCATGAGAGACCTCAGGGCTGCATGTTTTGAGCCCAGTACTGATCCTGAAAAGCGTTTCCAACCCCACTTACAAGTAAAACTAGCTAAAATGTGCCTGGCTTACTTTACTTACAAGTAAAACTAGCTAAAATGTGCCTGGCTGCTTTTCACTGAAAAGCTCATTCTGCTTACATTTTTGGCATACGGTTGCTCCTACCGGGTCAGCTGAGCAGCAAATTTCTATTTAACCACCTGCTATCATGAGAGACCTCAGGGCTGCATGTTTTGAGCCCAGTACTGATCCTGAAAAGCGTTTCCAACCCCACTTACAAGTAAAACTAGCTAAAATGTGCCTGGCTGCTATTATTCACTGAAAAGCTCATTCTGCTTACATTTTTGGCATACGGTTGCTCCTACAGGGTCAGCTGAGCAGCGAATTTCTATTTAACCACCTGCTATCATGAGAGACCTCAGGGCTGCATGTTTTGAGCCGAGTACTGATCCTGAAAAGCGTTTCCAACCCCACTTACATGTAAAACTAGCTAAAATGTGCCTGGCTGCTATTCACTGAAAAGCTCATTCTGTGTACATTTTTGGCATATGTTTGCTCCTGCTGGGTCAGCCAAGTGGCAAATTTCTACTTAACCACCTGCTATCATGAGAGACCTCAGGGCTGCATGTTTTGAGCGCAGTACTGATCCTGAAAAGAGTTTCAAACCCCACTTACAAGTAAAACTAGCTAAAATGTGCCTGGCTGCTATTCACTGAAAAGCTCATTCTGCGTACATTTTTGGCATACGTTTGCTCCTACAGAGTCAGCTGATCAGCGAATTTCTATTTAACCACCTGCTATCATGAGAGACCTCAAGGCTGCATGTTTTGAGCCCAGTACTGAGCCCGAAAAGCGTTTCCAACCTCACTTACAAGTAAAACTAGCTAAAATGTGCCTGGCTGCTTTTCACTGAAAAGCTCATTCTGCTTACATTTTTGGCATACGTTTGCTCCTACAGGGTCAGCTGAGCAGCGAATTTCTATTTAACCACCTGCTATCATGAGAGACCTCAAGGCTGCATGTTTTGAGCCCAGTACTGAGCCCGAAAAGCGTTTCCAACCTCACTTACAAGTAAAACTAGCTAAAATGTGCCTGGCTGCTTTTCACTGAAAAGCTCATTCTGCTTACATTTTTGGTATACGGTTGCTCCTACAGGGTCAGCTGAGCAGCGAATTTCTATTTAACCACCTGCTATCATGAGAGACCTCAGGGCTGCATGTTTTGAGCCCAGTACTGATCCTGAAAAGCGTTTCCAACCCCACTTACAAGTAAAACTAGCTAAAATGTGCCTGGCTGCTTTTCACTGAAAAGCTCATTCTGCTTACATTTTTGGCATACGTTTGCTCCTACAGGGTCAGCTGAGCAGCGATTTCTATTTAACCACCTGCTATCATGAGAGACCTCAGGGCTGCATGTTTTGAGCCCAGTACTGATCCTGAAAAGAGTTTCAAACCCCACTTACAAGTAAAACTAGCTAAAATGTGCCTGGCTGCTATTCACTGAAAAGCTCATTCTGCTTACATTTTTGGCGTACGTTTGCTCCTACAGGGTCAGCTGAGCAGCAAATTTCTATTTAACCACCTGCTATCATGAGAGACCTCAAGGCTGCATGTTTTGAGCCCAGTACTGAGCCTGAAAAGCGTTTCCAATTCCACTTACAAGTAAAACTAGCTAAAATTTGCCTGGCTGCTCTTCACTGAAAAGCTCATTCTGCTTACATTTTTGGCATACGGTTGCTCCTACAGGGTCAGCTGAGCAGCGAATTTCTATTTAACCACCTGCTATCATGAGAGACCTCAGGGCTGCATGTTTTGAGCCCAGTACTGATCCTGAAAAGCGTTTCCAACCCCACTTACAAGTAAAACTAGCTAAAATGTGCCTGGCTGCTATTCACTGAAAAGCTCATTCTGCTTACATTTTTGGCATACGGTTGCTCCTACAGGGTCAGCTGAGCAGCGAATTTCTATTTAACCACCTGCTATCATGAGAGACCTCAGGGCTGCATGTTTTGAGCCGAGTACTGATCCTGAAAAGCGTTTCCAACCCCACTTACAAGTAAAACTAGCTAAAATGTGCCTGGCTGCTATTCACTGAAAAGCTCATTCTGTGTACATTTTTGGCATATGTTTGCTCCTGCTGGGTCAGCCAAGTGGCAAATTTCTACTCAACCACCTGCTATCATGAGAGACCTCAGGGCTGCATGTTTTGAGCGCAGTACTGATCCTGAAAAGAGTTTCAAACCCCACTTACAAGTAAAACTAGCTAAAATGTGCCTGGCTGCTATTCACTGAAAAGCTCATTCTGCTTACATTTTTGGCATACGTTTGCTCCTACAGGGTCAGCTGAGCAGCGAATTTCTATTTAACCACCTGCTATCATGAGAGACCTCAAGGCTGCATGTTTTGAGCCCAGTACTGAGCCCGAAAAGCGTTTCCAACCCCACTTACAAGTAAAACTAGCTAAAATGTGCCTGGCTGCTTTTCACTGAAAAGCTCATTCTGCTTACATTTTTGGCATACGGTTGTTCCTACAGGGTCAGCTGAGCAGCGAATTTCTATTTAACCACCTGCTATCATGAGAGACCTCAGGGCTGCATGTTTTGAGCCCAGTACTGATCCTGAAAAGCGTTTCCAACCCCACTTACAAGTAAAGCTAGCTAAAATGTGCCTGGCTGCTTTTCACTGAAAAGCTCATTCTGCTTACATTTTTGGCATACGGTTGCTCCTACAGGGTCAGCTGAGCAGCGAATTTCTATTTAACCACCTGCTATCATGAGAGACCTCAGGGCTGCATGTTTTGAGCCCAGTACTGATCCTGAAAAGCGTTTCCAACCCCACTTACAAGTAAAACTAGCTAAAATGTGCCTGGCTGCTTTTCACTGAAAAGCTCATTCTGCTTACATTTTTGGCATACGGTTGCTCCTACCGCGTCAGCTGAGCAGCGATTTCTACTTAACCACCTGCTATCATGAGAGACCTCAGGGCTGCATGTTTTGAGCCCAGTACTGATCCTGAAAAGAGTTTCAAACCCCACTTACAAGTAAAACTAGCTAAAATGTGCCTGGCTGCTATTCACTGAAAAGCTCATTCTGCTTACATTTTTGGCGTACGTTTGCTCCTACAGGGTCAGCTGAGCAGCAAATTTCTATTTAACCACCTGCTATCATGAGAGACCTCAAGGCTGCATGTTTTGAGCCCAGTACTGAGCCTGAAAAGCGTTTCCAATTCCACTTACAAGTAAAACTAGCTAAAATTTGCCTGGCTGCTCTTCACTGAAAAGCTCATTCTGCTTACATTTTTGGCATACGGTTGCTCCTACAGGGTCAGCTGAGCAGCGAATTTCTATTTAACCACCTGCTATCATGAGAGACCTCAGGGCTGCATGTTTTGAGCCGAGTACTGATCCTGAAAAGCGTTTCCAACTCCACTTACAAGTAAAACTAGCTAAAATGTGCCTGGCTGCTATTCACTGAAAAGCTCATTCTGTGTACATTTTTGGCATATGTTTGCTCCTGCTGGGTCAGCCAAGTGGCAAATTTCTACTCAACCACCTGCTATCATGAGAGACCTCAGGGCTGCATGTTTTGAGCGCAGTACTGATCCTGAAAAGAGTTTCAAACCCCACTTACAAGTAAAACTAGCTAAAATGTGCCTGGCTGCTATTCACTGAAAAGCTCATTCTGCTTACATTTTTGGCATACGTTTGCTCCTACAGGGTCAGCTGAGCAGCGAATTTCTATTTAACCACCTGCTATCATGAGAGACCTCAAGGCTGCATGTTTTGAGCCCAGTACTGAGCCCGAAAAGCGTTTCCAACCCCTCTTACAAGTAAAACTAGCTAAAATGTGCCTGGCTGCTTTTCACTGAAAAGCTCATTCTGCTTACATTTTTGGCATACGGTTGTTCCTACAGGGTCAGCTGAGCAGCGAATTTCTATTTAACCACCTGCTATCATGAGAGACCTCAGGGCTGCATGTTTTGAGCCCAGTACTGATCCTGAAAAGCGTTTCCAACCCCACTTACAAGTAAAACTAGCTAAAATGTGCCTGGCTGCTATTCACTGAAAAGCTCATTCTGCTTACATTTTTGGCATACGGTTGCTCCTACAGGGTCAGCTGAGCAGCGAATTTCTATTTAACCACCTGCTATCATGAGAGACCTCAGGGCTGCATGTTTTGAGCCCAGTACTGATCCTGAAAAGCGTTTCCAACTCCACTTACAAGTAAAACTAGCTAAAATGTGCCTGGCTGCTTTTCACTGAAAAGCTCATTCTGCTTACATTTTTGGCATACGGTTGCTCCTACAGGGTCAGCTGAGCAGCGAATTTCTATTTAACCACCTGCTATCATGAGAGACCTCAGGGCTGCATGTTTTGAGCCCAGTACTGATCCTGAAAAGCGTTTCCAACTCCACTTACAAGTAAAACTAGCTAAAATGTGCCTGGCTGCTATTCACTGAAAAGCTCATTCTGCTTACATTTTTGGCATACGGTTGTTCCTACAGGGTCAGCTGAGCAGCGAATTTCTATTTAACCACCTGCTATCATGAGAGACCTCAGGGCTGCATGTTTTGAGCCCAGTACTGATCCTGAAAAGCGTTTCCAACCCCACTTACAAGTAAAACTAGCTAAAATGTGCCTGGCTGCTATTCACTGAAAAGCTCATTCTGCTTACATTTTTGGCATACGGTTGCTCCTACAGGGTCAGCTGAGCAGCGAATTTCTATTTAACCACCTGCTATCATGAGAGACCTCAGGGATGCATGTTTTGAGCCCAGTACTGATCCTGAAAAGCGTTTCCAACTCCACTTACAAGTAAAACTAGCTAAAATGTGCCTGGCTGCTTTTCACTGAAAAGCTCATTCTGCTTACATTTTTGGCATACGGTTGCTCCTACAGGGTCAGCTGAGCAGCGAATTTCTATTTAACCACCTGCTGTCATGAGAGACCTCAGGGCTGCATGGTTTGAGCCCAGTACTGATCCTGAAAAGCGTTTCCAACTTCACTTACAAGTAAAACTAGCTAAAATGTGCCTGGCTGCTATTCACTGAAAAGCTCATTCTGCTTACATTTTTGGCATACGGTTGCTCCTACAGTGTCAGCTGAGCAGCGAATTTCTATTTAACCACCTGCTATCATGAGAGACCTCAGGGCTGCATGTTTTGAGCCCAGTACTGATCCTGAAAAGAGTTTCAAACCCCAGTTACAAGTAAAACTAGCTAAAATTCGCCTGGCTGCTATTCACTGAAAAGCTCATTCTGCTTACATTTTTGGCATACGTTTGCTCCTACAGGGTCAGCTGAGCAGCGAATTTCTATTTAACCACCTGCTATCATGAGAGACCTCAAGGCTGCATGTTTTGAGCCCAGTACTGATCCTGAAAATAGTTTCCAACTCCACTTACAAGTAAAACTAGCTAAAATGTGCCTGGCTGCTTTTCACTGAAAAGCTCATTCTGCTTACATTTTTGGCATACGTTTGCTCCTACAGGGTCAGCTGATCAGCGAATTTCTATTTAACCACCTGCTATCATGAGAGACCTCAAGGCTGCATGTTTTGAGCCCAGTACTGAGCCCGAAAAGCGTTTCCAACCTCACTTACAAGTAAAACTAGCTAAAATTTGCCTGGCTGCTCTTCACTGAAAAGCTCATTCTGCTTACATTTTTGGCATACGGTTGCTCCTACAGGGTCAGCTGAGCAGCGAATTTCTATTTAACCACCTGCTATCATGAGAGACCTCAGGGCTGCATGTTTTGAGCCGAGTACTGATCCTGAAAAGCGTTTCCAACCCCACTTACAAGTAAAACTAGCTAAAATGTGCCTGGCTGCTATTCACTGAAAAGCTCATTCTGTGTACGTTTTTGGCATATGTTTGCTCCTGCTGGGTCAGCCAAGTGGCAAATTTCTACTTAACCACCTGCTATCATGAGAGACCTCAGGGCTGCATGTTTTGAGCCCAGTACTGAGCCCGAAAAGCGTTTCCAACCTCACTTACAAGTAAAACTAGCTAAAATTTGCCTGGCTGCTCTTCACTGAAAAGCTCATTCTGCTTACATTTTTGGCATACGGTTGCTCCTACAGGGTCAGCTGAGCAGCGAATTTCTATTTAACTACCTGCTATCATGAGAGACCTCAGGGCTGCATGTTTTGAGCCGAGTACTGATCCTGAAAAGCGTTTCCAACCCCACTTACAAGTAAAACTAGCTAAAATGTGCCTGGCTGCTATTCACTGAAAAGCTCATTCTGTGTACATTTTTGGCATATGTTTGCTCCTGCTGGGTCAGCCAAGTGGCAAATTTCTACTCAACCACCTGCTATCATGAGAGACCTCAGGGCTGCATGTTTTGAGCGCAGTACTGATCCTGAAAAGAGTTTCAAACCCCACTTACAAGTAAAACTAGCTAAAATGTGCCTGGCTGCTATTCACTGAAAAGCTCATTCTGCTTACATTTTTGGCATACGTTTGCTCCTACAGGGTCAGCTGAGCAGCGAATTTCTATTTAACCACCTGCTATCATGAGAGACCTCAAGGCTGCATGTTTTGAGCCCAGTACTGAGCCCGAAAAGCGTTTCCAACCCCACTTACAAGTAAAACTAGCTAAAATGTGCCTGGCTGCTTTTCACTGAAAAGCTCATTCTGCTTACATTTTTGGCATACGGTTGTTCCTACAGGGTCAGCTGAGCAGCGAATTTCTATTTAACCACCTGCTATCATGAGAGACCTCAGGGCTGCATGTTTTGAGCCCAGTACTGATCCTGAAAAGCGTTTCCAACCCCACTTACAAGTAAAACTAGCTAAAATGTGCCTGGCTGCTATTCACTGAAAAGCTCATTCTGCTTACATTTTTGGCATACGGTTGCTCCTACAGGGTCAGCTGAGCAGCGAATTTCTATTTAACCACCTGCTATCATGAGAGACCTCAGGGCTGCATGTTTTGAGCCCAGTACTGATCCTGAAAAGCGTTTCCAACTCCACTTACAAGTAAAACTAGCTAAAATGTGCCTGGCTGCTTTTCACTGAAAAGCTCATTCTGCTTACATTTTTGGCATACGGTTGCTCCTACAGGGTCAGCTGAGCAGCGAATTTCGATTTAACCACCTGCTATCATGAGAGACCTCAGGGCTGCATGTTTTGAGCCCAGTACTGATCCTGAAAAGCGTTTCCAACTCCACTTACAAGTAAAACTAGCTAAAATGTGCCTGGCTGCTATTCACTGAAAAGCTCATTCTGCTTACATTTTTGGCATACGGTTGTTCCTACAGGGTCAGCTGAGCAGCGAATTTCCATTTAACCACCTGCTATCATGAGAGACCTCAGGGCTGCATGTTTTGAGCCCAGTACTGATCCTGAAAAGCGTTTCCAACCCCACTTACAAGTAAAACTAGCTAAAATGTGCCTGGCTGCTATTCACTGAAAAGCTCATTCTGCTTACATTTTTGGCATACGGTTGCTCCTACAGGGTCAGCTGAGCAGCGAATTTCTATTTAACCACCTGCTATCATGAGAGACCTCAGGGATGCATGTTTTGAGCCCAGTACTGATCCTGAAAAGCGTTTCCAACTCCACTTACAAGTAAAACTAGCTAAAATGTGCCTGGCTGCTTTTCACTGAAAAGCTCATTCTGCTTACATTTTTGGCATACGGTTGCTCCTACAGGGTCAGCTGAGCAGCGAATTTCTATTTAACCACCTGCTGTCATGAGAGACCTCAGGGCTGCATGGTTTGAGCCCAGTACTGATCCTGAAAAGCGTTTCCAACTCCACTTACAAGTAAAACTAGCTAAAATGTGCCTGGCTGCTATTCACTGAAAAGCTCATTCTGCTTACATTTTTGGCATACGGTTGCTCCTACAGTGTCAGCTGAGCAGCGAATTTCTATTTAACCACCTGCTATCATGAGAGACCTCAGGGCTGCATGTTTTGAGCCCAGTACTGATCCTGAAAAGAGTTTCAAACCCCAGTTACAAGTAAAACTAGCTAAAATTCGCCTGGCTGCTATTCACTGAAAAGCTCATTCTGCTTACATTTTTGGCATACGTTTGCTCCTACAGGGTCAGCTGAGCAGCGAATTTCTATTTAACCACCTGCTATCATGAGAGACCTCAGGGCTGCATGCTTTGAGCCCAGTACTGATCCTGAAAAGCGTTTCCAACCCCACTTACAAGTAAAACTAGCTAAAATGTGCCTGGCTGCTATTCACTGAAAAGCTCATTCTGCTTACATTTTTGGCATACGGTTGCTCCTACAGGGTCAGCTGAGCAGCGAATTTCTATTTAACCACCTGCTATCATGAGAGACCTCAAGGCTGCATGTTTTGAGCCCAGTACTGATCCTGAAAATAGTTTCCAACTCCACTTACAAGTAAAACTAGCTAAAATGTGCCTGGCTGCTCTTCACTGAAAAGCTCATTCTACGTACATTTTTGGCATACGTTTGCTCCTGCAGGGTCAGCTGAGCAGCGAATTTCTATTTAACCACCTGCTATCATGAGAGACCTCAGGGCTGCATGTTTTGAGCCCAGTACTGATCCTGAAAAGCGTTCCCAACCCCACTTACAAGTAAAACTAGCTAAAATGTGCCTGGCTGCTATTCACTGAAAAGCTCATTCTGCTTACATTTTTGGCATACGGTTGCTCCTACAGGGTCAGCTGAGCAGCGAATTTCTATTTAACCACCTGCTATCATGAGAGACCTCAAGGCTGCATGTTTTGAGCCCAGTGCTGAGCCCGAAAAGCGTTTCCAACCTCACTTACAAGTAAAACTAGCTAAAATGTGCCTGCCTGCTATTCACTGAAAAGCTCATTCTGTGTACGTTTTTGGCATATTTTTGCTCCTGCTGGGTCAGCCAAGTGGCAAATTTCTACTTAACCACCTGCTATCATGAGAGACCTCAGGGCTGCATGTTTTGAGCCCAGTACTGAGCCCGAAAAGCGTTTCCAACCTCACTTACAAGTAAAACTAGCTAAAATGTGCCTGGCTGCTTTTCACTGAAAAGCTCATTCTGCGTACATTTTTGGCATACGGTTGCTCCTACAGGGTCAGCTGAGCAGCGAATTTCTATTTAACCACCTGCTATCATGAGAGACCTCAAGGCTGCATGTTTTGAGCCCAGTGCTGAGCCCGAAAAGCGTTTCCAACCTCACTTACAAGTAAAACTAGCTAAAATGTGCCTGCCTGCTATTCACTGAAAAGCTCATTCTGTGTACATTTTTGGCATATGTTTGCTCCTGCTGGGTCAGCCAAGTGGCAAATTTCTACTTAACCACCTGCTATCATGAGAGACCTCAGGGCTGCATGTTTTGAGCGCAGTACTGATCCTGAAAAGAGTTTCAAACCCCACTTACAAGTAAAACTAGCTAAAATGTGCCTGGCTGCTATTCACTGAAAAGCTCATTCTGCTTACATTTTTAGCATACGTTTGCTCCTACAGGGTCAGATGAGCAGCGAATTTCTATTTAACCACCTGCTATCATGAGAGACCTCAAGGCTGCATGTTTTGAGCCCGGTACTGAGCCCGAAAAGCGTTTCCAACCCCACTTACAAGTAAAACTAGCTAAAATGTGCCTGGCTGCTTTTCACTGAAAAGCTCATTCTGCTTACATTTTTGGCATCCTACAGGGTCAGCTGAGCAGCGAATTTCTATTTAACCACCTGCTATCATGAGAGACCTCAGGGCTGCATGTTTTGAGCCCAGTACTGATCCTGAAAAGCGTTTCCAACCCCACTTACAAGTAAAACTAGCTAAAATGTGCCTGGCTGCTTTTCACTGAAAAGCTCATTCTGCTTACATTTTTGGCATACGGTTGCTCCTACAGGGTCAGCTGAGCAGCGATTTCTATTTAACCACCTGCTATCATGAGAGACCTCAGGGCTGCATGTTTTGAGCCCAGTACTGATCCTGAAAAGAGTTTCAAACCCCACTTACAAGTAAAACTAGCTAAAATGTGCCTGGCTGCTATTCACTGAAAAGCTCATTCTGCTTACATTTTTGGCGTACGTTTGCTCCTACAGGGTCAGCTGAGCAGCAAATTTCTATTTAACCACCTGCTATCATGAGAGACCTCAAGGCTGCATGTTTTGAGCCCAGTACTGAGCCTGAAAAGCGTTTCCAATTCCACTTACAAGTAAAACTAGCTAAAATTTGCCTGGCTGCTCTTCACTGAAAAGCTCATTCTGCTTACATTTTTGGCATACGGTTGCTCCTACAGGGTCAGCTGAGCAGCGAATTTCTATTTAACCACCTGCTATCATGAGAGACCTCAGGGCTGCATGTTTTGAGCCGAGTACTGATCCTGAAAAGCGTTTCCAACCCCACTTACAAGTAAAACTAGCTAAAATGTGCCTGGCTGCTATTCACTGAAAAGCTCATTCTGTGTACATTTTTGGCATATGTTTGCTCCTGCTGGGTCAGCCAAGTGGCAAATTTCTACTCAACCACCTGCTATCATGAGAGACCTCAGGGCTGCATGTTTTGAGCGCAGTACTGATCCTGAAAAGAGTTTCAAACCCCACTTACAAGTAAAACTAGCTAAAATGTGCCTGGCTGCTATTCACTGAAAAGCTCATTCTGCTTACATTTTTGGCATACGTTTGCTCCTACAGGGTCAGCTGAGCAGCGAATTTCTATTTAACCACCTGCTATCATGAGAGACCTCAAGGCTGCATGTTTTGAGCCCAGTACTGAGCCCGAAAAGCGTTTCCAACCCCACTTACAAGTAAAACTAGCTAAAATGTGCCTGGCTGCTTTTCACTGAAAAGCTCATTCTGCTTACATTTTTGGCATACGGTTGTTCCTACAGGGTCAGCTGAGCAGCGAATTTCTATTTAACCACCTGCTATCATGAGAGACCTCAGGGCTGCATGTTTTGAGCCCAGTACTGATCCTGAAAAGCGTTTCCAACCCCACTTACAAGTAAAACTAGCTAAAATGTGCCTGGCTGCTATTCACTGAAAAGCTCATTCTGCTTACATTTTTGGCATACGGTTGCTCCTACAGGGTCAGCTGAGCAGCGAATTTCTATTTAACCACCTGCTATCATGAGAGACCTCAGGGCTGCATGTTTTGAGCCCAGTACTGATCCTGAAAAGCGTTTCCAACTCCACTTACAAGTAAAACTAGCTAAAATGTGCCTGGCTGCTTTTCACTGAAAAGCTCATTCTGCTTACATTTTTGGCATACGGTTGCTCCTACAGGGTCAGCTGAGCAGCGAATTTCTATTTAACCACCTGCTATCATGAGAGACCTCAGGGCTGCATGTTTTGAGCCCAGTACTGATCCTGAAAAGCGTTTCCAACTCCACTTACAAGTAAAACTAGCTAAAATGTGCCTGGCTGCTATTCACTGAAAAGCTCATTCTGCTTACATTTTTGGCATACGGTTGTTCCTACAGGGTCAGCTGAGCAGCGAATTTCTATTTAACCACCTGCTATCATGAGAGACCTCAGGGCTGCATGTTTTGAGCCCAGTACTGATCCTGAAAAGCGTTTCCAACCCCACTTACAAGTAAAACTAGCTAAAATGTGCCTGGCTGCTATTCACTGAAAAGCTCATTCTGCTTACATTTTTGGCATACGGTTGCTCCTACAGGGTCAGCTGAGCAGCGAATTTCTATTTAACCACCTGCTATCATGAGAGACCTCAAGGCTGCATGTTTTGAGCCCAGTACTGATCCTGAAAATAGTTTCCAACTCCACTTACAAGTAAAACTAGCTAAAATGTGCCTGGCTGCTCTTCACTGAAAAGCTCATTCTACGTACATTTTTGGCATACGTTTGCTCCTGCAGGGTCAGCTGAGCAGCGAATTTCTATTTAACCACCTGCTATCATGAGAGACCTCAGGGCTGCATGTTTTGAGCCCAGTACTGATCCTGAAAAGCGTTCCCAACCCCACTTACAAGTAAAACTAGCTAAAATGTGCCTGGCTGCTATTCACTGAAAAGCTCATTCTGCTTACATTTTTGGCATACGGTTGCTCCTACAGGGTCAGCTGAGCAGCGAATTTCTATTTAACCACCTGCTATCATGAGAGACCTCAAGGCTGCATGTTTTGAGCCCAGTGCTGAGCCCGAAAAGCGTTTCCAACCTCACTTACAAGTAAAACTAGCTAAAATGTGCCTGCCTGCTATTCACTGAAAAGCTCATTCTGTGTACGTTTTTGGCATATTTTTGCTCCTGCTGGGTCAGCCAAGTGGCAAATTTCTACTTAACCACCTGCTATCATGAGAGACCTCAGGGCTGCATGTTTTGAGCCCAGTACTGAGCCCGAAAAGCGTTTCCAACCTCACTTACAAGTAAAACTAGCTAAAATGTGCCTGGCTGCTTTTCACTGAAAAGCTCATTCTGCGTACATTTTTGGCATACGGTTGCTCCTACAGGGTCAGCTGAGCAGCGAATTTCTATTTAACCACCTGCTATCATGAGAGACCTCAAGGCTGCATGTTTTGAGCCCAGTGCTGAGCCCGAAAAGCGTTTCCAACCTCACTTACAAGTAAAACTAGCTAAAATGTGCCTGCCTGCTATTCACTGAAAAGCTCATTCTGTGTACATTTTTGGCATATGTTTGCTCCTGCTGGGTCAGCCAAGTGGCAAATTTCTACTTAACCACCTGCTATCATGAGAGACCTCAGGGCTGCATGTTTTGAGCGCAGTACTGATCCTGAAAAGAGTTTCAAACCCCACTTACAAGTAAAACTAGCTAAAATGTGCCTGGCTGCTATTCACTGAAAAGCTCATTCTGCTTACATTTTTAGCATACGTTTGCTCCTACAGGGTCAGATGAGCAGCGAATTTCTATTTAACCACCTGCTATCATGAGAGACCTCAAGGCTGCATGTTTTGAGCCCGGTACTGAGCCCGAAAAGCGTTTCCAACCCCACTTACAAGTAAAACTAGCTAAAATGTGCCTGGCTGCTTTTCACTGAAAAGCTCATTCTGCTTACATTTTTGGCATCCTACAGGGTCAGCTGAGCAGCGAATTTCTATTTAACCACCTGCTATCATGAGAGACCTCAGGGCTGCATGTTTTGAGCCCAGTACTGATCCTGAAAAGCGTTTCCAACCCCACTTACAAGTAAAACTAGCTAAAATGTGCCTGGCTGCTTTTCACTGAAAAGCTCATTCTGCTTACATTTTTGGCATACGGTTGCTCCTACAGGGTCAGCTGAGCAGCGATTTCTATTTAACCACCTGCTATCATGAGAGACCTCAGGGCTGCATGTTTTGAGCCCAGTACTGATCCTGAAAAGAGTTTCAAACCCCACTTACAAGTAAAACTAGCTAAAATGTGCCTGGCTGCTATTCACTGAAAAGCTCATTCTGCTTACATTTTTGGCGTACGTTTGCTCCTACAGGGTCAGCTGAGCAGCAAATTTCTATTTAACCACCTGCTATCATGAGAGACCTCAAGGCTGCATGTTTTGAGCCCAGTACTGAGCCTGAAAAGCGTTTCCAATTCCACTTACAAGTAAAACTAGCTAAAATTTGCCTGGCTGCTCTTCACTGAAAAGCTCATTCTGCTTACATTTTTGGCATACGGTTGCTCCTACAGGGTCAGCTGAGCAGCGAATTTCTATTTAACCACCTGCTATCATGAGAGACCTCAGGGCTGCATGTTTTGAGCCGAGTACTGATCCTGAAAAGCGTTTCCAACCCCACTTACAAGTAAAACTAGCTAAAATGTGCCTGGCTGCTATTCACTGAAAAGCTCATTCTGTGTACATTTTTGGCATATGTTTGCTCCTGCTGGGTCAGCCAAGTGGCAAATTTCTACTCAACCACCTGCTATCATGAGAGACCTCAGGGCTGCATGTTTTGAGCGCAGTACTGATCCTGAAAAGAGTTTCAAACCCCACTTACAAGTAAAACTAGCTAAAATGTGCCTGGCTGCTATTCACTGAAAAGCTCATTCTGCTTACATTTTTGGCATACGTTTGCTCCTACAGGGTCAGCTGAGCAGCGAATTTCTATTTAACCACCTGCTATCATGAGAGACCTCAAGGCTGCATGTTTTGAGCCCAGTACTGAGCCCGAAAAGCGTTTCCAACCCCACTTACAAGTAAAACTAGCTAAAATGTGCCTGGCTGCTTTTCACTGAAAAGCTCATTCTGCTTACATTTTTGGCATACGGTTGTTCCTACAGGGTCAGCTGAGCAGCGAATTTCTATTTAACCACCTGCTATCATGAGAGACCTCAGGGCTGCATGTTTTGAGCCCAGTACTGATCCTGAAAAGCGTTTCCAACCCCACTTACAAGTAAAACTAGCTAAAATGTGCCTGGCTGCTATTCACTGAAAAGCTCATTCTGCTTACATTTTTGGCATACGGTTGCTCCTACAGGGTCAGCTGAGCAGCGAATTTCTATTTAACCACCTGCTATCATGAGAGACCTCAGGGCTGCATGTTTTGAGCCCAGTACTGATCCTGAAAAGCGTTTCCAACTCCACTTACAAGTAAAACTAGCTAAAATGTGCCTGGCTGCTTTTCACTGAAAAGCTCATTCTGCTTACATTTTTGGCATACGGTTGCTCCTACAGGGTCAGCTGAGCAGCGAATTTCTATTTAACCACCTGCTATCATGAGAGACCTCAGGGCTGCATGTTTTGAGCCCAGTACTGATCCTGAAAAGCGTTTCCAACTCCACTTACAAGTAAAACTAGCTAAAATGTGCCTGGCTGCTATTCACTGAAAAGCTCATTCTGCTTACATTTTTGGCATACGGTTGTTCCTACAGGGTCAGCTGAGCAGCGAATTTCTATTTAACCACCTGCTATCATGAGAGACCTCAGGGCTGCATGTTTTGAGCCCAGTACTGATCCTGAAAAGCGTTTCCAACCCCACTTACAAGTAAAACTAGCTAAAATGTGCCTGGCTGCTATTCACTGAAAAGCTCATTCTGCTTACATTTTTGGCATACGGTTGCTCCTACAGGGTCAGCTGAGCAGCGAATTTCTATTTAACCACCTGCTATCATGAGAGACCTCAGGGCTGCATGTTTTGAGCCCAGTACTGATCCTGAAAAGCGTTTCCAACTCCACTTACAAGTAAAACTAGCTAAAATGTGCCTGGCTGCTTTTCACTGAAAAGCTCATTCTGCTTACATTTTTGGCATACGGTTGCTCCTACAGGGTCAGCTGAGCAGCGAATTTCTATTTAACCACCTGCTGTCATGAGAGACCTCAGGGCTGCATGTTTTGAGCCCAGTACTGATCCTGAAAAGCGTTTCCAACTCCACTTACAAGTAAAACTAGCTAAAATGTGCCTGGCTGCTATTCACTGAAAAGCTCATTCTGCTTACATTTTTGGCATACGGTTGCTCCTACAGTGTCAGCTGAGCAGCGAATTTCTATTTAACCACCTGCTATCATGAGAGACCTCAGGGCTGCATGTTTTGAGCCCAGTACTGATCCTGAAAAGAGTTTCAAACCCCAGTTACAAGTAAAACTAGATAAAATTCGCCTGGCCGCTATTCACTGAAAAGCTCATTCTGCTTACATTTTTGGCATACATTTGCTCCTACAGGGTCAGCTGAGCAGCGAATTTCTATTTAACCACCTGCTATCATGAGAGACCTCAAGGCTGCATGTTTTGAGCCCAGTACTGATCCTGAAAATAGTTTCCAACTCCACTTACAAGTAAAACTAGCTAAAATTTGCCTGGCTGCTCTTCACTGAAAAGCTCATTCTGCGTACATTTTTGGCATACGTTTGCTCCTACAGGGTCAGCTGATCAGCGAATTTCTATTTAACCACCTGCTATCATGAGAGACCTCAAGGCTGCATGTTTTGAGCCCAGTACTGAGCCCGAAAAGCGTTTCCAACCTCACTTACAAGTAAAACTAGCTAAAATGTGCCTGGCTGCTTTTCACTGAAAAGCTCATTCTGCTTACATTTTTGGCATACAGTTGCTCCTACAGGGTCAGCTGAGCAGCGAATTTCTATTTAACCACCTGCTATCATGAGAGACCTCAGGGCTGCATGCTTTGAGCCCAGTACTGATCCTGAAAAGCGTTTCCAACCCCACTTACAAGTAAAACTAGCTAAAATGTGCCTGGCTGCTATTCACTGAAAAGCTCATTCTGCTTACATTTTTGGCATACGGTTGCTCCTACAGGGTCAGCTGAGCAGCGAATTTCTATTTAACCACCTGCTATCATGAGAGACCTCAAGGCTGCATGTTTTGAGCCCAGTACTGATCCTGAAAATAGTTTCCAACTCCACTTACAAGTAAAACTAGCTAAAATGTGCCTGGCTGCTCTTCACTGAAAAGCTCATTCTGCGTACATTTTTGGCATACGTTTGCTCCTACAGGGTCAGCTGAGCAGCGAATTTCTATTTAACCACCTGCTATCATGAGAGACCTCAGGGCTGCATGTTTTGAGCCCAGTACTGATCCTGAAAAGCGTTTCCAACCCCACTTACAAGTAAAACTAGCTAAAATGTGCCTGGCTGCTATTCACTGAAAAGCTCATTCTGCTTACATTTTTGGCATACGGTTGCTCCTACAGGGTCAGCTGAGCAGCGAATTTCTATTTAACCACCTGCTATCATGAGAGACCTCAAGGCTGCATGTTTTGAGCCCAGTGCTGAGCCCGAAAAGCGTTTCCAACCTCACTTACAAGTAAAACTAGCTAAAATGTGCCTGCCTGCTATTCACTGAAAAGCTCATTCTGTGTACGTTTTTGGCATATGTTTGCTCCTGCTGGGTCAGCCAAGTGGCAAATTTCTACTTAACCACCTGCTATCATGAGAGACCTCAGGGCTGCATGTTTTGAGCCCAGTACTGAGCCCGAAAAGCGTTTCCAACCTCACTTACAAGTAAAACTAGCTAAAATGTGCCTGGCTGCTTTTCACTGAAAAGCTCATTCTGCGTACATTTTTGGCATACGGTTGCTCCTACAGGGTCAGCTGAGCAGCGAATTTCTATTTAACCACCTGCTATCATGAGAGACCTCAAGGCTGCATGTTTTGAGCCCAGTGCTGAGCCCGAAAAGCGTTTCCAACCTCACTTACAAGTAAAACTAGCTAAAATGTGCCTGCCTGCTATTCACTGAAAAGCTAATTCTGTGTACATTTTTGGCATATGTTTGCTCCTGCTGGGTCAGCCAAGTGGCAAATTTCTACTTAACCACCTGCTATCATGAGAGACCTCAGGGCTGCATGTTTTGAGCGCAGAACTGATCCTGAAAAGAGTTTCAAACCCCACTTACAAGTAAAACTAGCTAAAATGTGCCTGGCTGCTATTCACTGAAAAGCTCATTCTGCTTACATTTTTGGCATACGTTTGCTCCTACAGGGTCAGATGAGCAGCGAATTTCTATTTAACCACCTGCTATCATGAGAGACCTCAAGGCTGCATGTTTTGAGCCCAGTACTGAGCCCGAAAAGCGTTTCCAACCCCACTTACAAGTAAAACTAGCTAAAATGTGCCTGGCTGCTTTTCACTGAAAAGCTCATTCTGCTTACATTTTTGGCATCCTACAGGGTCAGCTGAGCAGCGAATTTCTATTTAACCACCTGCTATCATGAGAGACCTCAGGGCTGCATGTTTTGAGCCCAGTACTGAGCCTGAAAAGCATTTCCAACTCCACTTACAAGTAAAACTAGCCAAATTTGCCTGGCTGCTCTTCACTGAAAAGCTCATTCTGCGTACATTTTTGGCATACGTTTGCTCCTACAGGGTCAGCTGATCAGCGAATTTCTATTTAACCACCTGCTATCATGAGAGACCTCAAGCCTGCATGTTTTGAGCCCAGTACTGAGCCCGAAAAGCGTTTCCAACCTCACTTACAAGTAAAACTAGCTAAAATGTGCCTGGCTGCTTTTCACTGAAAAGCTCATTCTGCTTACATTTTTGGCATACGGTTGCTCCTACAGGGTCAGCTGAGCAGCGAATTTCTATTTAACCACCTGCTATCATGAGAGACCTCAGGGCTGCATGTTTTGAGCCCAGTACTGATCCTGAAAAGCGTTTCCAACCCCACTTACAAGTAAAACTAGCTAAAATGTGCCTGGCTGCTATTCACTGAAAAGCTCATTCTGCTTACATTTTTGGCATACGGTTGCTCCTACAGGGTCAGCTGAGCAGCGAATTTCTATTTAACCACCTGCTATCATGAGAGACGTCAGGGCTGCATGTTTTGAGCCGAGTACTGATCCTGAAAAGCGTTTCCAACCCCACTTACAAGTAAAACTAGCTAAAATGTGCTTGGCTGCTATTCACTGAAAAGCTCATTCTGCTTACATTTTTGGCACACGGTTGCTCCTACAGGGTCAGCTGAGCAGCGAATTTCTATTTAACCACCTGCTATCATGAGAGACCTCAGGGCTGCATGTTTTGAGCCCAGTACTGATCCTGAAAAGCGTTTCTCCAACCCCACTTACAAGTAAAACTAGCTAAAATGTGCCTGGCTGCTATTCACTGAAAAGCTCATTCTGCTTACATTTTTGGCATACGGTTGCTCCTACAGGGTCAGCTGAGCAGCGAATTTCTATTTAACCACCTGCTATCATGAGAGACCTCAGGGCTGCATGTTTTGAGCCCAGTACTGATCCTGAAAAGAGTTTCAAACCCCACTTACAAGTAAAACTAGCTAAAATGTGCCTGGCTGCTATTCACTGAAAAGCTCATTCTGCTTACATTTTTGGCATACGTTTGCTCCTACAGGGTCAGCTGAGCAGCGAATTTCTATTTAACCACCTGCTATCATGAGAGACCTCAAGGCTGCATGTTTTGAGCCCAGTACCTGAGCCTGAAAAGCGTTTCCAACTCCACTTACTAGTAAAACTAGCTAAAATTTGCCTGGCTGCTCTTCACTGAAAAGCTCATTCTGCGTACATTTTTGGCATACGCTTGCTCTTACAGGGTCAGCTGATCAGCGAATTTCTATTTAACCACCTGCTATCATGAGAGACCTCAAGGCTGCATGTTTTGAGCCCAGTACTGAGCCCGAAAAGCGTTTCCAACCTCACTTACAAGTAAAACTAGCTAAAATGTGCCTGGCTGCTTTTCACTGAAAAGCTCATTCTGCTTACATTTTTGGCATACGGTTGCTCCTACAGGGTCAGCTGAGCAGCGAATTTCTATTTAACCACCTGCTATCATGAGAGACCTCAGGGCTGCATGTTTTGAGCCCAGTACTGATCCTGAAAAGCGTTTCCAACCCCACTTACAAGTAAAACTAGCTAAAATGTGCCTGGCTGCTATTCACTGAAAAGCTCATTCTGCTCAGATTTTTGGCATACGGTTGCTCCTACAGGGTCAGCTGAGCAGCGAATTTCTATTTAACCACCTGCTATCATGAGAGACCTCAGGGCTGCATGTTTTGAGCCGAGTACTGATCCTGAAAAGCGTTTCCAACCCCACTTACAAGTAAAACTAGCTAAAATGTGCCTGGCTGCTATTCACTGAAAAGCTCATTCTGCGGCATACGTTTGCTCCTGCTGGGTCAGTTGAGCAGCGAATTTCTATTTAACCACCTGCTATCATGAGAGACCTCAGGGCTGCATGTTTTGAGCCCAGTACTGATCCTGAAAAGAGTTTCCAACCCCACTTACAAGTAAAACTAGCTAAAATGTGCCTGGCTGCTATTCACTGAAAAGCTCATTCTGCTTACATTTTTTGGCATACGTTTGCTCCTACAGGGTCAGCTGAGCAGCGAATTTCTATTTAACCACCTGCTATCATGAGAAATCTCAAGGCTGCATGTTTTGAGCCCAGTACTGAGCCCGAAAAGCGTTTCCAACCCCACTTACAAGTAAAACTAGCTAAAATGTGCCTGGCTGCTATTCACTGAAAAGCTCATTCTGCTTACATTTTTGGCATAGGTTTGCTCCTACAGGGTCAGCTGAGCAGCGAATTTCTATTTAACCACCTGCTATCATGAGAGACCTCAGGGCTGCATGTTTTGAGCCCAGTACTGATCCTGAAAAGCGTTTCCAACCCCACTTACAAGTAAAACTAGCTAAAATGTGCCTCGCTGCTATTCACTGAAAAGCTCATTCTGCTTACATTTTTGGCATACGGTTGCTCCTACAGGGTCAGCTGATCAGCGAATTTCTATTTAACCACCTGCTATCATGAGAGACCTCAGGGCTGCATGTTTTGAGCCCAGTACTGATCCTGAAAAGAGTTTCAAACCCCAGTTACAAGTAAAACTAGATAAAATTCGCCTGGCCGCTATTCACTGAAAAGCTCATTCTGCTTACATTTTTGGCATACGTTTGCTCCTACAGGGTCAGCTGAGCAGCGAATTTCTATTTAACCACCTGCTATCATGAGAGACCTCAAGGCTGCATGTTTTGAGCCCAGTACTGATCCTGAAAATAGTTTCCAACTCCACTTACAAGTAAAACTAGCTAAAATTTGCCTGGCTGCTCTTCACTGAAAAGCTCATTCTGCGTACATTTTTGGCATACGTTTGCTCCTACAGGGTCAGCTGATCAGCGAATTTCTATTTAACCACCTGCTATCACTAGAGACCTCAAGGCTGCATGTTTTGAGCCCAGTACTGAGCCCGAAAAGCGTTTCCAACCTCACTTACAAGTAAAACTAGCTAAAATGTGCCTGGCTGCTTTTCACTGAAAAGCTCATTCTGCTTACATTTTTGGCATACAGTTGCTCCTACAGGGTCAGCTGAGCAGCGAATTTCTATTTAACCACCTGCTATCATGAGAGACCTCAGGGCTGCATGCTTTGAGCCCAGTACTGATCCTGAAAAGCGTTTCCAACCCCACTTACAAATAAAACTAGCTCAAATGTGCCTGGCTGCTATTCACTGAAAAGCTCATTCTGCTTACATTTTTGGCATACGGTTGCTCCTACAGGGTCAGCTGAGCAGCGAATTTCTATTTAACCACCTGCTATCATGAGAGACCTCAAGGCTGCATGTTTTGAGCCCAGTACTGATCCTGAAAATAGTTTCCAACTCCACTTACAAGTAAAACTAGCTAAAATGTGCCTGGCTGCTCTTCACTGAAAAGCTCATTCTGCGTACATTTTTGGCATACGTTTGCTCCTACAGGGTCAGCTGAGCAGCGAATTTCTATTTAACCACCTGCTATCATGAGAGACCTCAGGGCTGCATGTTTTGAGCCCAGTACTGATCCTGAAAAGCGTTTCCAACCCCACTTACAAGTAAAACTAGCTAAAATGTGCCTGGCTGCTATTCACTGAAAAGCTCATTCTGCTTACATTTTTGGCATACGGTTGCTCCTACAGGGTCAGCTGAGCAGCGAATTTCTATTTAACCACCTGCTATCATGAGAGACCTCAAGGCTGCATGTTTTGAGCCCAGTGCTGAGCCCGAAAAGCGTTTCCAACCTCACTTACAAGTAAAACTAGCTAAAATGTGCCTGCCTGCTATTCACTGAAAAGCTCATTCTGTGTACGTTTTTGGCATATGTTTGCTCCTGCTGGGTCAGCCAAGTGGCAAATTTCTACTTAACCACCTGCTATCATGAGAGACCTCAGGGCTGCATGTTTTGAGCCCAGTACTGAGCCCGAAAAGCGTTTCCAACCTCACTTACAAGTAAAACTAGCTAAAATGTGCCTGGCTGCTTTTCACTGAAAAGCTCATTCTGCGTACATTTTTGGCATACGGTTGCTCCTACAGGGTCAGCTGAGCAGCGAATTTCTATTTAACCACCTGCTATCATGAGAGACCTCAAGGCTGCATGTTTTGAGCCCAGTGCTGAGCCCGAAAAGCGTTTCCAACCTCACTTACAAGTAAAACTAGCTAAAATGTGCCTGCCTGCTATTCACTGAAAAGCTCATTCTGTGTACATTTTTGGCATATGTTTGCTCCTGCTGGGTCAGCCAAGTGGCAAATTTCTACTTAACCACCTGCTATCATGAGAGACCTCAGGGCTGCATGTTTTGAGCGCAGTACTGATCCTGAAAAGAGTTTCAAACCCCACTTACAAGTAAAACTAGCTAAAATGTGCCTGGCTGCTATTCACTGAAAAGCTCATTCTGCTTACATTTTTGGCATACGTTTGCTCCGACAGGGTCAGATGAGCAGCGAATTTCTATTTAACCACCTGCTATCATGAGAGACCTCAAGGCTGCATGTTTTGAGCCCAGTACTGAGCCCGAAAAGCGTTTCCAACCCCACTTACAAGTAAAACTAGCTAAAATGTGCCTGGCTGCTTTTCACTGAAAAGCTCATTCTGCTTACATTTTTGGCATCCTACAGGGTCAGCTGAGCAGCGAATTTCTATTTAACCACCTGCTATCATGAGAGACCTCAGGGCTGCATGTTTTGAGCCCAGTACTGAGCCTGAAAAGCATTTCCAACTCCACTTACAAGTAAAACTAGCCAAATTTGCCTGGCTGCTCTTCACTGAAAAGCTCATTCTGCGTACATTTTTGGCATACGTTTGCTCCTACAGGGTCAGCTGATCAGCGAATTTCTATTTAACCACCTGCTATCATGAGAGACCTCAAGCCTGCATGTTTTGAGCCCAGTACTGAGCCCGAAAAGCGTTTCCAACCTCACTTACAAGTAAAACTAGCTAAAATGTGCCTGGCTGCTTTTCACTGAAAAGCTCATTCTGCTTACATTTTTGGCATACGGTTGCTCCTACAGGGTCAGCTGAGCAGCGAATTTCTATTTAACCACCTGCTATCATGAGAGACCTCAGGGCTGCATGTTTTGAGCCCAGTACTGATCCTGAAAAGCGTTTCCAACCCCACTTACAAGTAAAACTAGCTAAAATGTGCCTGGCTGCTATTCACTGAAAAGCTCATTCTGCTTACATTTTTGGCATACGGTTGCTCCTACAGGGTCAGCTGAGCAGCGAATTTCTATTTAACCACCTGCTATCATGAGAGACGTCAGGGCTGCATGTTTTGAGCCGAGTACTGATCCTGAAAAGCGTTTCCAACCCCACTTACAAGTAAAACTAGCTAAAATGTGCTTGGCTGCTATTCACTGAAAAGCTCATTCTGCTTACATTTTTGGCACACGGTTGCTCCTACAGGGTCAGCTGAGCAGCGAATTTCTATTTAACCACCTGCTATCATGAGAGACCTCAGGGCTGCATGTTTTGAGCCCAGTACTGATCCTGAAAAGCGTTTCCAACCCCACTTACAAGTAAAACTAGCTAAAATGTGCCTGGCTGCTATTCACTGAAAAGCTCATTCTGCTTACATTTTTGGCATACGGTTGCTCCTACAGGGTCAGCTGAGCAGCGAATTTCTATTTAACCACCTGCTATCATGAGAGACCTCAAGGCTGCATGTTTTGAGCCCAGTGCTGAGCCCGAAAAGCGTTTCCAACCTCACTTACAAGTAAAACTAGCTAAAATGTGCCTGCCTGCTATTCACTGAAAAGCTCATTCTGTGTACGTTTTTGGCATATGTTTGCTCCTGCTGGGTCAGCCAAGTGGCAAATTTCTACTTAACCACCTGCTATCATGAGAGACCTCAGGGCTGCATGTTTTGAGCCCAGTACTGAGCCCGAAAAGCGTTTCCAACCTCACTTACAAGTAAAACTAGCTAAAATGTGCCTGGCTGCTTTTCACTGAAAAGCTCATTCTGCGTACATTTTTGGCATACGGTTGCTCCTACAGGGTCAGCTGAGCAGCGAATTTCTATTTAACCACCTGCTATCATGAGAGACCTCAAGGCTGCATGTTTTGAGCCCAGTGCTGAGCCCGAAAAGCGTTTCCAACCTCACTTACAAGTAAAACTAGCTAAAATGTGCCTGCCTGCTATTCACTGAAAAGCTCATTCTGTGTACATTTTTGGCATATGTTTGCTCCTGCTGGGTCAGCCAAGTGGGAAATTTCTACTTAACCACCTGCTATCATGAGAGACCTCAGGGCTGCATGTTTTGAGCGCAGTACTGATCCTGAAAAGAGTTTCAAACCCCACTTACAAGTAAAACTAGCTAAAATGTGCCTGGCTGCTATTCACTGAAAAGCTCATTCTGCTTACATTTTTGGCATACGTTTGCTCCTACAGGGTCAGATGAGCAGCGAATTTCTATTTAACCACCTGCTATCATGAGAGACCTCAAGGCTGCATGTTTTGAGCCCAGTACTGAGCCCGAAAAGCGTTTCCAACCCCACTTACAAGTAAAACTAGCTAAAATGTGCCTGGCTGCTTTTCACTGAAAAGCTCATTCTGCTTACATTTTTGGCATCCTACAGGGTCAGCTGAGCAGCGAATTTCTATTTAACCACCTGCTATCATGAGAGACCTCAGGGCTGCATGTTTTGAGCCCAGTACTGAGCCTGAAAAGCATTTCCAACTCCACTTACAAGTAAAACTAGCCAAATTTGCCTGGCTGCTCTTCACTGAAAAGCTCATTCTGCGTACATTTTTGGCATACGTTTGCTCCTACAGGGTCAGCTGATCAGCGAATTTCTATTTAACCACCTGCTATCATGAGAGACCTCAAGCCTGCATGTTTTGAGCCCAGTACTGAGCCCGAAAAGCGTTTCCAACCTCACTTACAAGTAAAACTAGCTAAAATGTGCCTGGCTGCTTTTCACTGAAAAGCTCATTCTGCTTACATTTTTGGCATACGGTTGCTCCTACAGGGTCAGCTGAGCAGCGAATTTCTATTTAACCACCTGCTATCATGAGAGACCTCAGGGCTGCATGTTTTGAGCCCAGTACTGATCCTGAAAAGCGTTTCCAACCCCACTTACAAGTAAAACTAGCTAAAATGTGCCTGGCTGCTATTCACTGAAAAGCTCATTCTGCTTACATTTTTGGCATACGGTTGCTCCTACAGGGTCAGCTGAGCAGCGAATTTCTATTTAACCACCTGCTATCATGAGAGACGTCAGGGCTGCATGTTTTGAGCCGAGTACTGATCCTGAAAAGCGTTTCCAACCCCACTTACAAGTAAAACTAGCTAAAATGTGCTTGGCTGCTATTCACTGAAAAGCTCATTCTGCTTACATTTTTGGCACACGGTTGCTCCTACAGGGTCAGCTGAGCAGCGAATTTCTATTTAACCACCTGCTATCATGAGAGACCTCAGGGCTGCATGTTTTGAGCCCAGTACTGATCCTGAAAAGCGTTTCTCCAACCCCACTTACAAGTAAAACTAGCTAAAATGTGCCTGGCTGCTATTCACTGAAAAGCTCATTCTGCTTACATTTTTGGCATACGGTTGCTCCTACAGGGTCAGCTGAGCAGCGAATTTCTATTTAACCACCTGCTATCATGAGAGACCTCAGGGCTGCATGTTTTGAGCCCAGTACTGATCCTGAAAAGAGTTTCAAACCCCACTTACAAGTAAAACTAGCTAAAATGTGCCTGGCTGCTATTCACTGAAAAGCTCATTCTGCTTACATTTTTGGCATACGTTTGCTCCTACAGGGTCAGCTGAGCAGCGAATTTCTATTTAACCACCTGCTATCATGAGAGACCTCAAGGCTGCATGTTTTGAGCCCAGTACCTGAGCCTGAAAAGCGTTTCCAACTCCACTTACAAGTAAAACTAGCTAAAATTTGCCTGGCTGCTCTTCACTGAAAAGCTCATTCTGCGTACATTTTTGGCATACGCTTGCTCTTACAGGGTCAGCTGATCAGCGAATTTCTATTTAACCACCTGCTATCATGAGAGACCTCAAGGCTGCATGTTTTGAGCCCAGTACTGAGCCCGAAAAGCGTTTCCAACCTCACTTACAAGTAAAACTAGCTAAAATGTGCCTGGCTGCTTTTCACTGAAAAGCTCATTCTGCTTACATTTTTGGCATACGGTTGCTCCTACAGGGTCAGCTGAGCAGCGAATTTCTATTTAACCACCTGCTATCATGAGAGACCTCAGGGCTGCATGTTTTGAGCCCAGTACTGATCCTGAAAAGCGTTTCCAACCCCACTTACAAGTAAAACTAGCTAAAATGTGCCTGGCTGCTATTCACTGAAAAGCTCATTCTGCTCACATTTTTGGCATACGGTTGCTCCTACAGGGTCAGCTGAGCAGCGAATTTCTATTTAACCACCTGCTATCATGAGAGACCTCAGGGCTGCATGTTTTGAGCCGAGTACTGATCCTGAAAAGCGTTTCCAACCCCACTTACAAGTAAAACTAGCTAAAATGTGCCTGGCTGCTATTCACTGAAAAGCTCATTCTGCGGCATACGTTTGCTCCTGCTGGGTCAGTTGAGCAGCGAATTTCTATTTAACCACCTGCTATCATGAGAGACCTCAGGGCTGCATGTTTTGAGCCCAGTACTGATCCTGAAAAGAGTTTCCAACCCCACTTACAAGTAAAACTAGCTAAAATGTGCCTGGCTGCTATTCACTGAAAAGCTCATTCTGCTTACATTTTTTGGCATACGTTTGCTCCTACAGGGTCAGCTGAGCAGCGAATTTCTATTTAACCACCTGCTATCATGAGAAATCTCAAGGCTGCATGTTTTGAGCCCAGTACTGAGCCCGAAAAGCGTTTCCAACCCCACTTACAAGTAAAACTAGCTAAAATGTGCCTGGCTGCTATTCACTGAAAAGCTCATTCTGCTTACATTTTTGGCATAGGTTTGCTCCTACAGGGTCAGCTGAGCAGCGAATTTCTATTTAACCACCTGCTATCATGAGAGACCTCAGGGCTGCATGTTTTGAGCCCAGTACTGATCCTGAAAAGCGTTTCCAACCCCACTTACAAGTAAAACTAGCTAAAATGTGCCTCGCTGCTATTCACTGAAAAGCTCATTCTGCTTACATTTTTGGCATACGGTTGCTCCTACAGGGTCAGCTGATCAGCGAATTTCTATTTAACCACCTGCTATCATGAGAGACCTCAGGGCTGCATGTTTTGAGCCCAGTACTGATCCTGAAAAGAGTTTCAAACCCCACTTACAAGTAAAACTAGATAAAAATGTGCCTGGCTGCTATTCACTGAAAAGCTCATTCTGCTTACATTTTTGGCATACGTTTGCTCCTAGAGGGTCAGCTGATCAGCGAATTTCTATTTAACCACCTGCTATCATGAGAGACCTCAAGGCTGCATGTTTTGAGCCCAGTACTGAGCCCGAAAAGCGTTGCCAACCTCACTTACAAGTAAAACTAGCTAAAATGTGCCTGGCTGCTTTTCACTGAAAAGCTCATTCTGCTTACATTTTTGGCATACGGTTGCTCCTACAGGGTCAGCTGAGCAGCGAATTTCTATTTAACCACCTGCTATCATGAGAGACCTCAGGGCTGCATGTTTTGAGCCCAGTACTGATCCTGAAAAGCGTTTCCAACTCCACTTACAAGTAAAACTAGCTAAAATGTGCCTGGCTGCTATTCACTGAAAAGCTCATTCTGCTCACATTTTTGGCATACGGTTGCCCCTACAGGGTCAGCTGAGCAGCGAATTTCTATTTAACCACCTGCTATCATGAGAGACCTCAGGGCTGCATGTTTTGAGCCCAGTACTGATCCTGAAAAGCGTTTCCAACCCCAACTTACAAGTAAAACTAGCTAAAATGTGCCTGGCTGCTATTCACTGAAAAGCTCATTCTGCTTACATTTTTGGCATACGGTTGCTCCTACAGGGTCAGCTGAGCAGCGAATTTCTATTTAACCACCTGCTATCATGAGAGACCTCAGGGCTGCATGTTTTGAGCCCAGTACTGATCCTGAAAAGCGTTTCCAACTCCACTTACAAGTAAAACTAGCTAAAATGTGCTTGGCTGCTATTCACTGAAAAGCTCATTCTGCTTACATTTTTGGCACACGGTTGCTCCTACAGGGTCAGCTGAGCAGCGAATTTCTATTTAACCACCTGCTATCATGAGAGACCTCAGGGCTGCATGTTTTGAGCCCAGTACTGATCCTGAAAAGCGTTTCTCCAACCGCACTTACAAGTAAAACTAGCTAAAATGTGCCTGGCTGCTATTCACTGAAAAGCTCATTCTGCTTACATTTTTGGCATACGGTTGCTCCTACAGGGTCAGCTGAGCAGCGAATTTCTATTTAACCACCTGCTATCATGAGAGACCTCAGGGCTGCATGTTTTGAGCCCAGTACTGATCCTGAAAAGAGTTTCAAACCCCACTTACAAGTAAAACTAGCTAAAATGTGCCTGGCTGCTATTCACTGAAAAGCTCATTCTGCTTACATTTTTGGCATACGTTTGCTCCTACAGGGTCAGCTGAGCAGCGAATTTCTATTTAACCACCTGCTATCATGAGAGACCTCAAGGCTGCATGTTTTGAGCCCAGTACCTGAGCCTGAAAAGCGTTTCCAACCCCACTTACAAGTAAAACTAGCTAAAATGTGCCTGGCTGCTATTCACTGAAAAGCTCATTCTGCTTACATTTTTGGCATACGGTTGCTCCTACAGGGTCAGCTGAGCAGCGAATTTCTATTTAACCACCTGCTATCATGAGAGACCTCAAGGCTGCATGTTTTGAGCCCAGTACTGATCCAGAAAAGCGTTTCCAACCCCACTTAACAGGAAAACTAGCTAAAATGTGCCTGGCTGCTATTCACTGAAAAGCTCATTCTGTGTACATTTTTGGCATATGTTTGCTCCTGCTGGGTCAGCCAAGTGGCAAATTTCTACTTAACCACCTGCTATCATGAGAGACCTTAAGGCTGCATGTTTTGAGCCGAGTACTGAGCCTGAAAAGCGTTTCCAACTCCACTTACAAGTAAAACTAGCTAAAATTTGCCTGGCTGCTCTTCACTGAAAAGCTCATTCTGCGTACATTTTTGGCATACATTTGCTCCTGCCGGGTCAGCTGAGCAGCGAATTTCTATTTAACCACCTGCTATCATGAGAGACCTCAGGGCTGCATGTTTTGAGCCCAGTACTGATCCTGAAAAGCGTTTCCAACTCCACTTACAAGGAAAACTAGCTAAAATGTGCGTGGCTGCTCTTCACTAAAAAGCTCATTCTGCGTACATTTTTGGAATACGTTTGCTCCTGCTGGGTCAGCCAAGTGGCAAATTTCTACTTAACCACCTGCTATCATGAGAGACCTCAGGGCTGCATGTTTTGAGCCCAGTACTGATCCTGAAAAGAGTTTCAAACCCCACTTACAAGTAAAACTAGCTAAAATGTGCCTGGCTGCTATTCACTGAAAAGCTCATTCTGCTTACATTTTTGGCATACGTTTGCTCCTACAGGGTCAGCCTAGCAGCGAATTTCTATTTAACCACCTGCTATCATGAGAGACCTCAAGGATGCATGTTTTGAGCCCAGTACTGAGCCTGAAAAGCGTTTCCAACTCCACTTACAAGTAAAACTAGCTAAAATTTGCCTGGCTGCTCTTCACTGAAAAGCTCATTCTGCGTAAATTTTTGGCATACGTTTGCTCCTACAGGGTCAGCTGATCAGCGAATTTCTATTTAACCACCTGCTATCATGAGAGACCTCAAGGCTGCATGTTGTGAGCCCAGGACTGAGCCCGAAAAGCGTTTCCAACCTCACTTACAAGTAAAACTAGCTAAAATGTGCCTGGCTGCTTTTCACTGAAAAGCTCATTCTGCTTACATTTTTGGCATACGGTTGCTCCTACAGGGTCAGCTGAGCAGCGAATTTCTATTTAACCACCTGCTATCATGAGAGACCTCAGGGCTGCATGTTTTGAGCCCAGTACTGATCCTGAACAGCGTTTCCAACCCCACTTAACAGGAAAACCAGCTAAAATGTGCCTGGCTGCTATTCACTGAAAAGCTCATTCTGCTTACATTTTTGGCATACGGTTGCTCCTACAGGGTCAGCTGAGCAGTGAATTTCTATTTAACCACCTGCTATCATGAGAGACCTCAGGGCTGCATGTTTTGAGCCGAGTACTGATCCTGAAAAGCGTTTCCAACCCCACTTACAAGTAAAACTAGCTAAAATGTGCCTGGCTGCTATTCAATGAAAAGCTCATTCTGTGTACATTTTTGGCATATGTTTGCTCCTGCTAAGTCAGCCAAGTGGCAAATTTCTACTCAACCACCTGCTATCATGAGAGACCTCAGGGCTGCATGTTTTGAGCGCAGTACTGATCCTGAAAAGAGTTTCAAACCCCACTTACAAGTAAAACTAGCTAAAATGTGCCTGGCTGCTATTCACTGAAAAGCTCATTCTGCTTACATTTTTGGCATAGGTTTGCTCCTACAGGGTCAGCTGAGCAGCGAATTTCTATTTAACCACCTGCTATCATGAGAGACCTCAAGGCTGCATGTTTTGAGCCCAGTACTGAGCCCGAAAAGCGTTTCCAACCCCACTTACAAGTAAAACCAGCTAAAATGTGCCTGGCTGCTTTTCACTGAAAAGCTCATTCTGCTTACATTTTTGGCATACGGTTGCTCCTACAGGGTCAGCTGAGCAGCGAATTTCTATTTAACCACCTGCTATCATGAGAGACCTCAGGGCTGCATGTTTTGAGCCCAGTACTGATCCTGAAAAGAGTTTCAAACCCCAGTTACAAGTAAAACTAGCTAAAATGTGCCTGGCTGCTATTCACTGAAAAGCTCATTCTGCTTACATTTTTAGCATACGTTTGCTCCTACAGGGTCAGCTGAGCAGCGAATTTCTATTTAACCACCTGCTATCATGAGAGACCTCAAGGCTGCATGTTTTGAGCCCAGTACTGATCCTGAAAAGCGTTTCCAACCCCACTTACAAGTAAAACTAGCTAAAATGTGCCTGGCTGCTATTCACTGAAAAGCTCATTCTGCTTACATTTTTGGCATACGGTTGCTCCTACAGGGTCAGCTGAGCAGCGAATTTCTATTTAACCACCTGCTATCATGAGAGACCTCAGGGCTGCATGTTTTGAGCCCAGTACTGATACTGAAAAGCGTTTCCAACTCCACTTACAAGTAAAACTAGCTAAAATGTGCTTGGCTGCTATTCACTGAAAAGCTCATTCTGCTTACATTTTTGGCACACGGTTGCTCCTACAGGGTCAGCTGAGCAGCGAATTTCTATTTAACCACCTGCTATCATGAGAGACCTCAGGGCTGCATGTTTTGAGCCCAGTACTGATCCTGAAAAGCGTTTCTCCAACCGCACTTACAAGTAAATCTAGCTAAAATGTGCCTGGCTGCTATTCACTGAAAAGCTCATTCTGCTTACATTTTTGGCATACGGTTGCTCCTACAGGGTCAGCTGAGCAGCGAATTTCTATTTAACCACCTGCTATCATGAGAGACCTCAGGGCTGCATGTTTTGAGCCCAGTACTGATCCTGAAAAGAGTTTCAAACCCCACTTACAAGTAAAACTAGCTAAAATGTGCCTGGCTGCTATTCACTGAAAAGCTCATTCTGCTTACATTTTTGGCATACGTTTGCTCCTACAGGGTCAGCTGAGCAGCGAATTTCTATTTAACCACCTGCTATCATGAGAGACCTCAAGGCTGCATGTTTTGAGCCCAGTACCTGAGCCTGAAAAGCGTTTCCAACCCCACTTACAAGTAAAACTAGCTAAAATGTGCCTGGCTGCTATTCACTGAAAAGCTCATTCTGCTTACATTTTTGGCATACGGTTGCTCCTACAGGGTCAGCTGAGCAGCGAATTTCTATTTAACCACCTGCTATCATGAGAGACCTCAGGGCTGCATGTTTTGAGCCAGTACTGATCCTGAAAAGAGTTTCAAACCCCACTTACAAGTAAAACTAGCTAAAATGTGCCTGGCTGCTATTCACTGAAAAGCTCATTCTGCTTACATTTTTGGCATACGTTTGCTCCTACAGGGTCAGCTGAGCAGCGAATTTCTATTTAACCACCTGCTATCATGAGAGACCTCCAGGCTGCATATTTTGAGCCCAGTACCTGAGCCTGAAAAGCGTTTCCAACTCCACTTACAAGTAAAACTAGCTAAAATTTGCCTGGCTGCTCTTCACTGAAAAGCTCATTCTGCTTACATTTTTGGCATACGTTTGCTCCTACAGGGTCAGCTGAGCAGCGAATTTCTATTTAACCACCTGCTATCATGAGAGACCTCAAGGCTGCATGTTTTGAGCCCAGTACCTGAGCCTGAAAAGCGTTTCCAACTCCACTTACAAGTAAAACTAGCTAAAATTTGCCTGGCTGCTCTTCACTGAAAAGCTCATTCTGCGTACATTTTTGGCATACGCTTGCTCTTACAGGGTCAGCTGATCAGCGAATTTCTATTTAACCACCTGCTATCATGAGAGACCTCAAGGCTGCATGTTTTGAGCCCAGTACTGATCCTGAAAAGCGTTTCCAACCCCACTTAACAGGAAAACTAGCTAAAATGTGCCTGGCTGCTATTCACTGAAAAGCTCATTCTGTGTACATTTTTGGCATATGTTTGCTCCTGCTGGGTCAGCCAAGTGGCAAATTTCTACTTAACCACCTGCTATCATGAGAGACCTTAAGGCTGCATGTTTTGAGCCGAGTACTGAGCCTGAAAAGCGTTTCCAACTCCACTTACAAGTAAAACTAGCTAAAATTTGCCTGGCTGCTCTTCACTGAAAAGCTCATTCTGCGTACATTTTTGGCATACATTTGCTCCTGCCGGGTCAGCTGAGCAGCGAATTTCTATTTAACCACCTGCTATCATGAGAGACCTCAGGGCTGCATGTTTTGAGCCCAGTACTGATCCTGAAAAGCGTTTCCAACTCCACTTACAAGGAAAACTAGCTAAAATGTGCGTGGCTGCTCTTCACTAAAAAGCTCGTTCTGCGTACATTTTTGGAATACGTTTGCTCCTGCTGGGTCAGCCAAGTGGCAAATTTCTACTTAACCACCTGCTATCATGAGAGACCTCAGGGCTGCATGTTTTGAGCCCAGTACTGATCCTGAAAAGAGTTTCAAACCCCACTTACAAGTAAAACTAGCTAAAATGTGCCCGGCTGCTATTCACTGAAAAGCTCATTCTGCTTACATTTTTGGCATACGTTTGCTCCTAAAGGGTCAGCCTAGCAGCGAATTTCTATTTAACCACCTGCTATCATGAGAGACCTCAAGGCTGCATGTTTTGAGCCCAGTACTGAGCCTGAAAAGCGTTTCCAACTCCACTTACAAGTAAAACTAGCTAAAATTTGCCTGGCTGCTCTTCACTGAAAAGCTCATTCTGCGTAAATTTTTGGCATACGTTTGCTCCTACAGGGTCAGCTGATCAGCGAATTTCTATTTAACCACCTGCTATCATGAGAGACCTCAAGGCTGCATGTTGTGAGCCCAGTACTGAGCCCGAAAAGCGTTTCCAACCTCACTTACAAGTAAAACTAGCTAAAATGTGCCTGGCTGCTTTTCACTGAAAAGCTCATTCTGCTTACATTTTTGGCATACGGTTGCTCCTACAGGGTCAGCTGAGCAGCGAATTTCTATTTAACCACCTGCTATCATGAGAGACCTCAGGGCTGCATGTTTTGAGCCCAGTACTGATCCTGAAAAGCGTTTCCAACCCCACTTACAAGTAAAACTAGCTAAAATGTGCCTGGCTGCTATTCACTGAAAAGCTCATTCTGCTTACATTTTTGGCATACGGTTGCTCCTACAGGGTCAGCTGAGCAGCGAATTTCTATTTAACCACCTGCTATCATGAGAGACCTCAGGGCTGCATGTTTTGAGCCCAGTACTGATCCTGAAAAGCGTTTCCAACTCCACTTACAAGTAAAACTAGCTAAAATGTGCCTGGCTGCTATTCACTGAAAAGCTCATTCTGCTTACATTTTTGGCACACGGTTGCTCCTACAGGGTCAGCTGAGCAGCGAATTTCTATTTAACCACCTGCTATCATGAGAGACCTCAGGGCTGCATGTTTTTAGCCCAGTACTGATCCTGAAAAGCGTTTCCAACCCCACTTACAAGTAAAACTAGCCAAAATGTGCCTGGCTGCTATTCACTGAAAAGCTCCTTCTGCTTACATTTTTGGCATACGGTTGCTCCTACAGGGTCAGCTGAGCAGCAAATTTCTATTTAACCACCTGCTATCATGAGAGACCTCAGGGCTGCATGTTTTGAGCCCAGTACTGATCCTGAAAAGAGTTTCCAACCCTAGTTACAAGTAAAACTAGCTAAAATTTGCCTGGCTGCTCTTCACTGAAAAGCTCATTCTGCGTACATTTTTGGCATACGTTTGCTCCTACAGGGTCAGCTGATCAGCGAATTTCTATTTAACCACCTGCTATCATGAGAGACCTCAAGGCTGCATGTTTTGAGCCCAGTACTGAGCCCGAAAAGCGTTTCCAACCTCACTTACAATTAAAACTAGCTAAAATGTGCCTGTCTGCTTTTCACTGAAAAGCTCATTCTGCTTACATTTTTAGCATACGGTTGCTCCTACAGGGTCAGCTGAGCAGCGAATTTCTATTTAACCACCTGCTATCATGAGAGACCTCAGGGCTGCATGTTTTGAGCCCAGTACTGATCCTGAAAAGCGTTTCCAACCCCACTTACAAGTAAAACTAGCTAAAATGTGCCTGGCTGCTATTCACTGAAAAGCTCATTCTGCTTACATTTTTGGCATACGGTTGCTCCTACAGGGTCAGCTGAGCAGCGAATTTCTATTTAACCACCTGCTATCATGAGAGACCTCAGGGCTGCATGTTTTGAGCCGAGTACTGATCCTGAAAAGCGTTTCCAACCCCACTTAACAGGAAAACTAGCTAAAATGTGCCTGGCTGCTATTCACTGAAAAGCTCATTCTGTGTACATTTTTGGCATATGTTTGCTCCTGCTGGGTCAGCCAAGTGGCAAATTTCTACTTAACCACCTGCTATCATGAGAGACCTTAAGGCTGCATGTTTTGAGCCGAGTACTGAGCCTGAAAAGCGTTTCCAACTCCACTTACAAGTAAAACTAGCTAAAATTTGCCTGGCTGCTCTTCACTGAAAAGCTCATTCTGCGTACATTTTTGGCATACATTTGCTCCTGCCGGGTCAGCTGAGCAGCGAATTTCTATTTAACCACCTGCTATCATGAGAGACCTCAGGGCTGCATGTTTTGAGCCCAGTACTGATCCTGAAAAGCGTTTCCAACTCCACTTACAAGGAAAACTAGCTAAAATGTGCGTGGCTGCTCTTCACTAAAAAGCTCATTCTGCGTACATTTTTGGAATACGTTTGCTCCTGCTGGGTCAGCCAAGTGGCAAATTTCTACTTAACCACCTGCTATCATGAGAGACCTCAGGGCTGCATGTTTTGAGCCCAGTACTGATCCTGAAAAGAGTTTCAAACCCCACTTACAAGTAAAACTAGCTAAAATGTGCCTGGCTGCTATTCACTGAAAAGCTCATTCTGCTTACATTTTTGGCATACGTTTGCTCCTACAGGGTCAGCCTAGCAGCGAATTTCTATTTAACCACCTGCTATCATGAGAGACCTCAAGGCTGCATGTTTTGAGCCCAGTACTGAGCCTGAAAAGCGTTTCCAACTCCACTTACAAGTAAAACTAGCTAAAATTTGCCTGGCTGCTCTTCACTGAAAAGCTCATTCTGCGTAAATTTTTGGCATACGTTTGCTCCTACAGGGTCAGCTGATCAGCGAATTTCTATTTAACCACCTGCTATCATGAGAGACCTCAAGGCTGCATGTTGTGAGCCCAGTACTGAGCCCGAAAAGCGTTTCCAACCTCACTTACAAGTAAAACTAGCTAAAATGTGCCTGGCTGCTTTTCACTGAAAAGCTCATTCTGCTTACATTTTTGGCATACGGTTGCTCCTACAGGGTCAGCTGAGCAGCGAATTTCTATTTAACCACCTGCTATCATGAGAGACCTCAGGGCTGCATGTTTTGAGCCCAGTACTGATCCTGAAAAGCGTTTCCAACCCCACTTACAAGTAAAACTAGCTAAAATGTGCCTGGCTCCTATTCACTGAAAAGCTCATTCTGCTTACATTTTTGGCATACGGTTGCTCCTACAGGGTCAGCTGAGCAGCGAATTTCTATTTAACCACCTGCTATCATGAGAGACCTCAGGGCTGCATGTTTTGAGCCCAGTACTGATCCTGAAAAGCGTTTCCAACTCCACTTACAAGTAAAACTAGCTAAAATGTGCCTGGCTGCTATTCACTGAAAAGCTCATTCTGCTTACATTTTTGGCACACGGTTGCTCCTACAGGGTCAGCTGAGCAGCGAATTTCTATTTAACCACCTGCTATCATGAGAGACCTCAGGGCTGCATGTTTTTAGCCCAGTACTGATCCTGAAAAGCGTTTCCAACCCCACTTACAAGTAAAACTAGCCAAAATGTGCCTGGCTGCTATTCACTGAAAAGCTCATTCTGCTTACATTTTTGGCATATGGTTGCTCCTACAGGGTCAGCTGAGCAGCGAATTTCTATTTAACCACCTGCTATCATGAGAGACCTCAAGGCTGCATGTTTTGAGCCCAGTACTGATCCTGAAAAGCGTTTCCAACCCCACTTAACAGGAAAACTAGCTAAAATGTGCCTGGCTGCTATTCACTGAAAAGCTCATTCTGTGTACATTTTTGGCATATGTTTGCTCCTGCTGGGTCAGCCAAGTGGCAAATTTCTACTTAACCACCTGCTATCATGAGAGACCTTAAGGCTGCATGTTTTGAGCCGAGTACTGAGCCTGAAAAGCGTTTCCAACTCCACTTACAAGTAAAACTAGCTAAAATTTGCCTGGCTGCTCTTCACTGAAAAGCTCATTCTGCGTACATTTTTGGCATACATTTGCTCCTGCCGGGTCAGCTGAGCAGCGAATTTCTATTTAACCACCTGCTATCATGAGAGACCTCAGGGCTGCATGTTTTGAGCCCAGTACTGATCCTGAAAAGCGTTTCCAACTCCACTTACAAGGAAAACTAGCTAAAATGTGCGTGGCTGCTCTTCACTGAAAAGCTCATTCTGCGTAAATTTTTGGCATACGTTTGCTCCTACAGGGTCAGCTGATCAGCGAATTTCTATTTAACCACCTGCTATCATGAGAGACCTCAAGGCTGCATGTTGTGAGCCCAGTACTGAGCCCGAAAAGCGTTTCCAACCTCACTTACAAGTAAAACTAGCTAAAATGTGCCTGGCTGCTTTTCACTGAAAAGCTCATTCTGCTTACATTTTTGGCATACGGTTGCTCCTACAGGGTCAGCTGAGCAGCGAATTTCTATTTAACCACCTGCTATCATGAGAGACCTCAGGGCTGCATGTTTTGAGCCCAGTACTGATCCTGAAAAGCGTTTCCAACCCCACTTACAAGTAAAACTAGCTAAAATGTGCCTGGCTGCTATTCACTGAAAAGCTCATTCTGCTTACATTTTTGGCATACGGTTGCTCCTACAGGGTCAGCTGAGCAGCGAATTTCTATTTAACCACCTGCTATCATGAGAGACCTCAGGGCTGCATGTTTTGAGCCCAGTACTGATCCTGAAAAGCGTTTCCAACTCCACTTACAAGTAAAACTAGCTAAAATGTGCCTGGCTGCTATTCACTGAAAAGCTCATTCTGCTTACATTTTTGGCACACGGTTGCTCCTACAGGGTCAGCTGAGCAGCGAATTTCTATTTAACCACCTGCTATCATGAGAGACCTCAGGGCTGCATGTTTTTAGCCCAGTACTGATCCTGAAAAGCGTTTCCAACCCCACTTACAAGTAAAACTAGCCAAAATGTGCCTGGCTGCTATTCACTGAAAAGCTCCTTCTGCTTACATTTTTGGCATACGGTTGCTCCTACAGGGTCAGCTGAGCAGCAAATTTCTATTTAACCACCTGCTATCATGAGAGACCTCAGGGCTGCATGTTTTGAGCCCAGTACTGATCCTGAAAAGAGTTTCCAACCCCAGTTACAAGTAAAACTAGCTAAAATTTGCCTGGCTGCTCCTCACTGAAAAGCTCATTCTGCGTACATTTTTGGCATACGTTTGCTCCTACAGGGTCAGCTGATCAGCGAATTTCTATTTAACCACCTGCTATCATGAGAGACCTCAAGGCTGCATGTTTTGAGCCCAGTACTGAGCCCGAAAAGCGTTTCCAACCTCACTTACAATTAAAACTAGCTAAAATGTGCCTGTCTGCTTTTCACTGAAAAGCTCATTCTGCTTACATTTTTAGCATACGGTTGCTCCTACAGGGTCAGCTGAGCAGCGAATTTCTATTTAACCACCTGCTATCATGAGAGACCTCAGGGCTGCATGTTTTGAGCCCAGTACTGATCCTGAAAAGCGTTTCCAACCCCACTTACAAGTAAAACTAGCTAAAATGTGCCTGGCTGCTATTCACTGAAAAGCTCATTCTGCTTACATTTTTGGCATACGGTTGCTCCTACAGGGTCAGCTGAGCAGCGAATTTCTATTTAACCACCTGCTATCATGAGAGACCTCAGGGCTGCATGTTTTGAGCCGAGTACTGATCCTGAAAAGCGTTTCCAACCCCACTTAACAGGAAAACTAGCTAAAATGTGCCTGGCTGCTATTCACTGAAAAGCTCATTCTGTGTACATTTTTGGCATATGTTTGCTCCTGCTGGGTCAGCCAAGTGGCAAATTTCTACTTAACCACCTGCTATCATGAGAGACCTTAAGGCTGCATGTTTTGAGCCGAGTACTGAGCCTGAAAAGCGTTTCCAACTCCACTTACAAGTAAAACTAGCTAAAATTTGCCTGGCTGCTCTTCACTGAAAAGCTCATTCTGCGTACATTTTTGGCATACATTTGCTCCTGCCGGGTCAGCTGAGCAGCGAATTTCTATTTAACCACCTGCTATCATGAGAGACCTCAGGGCTGCATGTTTTGAGCCCAGTACTGATCCTGAAAAGCGTTTCCAACTCCACTTACAAGGAAAACTAGCTAAAATGTGCGTGGCTGCTCTTCACTAAAAAGCTCATTCTGCGTACATTTTTGGAATACGTTTGCTCCTGCTGGGTCAGCCAAGTGGCAAATTTCTACTTAACCACCTGCTATCATGAGAGACCTCAGGGCTGCATGTTTTGAGCCCAGTACTGATCCTGAAAAGAGTTTCAAACCCCACTTACAAGTAAAACTAGCTAAAATGTGCCTGGCTGCTATTCACTGAAAAGCTCATTCTGCTTACATTTTTGGCATACGTTTGCTCCTACAGGGTCAGCCTAGCAGCGAATTTCTATTTAACCACCTGCTATCATGAGAGACCTCAAGGCTGCATGTTTTGAGCCCAGTACTGAGCCTGAAAAGCGTTTCCAACTCCACTTACAAGTAAAACTAGCTAAAATTTGCCTGGCTGCTCTTCACTGAAAAGCTCATTCTGCGTAAATTTTTGGCATACGTTTGCTCCTACAGGGTCAGCTGATCAGCGAATTTCTATTTAACCACCTGCTATCATGAGAGACCTCAAGGCTGCATGTTGTGAGCCCAGTACTGAGCCCGAAAAGCGTTTCCAACCTCACTTACAAGTAAAACTAGCTAAAATGTGCCTGGCTGCTTTTCACTGAAAAGCTCATTCTGCTTACATTTTTGGCATACGGTTGCTCCTACAGGGTCAGCTGAGCAGCGAATTTCTATTTAACCACCTGCTATCATGAGAGACCTCAGGGCTGCATGTTTTGAGCCCAGTACTGATCCTGAAAAGCGTTTCCAACCCCACTTACAAGTAAAACTAGCTAAAATGTGCCTGGCTCCTATTCACTGAAAAGCTCATTCTGCTTACATTTTTGGCATACGGTTGCTCCTACAGGGTCAGCTGAGCAGCGAATTTCTATTTAACCACCTGCTATCATGAGAGACCTCAGGGCTGCATGTTTTGAGCCCAGTACTGATCCTGAAAAGCGTTTCCAACTCCACTTACAAGTAAAACTAGCTAAAATGTGCCTGGCTGCTATTCACTGAAAAGCTCATTCTGCTTACATTTTTGGCACACGGTTGCTCCTACAGGGTCAGCTGAGCAGCGAATTTCTATTTAACCACCTGCTATCATGAGAGACCTCAGGGCTGCATGTTTTTAGCCCAGTACTGATCCTGAAAAGCGTTTCCAACCCCACTTACAAGTAAAACTAGCCAAAATGTGCCTGGCTGCTATTCACTGAAAAGCTCATTCTGCTTACATTTTTGGCATACGGTTGCTCCTACAGGGTCAGCTGAGCAGCGAATTTCTATTTAACCACCTGCTATCATGAGAGACCTCAAGGCTGCATGTTTTGAGCCCAGTACTGATCCTGAAAAGCGTTTCCAACCCCACTTAACAGGAAAACTAGCTAAAATGTGCCTGGCTGCTATTCACTGAAAAGCTCATTCTGTGTACATTTTTGGCATATGTTTGCTCCTGCTGGGTCAGCCAAGTGGCAAATTTCTACTTAACCACCTGCTATCATGAGAGACCTTAAGGCTGCATGTTTTGAGCCGAGTACTGAGCCTGAAAAGCGTTTCCAACTCCACTTACAAGTAAAACTAGCTAAAATTTGCCTGGCTGCTCTTCACTGAAAAGCTCATTCTGCGTACATTTTTGGCATACATTTGCTCCTGCCGGGTCAGCTGAGCAGCGAATTTCTATTTAACCACCTGCTATCATGAGAGACCTCAGGGCTGCATGTTTTGAGCCCAGTACTGATCCTGAAAAGCGTTTCCAACTCCACTTACAAGGAAAACTAGCTAAAATGTGCGTGGCTGCTCTTCACTAAAAAGCTCATTCTGCGTACATTTTTGGAATACGTTTGCTCCTGCTGGGTCAGCCAAGTGGCAAATTTCTACTTAACCACCTGCTATCATGAGAGACCTCAGGGCTGCATGTTTTGAGCCCAGTACTGATCCTGAAAAGAGTTTCAAACCCCACTTACAAGTAAAACTAGCTAAAATGTGCCCGGCTGCTATTCACTGAAAAGCTCATTCTGCTTACATTTTTGGCATACGTTTGCTCCTAAAGGGTCAGCCTAGCAGCGAATTTCTATTTAACCACCTGCTATCATGAGAGACCTCAAGGCTGCATGTTTTGAGCCCAGTACTGAGCCTGAAAAGCGTTTCCAACTCCACTTACAAGTAAAACTAGCTAAAATTTGCCTGGCTGCTCTTCACTGAAAAGCTCATTCTGCGTAAATTTTTGGCATACGTTTGCTCCTACAGGGTCAGCTGATCAGCGAATTTCTATTTAACCACCTGCTATCATGAGAGACCTCAAGGCTGCATGTTGTGAGCCCAGTACTGAGCCCGAAAAGCGTTTCCAACCTCACTTACAAGTAAAACTAGCTAAAATGTGCCTGGCTGCTTTTCACTGAAAAGCTCATTCTGCTTACATTTTTGGCATACGGTTGCTCCTACAGGGTCAGCTGAGCAGCGAATTTCTATTTAACCACCTGCTATCATGAGAGACCTCAGGGCTGCATGTTTTGAGCCCAGTACTGATCCTGAAAAGCGTTTCCAACCCCACTTACAAGTAAAACTAGCTAAAATGTGCCTGGCTGCTATTCACTGAAAAGCTCATTCTGCTTACATTTTTGGCATACGGTTGCTCCTACAGGGTCAGCTGAGCAGCGAATTTCTATTTAACCACCTGCTATCATGAGAGACCTCAGGGCTGCATGTTTTGAGCCCAGTACTGATCCTGAAAAGCGTTTCCAACTCCACTTACAAGTAAAACTAGCTAAAATGTGCCTGGCTGCTATTCACTGAAAAGCTCATTCTGCTTACATTTTTGGCACACGGTTGCTCCTACAGGGTCAGCTGAGCAGCGAATTTCTATTTAACCACCTGCTATCATGAGAGACCTCAGGGCTGCATGTTTTTAGCCCAGTACTGATCCTGAAAAGCGTTTCCAACCCCACTTACAAGTAAAACTAGCCAAAATGTGCCTGGCTGCTATTCACTGAAAAGCTCCTTCTGCTTACATTTTTGGCATACGGTTGCTCCTACAGGGTCAGCTGAGCAGCGAATTTCTATTTAACCACCTGCTATCATGAGAGACCTCAGGGCTGCATGTTTTGAGCCCAGTACTGATCCTGAAAAGAGTTTCCAACCCCAGTTACAAGTAAAACTAGCTAAAATTTGCCTGGCTGCTCTTCACTGAAAAGCTCATTCTGCGTACATTTTTGGCATACGTTTGCTCCTACAGGGTCAGCTGATCAGCGAATTTCTATTTAACCACCTGCTATCATGAGAGACCTCAAGGCTGCATGTTTTGAGCCCAGTACTGAGCCCGAAAAGCGTTTCCAACCTCACTTACAATTAAAACTAGCTAAAATGTGCCTGTCTGCTTTTCACTGAAAAGCTCATTCTGCTTACATTTTTAGCATACGGTTGCTCCTACAGGGTCAGCTGAGCAGCGAATTTCTATTTAACCACCTGCTATCATGAGAGACCTCAGGGCTGCATGTTTTGAGCCCAGTACTGATCCTGAAAAGCGTTTCCAACCCCACTTACAAGTAAAACTAGCTAAAATGTGCCTGGCTGCTATTCACTGAAAAGCTCATTCTGCTTACATTTTTGGCATACGGTTGCTCCTACAGGGTCAGCTGAGCAGCGAATTTCTATTTAACCACCTGCTATCATGAGAGACCTCAGGGCTGCATGTTTTGAGCCGAGTACTGATCCTGAAAAGCGTTTCCAACCCCACTTAACAGGAAAACTAGCTAAAATGTGCCTGGCTGCTATTCACTGAAAAGCTCATTCTGTGTACATTTTTGGCATATGTTTGCTCCTGCTGGGTCAGCCAAGTGGCAAATTTCTACTTAACCACCTGCTATCATGAGAGACCTTAAGGCTGCATGTTTTGAGCCGAGTACTGAGCCTGAAAAGCGTTTCCAACTCCACTTACAAGTAAAACTAGCTAAAATTTGCCTGGCTGCTCTTCACTGAAAAGCTCATTCTGCGTACATTTTTGGCATACATTTGCTCCTGCCGGGTCAGCTGAGCAGCGAATTTCTATTTAACCACCTGCTATCATGAGAGACCTCAGGGCTGCATGTTTTGAGCCCAGTACTGATCCTGAAAAGCGTTTCCAACTCCACTTACAAGGAAAACTAGCTAAAATGTGCGTGGCTGCTCTTCACTAAAAAGCTCATTCTGCGTACATTTTTGGAATACGTTTGCTCCTGCTGGGTCAGCCAAGTGGCAAATTTCTACTTAACCACCTGCTATCATGAGAGACCTCAGGGCTGCATGTTTTGAGCCCAGTACTGATCCTGAAAAGAGTTTCAAACCCCACTTACAAGTAAAACTAGCTAAAATGTGCCTGGCTGCTATTCACTGAAAAGCTCATTCTGCTTACATTTTTGGCATACGTTTGCTCCTACAGGGTCAGCCTAGCAGCGAATTTCTATTTAACCACCTGCTATCATGAGAGACCTCAAGGCTGCATGTTTTGAGCCCAGTACTGAGCCTGAAAAGCGTTTCCAACTCCACTTACAAGTAAAACTAGCTAAAATTTGCCTGGCTGCTCTTCACTGAAAAGCTCATTCTGCGTAAATTTTTGGCATACGTTTGCTCCTACAGGGTCAGCTGATCAGCGAATTTCTATTTAACCACCTGCTATCATGAGAGACCTCAAGGCTGCATGTTGTGAGCCCAGTACTGAGCCCGAAAAGCGTTTCCAACCTCACTTACAAGTAAAACTAGCTAAAATGTGCCTGGCTGCTTTTCACTGAAAAGCTCATTCTGCTTACATTTTTGGCATACGGTTGCTCCTACAGGGTCAGCTGAGCAGCGAATTTCTATTTAACCACCTGCTATCATGAGAGACCTCAGGGCTGCATGTTTTGAGCCCAGTACTGATCCTGAAAAGCGTTTCCAACCCCACTTACAAGTAAAACTAGCTAAAATGTGCCTGGCTCCTATTCACTGAAAAGCTCATTCTGCTTACATTTTTGGCATACGGTTGCTCCTACAGGGTCAGCTGAGCAGTGAATTTCTATTTAACCACCTGCTATCATGAGAGACCTCAGGGCTGCATGTTTTGAGCCCAGTACTGATCCTGAAAAGCGTTTCCAACTCCACTTACAAGTAAAACTAGCTAAAATGTGCCTGGCTGCTATTCACTGAAAAGCTCATTCTGCTTACATTTTTGGCACACGGTTGCTCCTACAGGGTCAGCTGAGCAGCGAATTTCTATTTAACCACCTGCTATCATGAGAGACCTCAGGGCTGCATGTTTTTAGCCCAGTACTGATCCTGAAAAGCGTTTCCAACCCCACTTACAAGTAAAACTAGCCAAAATGTGCCTGGCTGCTATTCACTGAAAAGCTCATTCTGCTTACATTTTTGGCATACGGTTGCTCCTACAGGGTCAGCTGAGCAGCGAATTTCTATTTAACCACCTGCTATCATGAGAGACCTCAGGGCTGCATGTTTTGAGCCCAGTACTGATCCTGAAAAGAGTTTCCAACCCCAGTTACAAGTAAAACTAGCTAAAATTTGCCTGGCTGCTCTTCACTGAAAAGCTCATTCTGCGTACATTTTTGGCATACGTTTGCTCCTACAGGGTCAGCTGATCAGCGAATTTCTATTTAACCACCTGCTATCATGAGAGACCTCAAGGCTGCATGTTTTGAGCCCAGTACTGAGCCCGAAAAGCGTTTCCAACCTCACTTACAATTAAAACTAGCTAAAATGTGCCTGTCTGCTTTTCACTGAAAAGCTCATTCTGCTTACATTTTTAGCATACGGTTGCTCCTACAGGGTCAGCTGAGCAGCGAATTTCTATTTAACCACCTGCTATCATGAGAGACCTCAGGGCTGCATGTTTTGAGCCCAGTACTGATCCTGAAAAGCGTTTCCAACCCCACTTACAAGTAAAACTAGCTAAAATGTGCCTGGCTGCTATTACTGAAAAGCTCATTCTGCTTACATTTTTGGCATACGGTTGCTCCTACAGGGTCAGCTGAGCAGCGAATTTCTATTTAACCACCTGCTATCATGAGAGACCTCAGGGCTGCATGTTTTGAGCCGAGTACTGATCCTGAAAAGCGTTTCCAACCCCACTTAACAGGAAAACTAGCTAAAATGTGCCTGGCTGCTATTCACTGAAAAGCTCATTCTGTGTACATTTTTGGCATATGTTTGCTCCTGCTGGGTCAGCCAAGTGGCAAATTTCTACTTAACCACCTGCTATCATGAGAGACCTTAAGGCTGCATGTTTTGAGCCGAGTACTGAGCCTGAAAAGCGTTTCCAACTCCACTTACAAGTAAAACTAGCTAAAATTTGCCTGGCTGCTCTTCACTGAAAAGCTCATTCTGCGTACATTTTTGGCATACATTTGCTCCTGCCGGGTCAGCTGAGCAGCGAATTTCTATTTAACCACCTGCTATCATGAGAGACCTCAGGGCTGCATGTTTTGAGCCCTGTACTGATCCTGAAAAGCGTTTCCAACTCCACTTACAAGGAAAACTAGCTAAAATGTGCGTGGCTGCTCTTCACTAAAAAGCTCATTCTGCGTACATTTTTGGAATACGTTTGCTCCTGCTGGGTCAGCCAAGTGGCAAATTTCTACTTAACCACCTGCTATCATGAGAGACCTCAGGGCTGCATGTTTTGAGCCCAGTACTGATCCTGAAAAGAGTTTCAAACCCCACTTACAAGTAAAACTAGCTAAAATGTGCCTGGCTGCTATTCACTGAAAAGCTCATTCTGCTTACATTTTTGGCATACGGTTGCTCCTACAGGGTCAGCTGAGCAGCGAATTTCTATTTAACCACCTGCTATCATGAGAGACCTCAGGGCTGCATGTTGTGAGCCCAGTACTGAGCCCGAAATGCGTTTCCAACCTCACTTACAAGTAAAACTAGCTAAAATGTGCCTGGCTGCTTTTCACTGAAAAGCTCATTCTGCTTACATTTTTGGCATACGGTTGCTCCTACAGGGTCAGCTGAGCAGCGAATTTCTATTTAACCACCTGATATCATGAGAGACCTCAGGGCTGCATGTTTTGAGCCCAGTACTGATCCTGAAAAGCGTTTCCAACCCCACTTACAAGTAAAACTATCTAAAATGTGCCTGGCTGCTATTCACTGAAAAGCTCATTCTGCTTACATTTTTGGCATACGGTTGCTCCTACAGGGTCAGCTGAGCAGCGAATTTCTATTTAACCACCTGCTATCATGAGAGACCTCAGGGCTGCATGTTTTGAGCCCAGTACTGATCCTGAAAAGCGTTTCCAACTCCATTTACAAGTAAAACTAGCTAAAATGTGCCTGGCTGCTATTCACTGAAAAGCTCATTCTGCTTACATTTTTGGCACACGGTTGCTCCTACAGGGTCAGCTGAGCAGCGAATTTCTTTTTAACCACCTGCTATCATGAGAGACCTCAGGGCTGCATGTTTTTAGCCCAGTACTGATCCTGAAAAGCGTTTCCAACCCCACTTACAAGTAAAACTAGCCAAAATGTGCCTGGCTGCTATTCACTGAAAAGCTCATTCTGCTTACATTTTTGGCATACGGTTGCTCCTACAGGGTCAGCTGAGCAGTGAATTTCTATTTAACCACCTGCTATCATGAGAGACCTCAGGGCTGCATGTTTTGAGCCGAGTACTGATCCTGAAAAGCGTTTCCAACCCCACTTACAAGTAAAACTAGCTAAAATGTGCCTGGCTGCTATTCACTGAAAAGCTCATTCTGTGTACATTTTTGGCATATGTTTGCTCCTGCTAAGTCAGCCAAGTGGCAAATTTCTACTCAACCACCTGCTATCATGAGAGACCTCAGGGCTGCATGTTTTGAGCGCAGTACTGATCCTGAAAAGAGTTTCAAACCCCACTTACAAGTAAAACTAGCTAAAATGTGCCTGGCTGCTATTCACTGAAAAGCTCATTCTGCTTACATTTTTGGCATAGGTTTGCTCCTACAGGGTCAGCTGAGCAGCGAATTTCTATTTAACCACCTGCTATCATGAGAGACCTCAAGGCTGCATGTTTTGAGCCCAGTACTGAGCCCGAAAAGCGTTTCCAACCCCACTTACAAGTAAAACTAGCTAAAATGTGCCTGGCTGCTTTTCACTGAAAAGCTCATTCTGCTTACATTTTTGGCATACGGTTGCTCCTACAGGGTCAGCTGAGCAGCGAATTTCTATTTAACCACCTGCTATCATGAGAGACCTCAGGGCTGCATGTTTTGAGCCCAGTACTGATCCTGAAAAGAGTTTCAAACCCCAGTTACAAGTAAAACTAGCTAAAATGTGCCTGCCTGCTATTCACTGAAAAGCTCATTCTGCTTACATTTTTGGCATACGTTTGCTCCTACAGGGTCAGCTGAGCAGCGAATTTCTATTTAACCACCTGCTATCATGAGAGACCTCAAGGCTGCATGTTTTGAGCCCAGTACTGATCCTGAAAAGCGTTTCCAACCCCACTTACAAGTAAAACTAGCTAAAATGTGCCTGGCTGCTATTCACTGAAAAGCTCATTCTGCTTACATTTTTGGCATACGGTTGCTCCTACAGGGTCAGCTGAGCAGCGAATTTCTATTTAACCACCTGCTATCATGAGAGACCTCAGGGCTGCATGTTTTGAGCCCAGTACTGATCCTGAAAAGCGTTTCCAACTCCACTTACAAGTAAAACTAGCTAAAATGTGCTTGGCTGCTATTCACTGAAAAGCTCATTCTGCTTACATTTTTGGCACACGGTTGCTCCTACAGGGTCAGCTGAGCAGCGAATTTCTATTTAACCACCTTCTATCATGAGAGACCTCAGGGCTGCATGTTTTGAGCCCAGTACTGATCCTGAAAAGCGTTTCTCCAACCGCACTTACAAGTAAAACTAGCTAAAATGTGCCTGGCTGCTATTCACTGAAAAGCTCATTCTGCTTACATTTTTGGCATACGGTTGCTCCTACAGGGTCATCTGAGCAGCGAATTTCTATTTAACCACCTGCTATCATGAGAGACCTCAGGGCTGCATGTTTTGAGCCCAGTACTGATCCTGAAAAGAGTTTCAAACCCCACTTACAAGTAAAACTAGCTTAAATGTGCCTGGCTGCTATTCACTGAAAAGCTCATTCTGCTTACATTTTTGGCATACGTTTGCTCCTACAGGGTCAGCTGATCAGCGAATTTCTATTTAACCACCTGCTATCATGAGAGACCTCAAGGCTGCATGTTTTGAGCCCAGTACCTGAGCCTGAAAAGCGTTTCCAACCCCACTTACAAGTAAAACTAGCTAAAATGTGCCTGGCTGCTATTCACTGAAAAGCTCATTCTGCTTACATTTTTGGCATACGGTTGCTCCTACAGGGTCAGCTGAGCAGCGAATTTCTATTTAACCACCTGCTATCATGAGAGACCTCAGGGCTGCATGTTTTGAGCCCAGTACTGATCCTGAAAAGAGTTTCAAACCCCACTTACAAGTAAAACTAGCTAAAATGTGCCTGGCTGCTATTCACTGAAAAGCTCATTCTGCTTACATTTTTGGCATACGTTTGCACCTACAGGGTCAGCTGAGCAGCGAATTTCTATTTAACCACCTGCTATCATGAGAGACCTCAAGGCTGCATGTTTTGAGCCCAGTACCTGAGCCTGAAAAGCGTTTCCAACTCCACTTACAAGTAAAACTAGCTAAAATTTGCCTGGCTGCTCTTCACTGAAAAGCTCATTCTGCTTACATTTTTGGCATACGTTTGCTCCTACAGGGTCAGCTGAGCAGCGAATTTCTATTTAACCACCTGCTATCATGAGAGACCTCAAGGCTGCATGTTTTGAGCCCAGTACCTGAGCCTGAAAAGCGTTTCCAACTCCACTTACAAGTAAAACTAGCTAAAATTTGCCTGGCTGCTCTTCACTGAAAAGCTCATTCTGCGTACATTTTTGGCATACGCTTGCTCTTACAGGGTCAGCTGATCAGCGAATTTCTATTTAACCACCTGCTATCATGAGAGACCTCAAGGCTGCATGTTTTGAGCCCAGTACTGATCCTGAAAAGCGTTTCCAACCCCACTTAACAGGAAAACTAGCTAAAATGTGCCTGGCTGCTATTCACTGAAAAGCTCATTCTGTGTACATTTTTGGCATATGTTTGCTCCTGCTGGGTCAGCCAAGTGGCAAATTTCTACTTAACCACCTGCTATCATGAGAGACCTTAAGGCTGCATGTTTTTAGCCCAGTACTGATCCTGAAAAGCGTTTCCAACTCCACTTACAAGTAAAACTAGCTAAAATGTGCTTGGCTGCTATTCACTGAAAAGCTCATTCTGCTTACATTTTTGGCACACGGTTGCTCCTACAGGGTCAGCTGAGCAGCGAATTTCTATTTAACCACCTTCTATCATGAGAGACCTCAGGGCTGCATGTTTTGAGCCCAGTACTGATCCTGAAAAGCGTTTCTCCAACCGCACTTACAAGTAAAACTAGCTAAAATGTGCCTGGCTGCTATTCACTGAAAAGCTCATTCTGCTTACATTTTTGGCATACGGTTGCTCCTACAGGGTCATCTGAGCAGCGAATTTCTATTTAACCACCTGCTATCATGAGAGACCTCAGGGCTGCATGTTTTGAGCCCAGTACTGATCCTGAAAAGAGTTTCAAACCCCACTTACAAGTAAAACTAGCTTAAATGTGCCTGGCTGCTATTCACTGAAAAGCTCATTCTGCTTACATTTTTGGCATACGTTTGCTCCTACAGGGTCAGCTGATCAGCGAATTTCTATTTAACCACCTGCTATCATGAGAGACCTCAAGGCTGCATGTTTTGAGCCCAGTACCTGAGCCTGAAAAGCGTTTCCAACCCCACTTACAAGTAAAACTAGCTAAAATGTGCCTGGCTGCTATTCACTGAAAAGCTCATTCTGCTTACATTTTTGGCATACGGTTGCTCCTACAGGGTCAGCTGAGCAGCGAATTTCTATTTAACCACCTGCTATCATGAGAGACCTCAGGGCTGCATGTTTTGAGCCCAGTACTGATCCTGAAAAGAGTTTCAAACCCCACTTACAAGTAAAACTAGCTAAAATGTGCCTGGCTGCTATTCACTGAAAAGCTCATTCTGCTTACATTTTTGGCATACGTTTGCACCTACAGGGTCAGCTGAGCAGCGAATTTCTATTTAACCACCTGCTATCATGAGAGACCTCAAGGCTGCATGTTTTGAGCCCAGTACCTGAGCCTGAAAAGCGTTTCCAACTCCACTTACAAGTAAAACTAGCTAAAATTTGCCTGGCTGCTCTTCACTGAAAAGCTCATTCTGCTTACATTTTTGGCATACGTTTGCTCCTACAGGGTCAGCTGAGCAGCGAATTTCTATTTAACCACCTGCTATCATGAGAGACCTCAAGGCTGCATGTTTTGAGCCCAGTACCTGAGCCTGAAAAGCGTTTCCAACTCCACTTACAAGTAAAACTAGCTAAAATTTGCCTGGCTGCTCTTCACTGAAAAGCTCATTCTGCGTACATTTTTGGCATACGCTTGCTCTTACAGGGTCAGCTGATCAGCGAATTTCTATTTAACCACCTGCTATCATGAGAGACCTCAAGGCTGCATGTTTTGAGCCCAGTACTGATCCTGAAAAGCGTTTCCAACCCCACTTAACAGGAAAACTAGCTAAAATGTGCCTGGCTGCTATTCACTGAAAAGCTCATTCTGTGTACATTTTTGGCATATGTTTGCTCCTGCTGGGTCAGCCAAGTGGCAAATTTCTACTTAACCACCTGCTATCATGAGAGACCTTAAGGCTGCATGTTTTGAGCCGAGTACTGAGCCTGAAAAGCGTTTCCAACTCCACTTACAAGTAAAACTAGCTAAAATTTGCCTGGCTGCTATTCACTGAAAAGCTCATTCTGCTTACATTTTTGGCACACGGTTGCTCCTACAGGGTCAGCTGAGCAGCGAATTTCTATTTAACCACCTGCTATCATGAGAGACCTCAGGGCTGCATGTTTTTAGCCCAGTACTGATCCTGAAAAGCGTTTCCAACCCCACTTACAAGTAAAACTAGCCAAAATGTGCCTGGCTGCTATTCACTGAAAAGCTCATTCTGCTTACATTTTTGGCATACGGTTGCTCCTACAGGGTCAGCTGAGCAGTGAATTTCTATTTAACCACCTGCTATCATGAGAGACCTCAGGGCTGCATGTTTTGAGCCGAGTACTGATCCTGAAAAGCGTTTCCAACCCCACTTACAAGTAAAACTAGCTAAAATGTGCCTGGCTGCTATTCACTGAAAAGCTCATTCTGTGTACATTTTTGGCATATGTTTGCTCCTGCTAAGTCAGCCAAGTGGCAAATTTCTACTCAACCACCTGCTATCATGAGAGACCTCAGGGCTGCATGTTTTGAGCGCAGTACTGATCCTGAAAAGAGTTTCAAACCCCACTTACAAGTAAAACTAGCTAAAATGTGCCTGGCTGCTATTCACTGAAAAGCTCATTCTGCTTACATTTTTGGCATAGGTTTGCTCCTACAGGGTCAGCTGAGCAGCGAATTTCTATTTAACCACCTGCTATCATGAGAGACCTCAAGGCTGCATGTTTTGAGCCCAGTACTGAGCCCGAAAAGCGTTTCCAACCCCACTTACAAGTAAAACTAGCTAAAATGTGCCTGGCTGCTTTTCACTGAAAAGCTCATTCTGCTTACATTTTTGGCATACGGTTGCTCCTACAGGGTCAGCTGAGCAGCGAATTTCTATTTAACCACCTGCTATCATGAGAGACCTCAGGGCTGCATGTTTTGAGCCCAGTACTGATCCTGAAAAGAGTTTCAAACCCCAGTTACAAGTAAAACTAGCTAAAATGTGCCTGGCTGCTATTCACTGAAAAGCTCATTCTGCTTACATTTTTGGCATACGTTTGCTCCTACAGGGTCAGCTGAGCAGCGAATTTCTATTTAACCACCTGCTATCATGAGAGACCTCAAGGCTGCATGTTTTGAGCCCAGTACTGATCCTGAAAAGCGTTTCCAACCCCACTTACAAGTAAAACTAGCTAAAATGTGCCTGGCTGCTATTCACTGAAAAGCTCATTCTGCTTACATTTTTGGCATACGGTTGCTCCTACAGGGTCAGCTGAGCAGCGAATTTCTATTTAACCACCTGCTATCATGAGAGACCTCAGGGCTGCATGTTTTGAGCCCAGTACTGATCCTGAAAAGCGTTTCCAACTCCACTTACAAGTAAAACTAGCTAAAATGTGCTTGGCTGCTATTCACTGAAAAGCTCATTCTGCTTACATTTTTGGCACACGGTTGCTCCTACAGGGTCAGCTGAGCAGCGAATTTCTATTTAACCACCCGCTATCATGAGAGACCTCAGGGCTGCATGTTTTGAGCCCAGTACTGATCCTGAAAAGCGTTTCTCCAACCGCACTTACAAGTAAAACTAGCTAAAATGTGCCTGGCTGCTATTCACTGAAAAGCTCATTCTGCTTACATTTTTGGCATACGGTTGCTCCTACAGGGTCAGCTGAGCAGCGAATTTCTATTTAACCACCTGCTATCATGAGAGACCTCAGGGCTGCATGTTTTGAGCCCAGTACTGATCCTGAAAAGAGTTTCAAACCCCACTTACAAGTAAAACTAGCTTAAATGTGCCTGGCTGCTATTCACTGAAAAGCTCATTCTGCTTACATTTTTGGCATACGTTTGCTCCTACAGGGTCAGCTGAGCAGCGAATTTCTATTTAACCACCTGCTATCATGAGAGACCTCAAGGCTGCATGTTTTGAGCCCAGTACCTGAGCCTGAAAAGCGTTTCCAACCCCACTTACAAGTAAAACTAGCTAAAATGTGCCTGGCTGCTATTCACTGAAAAGCTCATTCTGCTTACATTTTTGGCATACGGTTGCTCCTACAGGGTCAGCTGAGCAGCAAATTTCTATTTAACCACCTGCTATCATGAGAGACCTCAGGGCTGCATGTTTTGAGCCCAGTACTGATCCTGAAAAGAGTTTCAAACCCCACTTACAAGTAAAACTAGCTAAAATGTGCCTGGCTGCTATTCACTGAAAAGCTCATTCTGCTTACATTTTTGGCATACGTTTGCTCCTACAGGGTCAGCTGAGCAGCGAATTTCTATTTAACCACCTGCTATCATGAGAGACCTCAAGGCTGCATGTTTTGAGCCCAGTACCTGAGCCTGAAAAGCGTTTCCAACTCCACTTACAAGTAAAACTAGCTAAAATTTGCCTGGCTGCTCTTCACTGAAAAGCTCATTCTGCTTACATTTTTGGCATACGTTTGCTCCTACAGGGTCAGCTGAGCAGCGAATTTCTATTTAACCACCTGCTATCATGAGAGACCTCAAGGCTGCATGTTTTGAGCCCAGTACCTGAGCCTGAAAAGCGTTTCCAACTCCACTTACAAGTAAAACTAGCTAAAATTTGCCTGGCTGCTCTTCACTGAAAAGCTCATTCTGCTTACATTTTTGGCATACGTTTGCTCCTACAGGGTCAGCTGAGCAGCGAATTTCTATTTAACCACCTGCTATCATGAGAGACCTCAAGGCTGCATGTTTTGAGCCCAGTACTGATCCTGAAAAGCGTTTCCAACCCCACTTAACAGGAAAACTAGCTAAAATGTGCCTGGCTGCTATTCACTGAAAAGCTCATTCTGTGTACATTTTTGGCATATGTTTGCTCCTGCTGGGTCAGCCAAGTGGCAAATTTCTACTTAACCACCTGCTATCATGAGAGACCTTAAGGCTGCATGTTTTGAGCCGAGTACTGAGCCTGAAAAGCGTTTCCAACTCCACTTACAAGTAAAACTAGCTAAAATTTGCCTGGCTGCTCTTCACTGAAAAGCTCATTCTGCGTACATTTTTGGCATACATTTGCTCCTGCCGGGTCAGCTGAGCAGCGAATTTCTATTTAACCACCTGCTATCATGAGAGACCTCAGGGCTGCATGTTTTGAGCCCAGTACTGATCCTGAAAAGCGTTTCCAACTCCACTTACAAGGAAAACTAGCTAAAATGTGCGTGGCTGCTCTTCACTAAAAAGCTCATTCTGCGTACATTTTTGGAATACGTTTGCTCCTGCTGGGTCAGCCAAGTGGCAAATTTCTACTTAACCACCTGCTATCATGAGAGACCTCAGGGCTGCATGTTTTGAGCCCAGTACTGATCCTGAAAAGAGTTTCAAACCCCGCTTACAAGTAAAACTAGCTAAAATGTGCCTGGCTGCTATTCACTGAAAAGCTCATTCTGCTTACATTTTTGGCATACGTTTGCTCCTACAGGGTCAGCCTAGCAGCGAATTTCTATTTAACCACATGCTATCATGAGAGACCTCAAGGCTGCATGTTTTGAGCCCAGTACTGAGCCTGAAAAGCGTTTCCAACTCCACTTACAAGTAAAACTAGCTAAAATTTGCCTGGCTGCTCTTCACTGAAAAGCTCATTCTGCGTAAATTTTTGGCATACGTTTGCTCCTACAGGGTCAGCTGATCAGCGAATTTCTATTTAACCACCTGCTATCATGAGAGACCTCAAGGCTGCATGTTGTGAGCCCAGTACTGAGCCCGAAAAGCGTTTCCAACCTCACTTACAAGTAAAACTAGCTAAAATGTGCCTGGCTGCTTTTCACTGAAAAGCTCATTCTGCTTACATTTTTGGCATACGGTTGCTCCTACAGGGTCAGCTGAGCAGCGAATTTCTATTTAACCACCTGCTATCATGAGAGACCTCAGGGCTGCATGTTTTGAGCCCAGTACTGATCCTGAAAAGCGTTTCCAACCCCACTTACAAGTAAAACTAGCTAAAATGTGCCTGGCTGCTATTCACTGAAAAGCTCATTCTGCTTACATTTTTGGCATACGGTTGCTCCTACAGGGTCAGCTGAGCAGCGAATTTCTATTTAACCACCTGCTATCATGAGAGACCTCAGGGCTGCATGTTTTGAGCCCAGTACTGATCCTGAAAAGCGTTTCCAACTCCACTTACAAGTAAAACTAGCTAAAATGTGCCTGGCTGCTATTCACTGAAAAGCTCATTCTGCTTACATTTTTGGCACACGGTTGCTCCTACAGGGTCAGCTGAGCAGCGAATTTCTATTTAACCACCTGCTATCATGAGAGACCTCAGGGCTGCATGTTTTTAGCCCAGTACTGATCCTGAAAAGTGTTTCCAACCCCAGTTACAAGTAAAACTAGCTAAAATTTGCCTGGCTGCTCTTCACTGAAAAGCTCATTCTGCGTACATTTTTGGCATACGTTTGCTCCTACAGGGTCAGCTGATCAGCGAATTTCTATTTAACCACCTGCTATCATGAGAGACCTCAAGGCTGCATGTTTTGAGCCCAGTACTGAGCCCGAAAAGCGTTTCCAACCTCACTTACAATTAAAACTAGCTAAAATGTGCCTGTCTGCTTTTCACTGAAAAGCTCATTCTGCTTACATTTTTTGCATACGGTTGCTCCTACAGGGTCAGCTGAGCAGCGAATTTCTATTTAACCACCTGCTATCATGAGAGACCTCAGGGCTGCATGTTTTGAGCCCAGTACTGATCCTGAAAAGCGTTTCCAACCCCACTTACAAGTAAAACTAGCTAAAATGTGCCTGGCTGCTATTCACTGAAAAGCTCATTCTGCTTACATTTTTGGCATACGGTTGCTCCTACAGGGTCAGCTGAGCAGCGAATTTCTATTTAACCACCTGCTATCATGAGAGACCTCAGGGCTGCATGTTTTGAGCCGAGTACTGATCCTGAAAAGCGTTTCCAACCCCACTTAACAGGAAAACTAGCTAAAATGTGCCTGGCTGCTATTCACTGAAAAGCTCATTCTGTGTACATTTTTGGCATATGTTTGCTCCTGCTGGGTCAGCCAAGTGGCAAATTTCTACTTAACCACCTGCTATCATGAGAGACCTTAAGGCTGCATGTTTTGAGCCGAGTACTGAGCCTGAAAAGCGTTTCCAACTCCACTTACAAGTAAAACTAGCTAAAATTTGCCTGGCTGCTCTTCACTGAAAAGCTCATTCTGCGTACATTTTTGGCATACATTTGCTCCTGCAGGGTCAGCTGAGCAGCGAATTTCTATTTAACCACCTGCTATCATGAGAGACCTCAGGGCTGCATGTTTTGAGCCCAGTACTGATCCTGAAAAGCGTTTCCAACTCCACTTACAAGGAAAACTAGCTAAAATGTGCGTGGCTGCTCTTCACTAAAAAGCTCATTCTGCGTACATTTTTGGAATACGTTTGCTCCTGCTGGGTCAGCCAAGTGGCAAATTTCTACTTAACCACCTGCTATCATGAGAGACCTCAGGGCTGCATGTTTTGAGCCCAGTACTGATCCTGAAAAGAGTTTCAAACCCCACTTACAAGTAAAACTAGCTAAAATGTGCCTGGCTGCTATTCACTGAAAAGCTCATTCTGCTTACATTTTTGGCATACGTTTGCTCCTACAGGGTCAGCCTAGCAGCGAATTTCTATTTAACCACCTGCTATCATGAGAGACCTCAAGGCTGCATGTTTTGAGCCCAGTACTGAGCCTGAAAAGCGTTTCCAACTCCACTTACAAGTAAAACTAGCTAAAATTTGCCTGGCTGCTCTTCACTGAAAAGCTCATTCTGCGTAAATTTTTGGCATACGTTTGCTCCTACAGGGTCAGCTGATCAGCGAATTTCTATTTAACCACCTGCTATCATGAGAGACCTCAAGGCTGCATGTTGTGAGCCCAGTACTGAGCCCGAAAAGCGTTTCCAACCTCACTTACAAGTAAAACTAGCTAAAATGTGCCTGGCTGCTTTTCACTGAAAAGCTCATTCTGCTTACATTTTTGGCATACGGTTGCTCCTACAGGGTCAGCTGAGCAGCGAATTTCTATTTAACCACCTGCTATCATGAGAGACCTCAGGGCTGCATGTTTTGAGCCCAGTACTGATCCTGAAAAGCGTTTCCAACCCCACTTACAAGTAAAACTAGCTAAAATGTGCCTGGCTGCTATTCACTGAAAAGCTCATTCTGCTTACATTTTTGGCATACGGTTGCTCCTACAGGGTCAGCTGAGCAGCGAATTTCTATTTAACCACCTGCTATCATGAGAGACCTCAGGGCTGCATGTTTTGAGCCCAGTACTGATCCTGAAAAGCGTTTCCAACTCCACTTCAAGTAAAACTAGCTAAAATGTGCCTGGCTGCTATTCACTGAAAAGCTCATTCTGCTTACATTTTTGGCACACGGTTGCTCCTACAGGGTCAGCTGAGCAGCGAATTTCTATTTAACCACCTGCTATCATGAGAGACCTCAGGGCTGCATGTTTTTAGCCCAGTACTGATCCTGAAAAGCGTTTCCAACCCCACTTACAAGTAAAACTAGCCAAAATGTGCCTGGCTGCTATTCACTGAAAAGCTCATTCTGCTTACATTTTTGGCATACGGTTGCTCCTACAGGGTCAGCTGAGCAGCGAATTTCTATTTAACCACCTGCTATCATGAGAGACCTCAGGGCTGCATGTTTTGAGCCCAGTACTGATCCTGAAAAGAGTTTCCAACCCCAGTTACAAGTAAAACTAGCTAAAATTTGCCTGGCTGCTCTTCACTGAAAAGCTCTTTCTGCGTACATTTTTGGCATACGTTTGCTCCTACAGGGTCAGCTGATCAGCGAATTTCTATTTAACCACCTGCTATCATGAGAGACCTCAAGGCTGCATGTTTTGAGCCCAGTACTGAGCCCGAAAAGCGTTTCCAACCTCACTTACAATTAAAACTAGCTAAAATGTGCCTGTCTGCTTTTCACTGAAAAGCTCATTCTGCTTACATTTTTAGCATACGGTTGCTCCTACAGGGTCAGCTGAGCAGCGAATTTCGATTTAACCACCTGCTATCATGAGAGACCTCAGGGCTGCATGTTTTGAGCCCAGTACTGATCCTGAAAAGCGTTTCCAACCCCACTTACAAGTAAAACTAGCTAAAATGTGCCTGGCTGCTATTCACTGAAAAGCTCATTCTGCTTACATTTTTGGCATACGGTTGCTCCTACAGGGTCAGCTGAGCAGCGAATTTCTATTTAACCACCTGCTATCATGAGAGACCTCAGGGCTGCATGTTTTGAGCCGAGTACTGATCCTGAAAAGCGTTTCCAACCCCACTTAACAGGAAAACTAGCTAAAATGTGCCTGGCTGCTATTCACTGAAAAGCTCATTCTGTGTACATTTTTGGCATATGTTTGCTCCTGCTGGGTCAGCCAAGTGGCAAATTTCTACTTAACCACCTGCTATCATGAGAGACCTTAAGGCTGCATGTTTTGAGCCGAGTACTGAGCCTGAAAAGCGTTTCCAACTCCACTTACAAGTAAAACTAGCTAAAATTTGCCTGGCTGCTCTTCACTGAAAAGCTCATTCTGCGTACATTTTTGGCATACATTTGCTCCTGCCGGGTCAGCTGAGCAGCGAATTTCTATTTAACCACCTGCTATCATGAGAGACCTCAGGGCTGCATGTTTTGAGCCCAGTACTGATCCTGAAAAGCGTTTCCAACTCCACTTACAAGGAAAACTAGCTAAAATGTGCGTGGCTGCTCTTCACTAAAAAGCTCATTCTGCGTACATTTTTGGAATACGTTTGCTCCTGCTGGGTCAGCCAAGTGGCAAATTTCTACTTAACCACCTGCTATCATGAGAGACCTCAGGGCTGCATGTTTTGAGACCAGTACTGATCCTGAAAAGAGTTTCAAACCCCACTTACAAGTAAAACTAGCTAAAATGTGCCTGGCTGCTATTCACTGAAAAGCTCATTCTGCTTACATTTTTGGCATACGGTTGCTCCTACAGGGTCAGCTGAGCAGCGAATTTCTATTTAACCACCTGCTATCATGAGAGACCTCAGGGCTGCATGTTGTGAGCCCAGTACTGAGCCCGAAAAGCGTTTCCAACCTCACTTACAAGTAAAACTAGCTAAAATGTGCCTGGCTGCTTTTTACTGAAAAGCTCATTCTGCTTACATTTTTGGCATACGGTTGCTCCTACAGGGTCAGCTGAGCAGCGAATTTCTATTTAACCACCTGCTATCATGAGAGACCTCAGGGCTGCATGTTTTGAGCCCAGTACTGATCCTGAAAAGCGTTTCCAACCCCACTTACAAGTAAAACTAGCTAAAATGTGCCTGGCTGCTATTCACTGAAAAGCTCATTCTGCTTACATTTTTGGCATACGGTTGCTCCTACAGGGTCAGCTGAGCAGCGAATTTCTATTTAACCACCTGCTATCATGAGAGACCTCAGGGCTGCATGTTTTGAGCCCAGTACTGATCCTGAAAAGCGTTTCCAACCCCACTTAACAGGAAAACTAGCTAAAATGTGCCTGGCTGCTATTCACTGAAAAGCTCATTCTGTGTACATTTTTGGCATATGTTTGCTCCTGCTGGGTCAGCCAAGTGGCAAATTTCTACTTAACCACCTGCTATCATGAGAGACCTTAAGGCTGCATGTTTTGAGCCGAGTACTGAGCCTGAAAAGCGTTTCCAACTCCACTTACAAGTAAAACTAGCTAAAATTTGCCTGGCTGCTCTTCACTGAAAAGCTCATTCTGCGTACATTTTTGGCATACATTTGCTCCTGCCGGGTCAGCTGAGCAGCGAATTTCTATTTAACCACCTGCTATCATGAGAGACCTCAGGGCTGCATGTTTTGAGCCCAGTACTGATCCTGAAAAGCGTTTCCAACTCCACTTACAAGGAAAACTAGCTAAAATGTGCGTGGCTGCTCTTCACTAAAAAGCTCATTCTGCGTACATTTTTGGAATACGTTTGCTCCTGCTGGGTCAGCCAAGTGGCAAATTTCTACTTAACCACCTGCTATCATGAGAGACCTCAGGGCTGCATGTTTTGAGCCCAGTACTGATCCTGAAAAGAGTTTCAAACCCCACTTACAAGTAAAACTAGCTAAAATGTGCCTGGCTGCTATTCACTGAAAAGCTCATTCTGCTTACATTTTTGGCATACGTTTGCTCCTACAGGGTCAGCCTAGCAGCGAATTTCTATTTAACCACATGCTATCATGAGAGACCTCAAGGCTGCATGTTTTGAGCCCAGTACTGAGCCTGAAAAGCGTTTCCAACTCCACTTACAAGTAAAACTAGCTAAAATTTGCCTGGCTGCTCTTCACTGAAAAGCTCATTCTGCGTAAATTTTTGGCATACGTTTGCTCCTACAGGGTCAGCTGATCAGCGAATTTCTATTTAACCACCTGCTATCATGAGAGACCTCAAGGCTGCATGTTGTGAGCCCAGTACTGAGCCCGAAAAGCGTTTCCAACCTCACTTACAAGTAAAACTAGCTATAATGTGCCTGGCTGCTTTTCACTGAAAAGCTCATTCTGCTTACATTTTTGGCATACGGTTGCTCCTACAGGGTCAGCTGAGCAGCGAATTTCTATTTAACCACCTGCTATCATGAGAGACCTCAGGGCTGCATGTTTTGAGCCCAGTACTGATCCTGAAAAGCGTTTCCAACCCCACTTACAAGTAAAACTAGCTAAAATGTGCCTGGCTGCTATTCACTGAAAAGCTCATTCTGCTTACATTTTTGGCATACGGTTGCTCCTACAGGGTCAGCTGAGCAGCGAATTTCTATTTAACCACCTGCTATCATGAGAGACCTCAGGGCTGCATGTTTTGAGCCCAGTACTGATCCTGAAAAGCGTTTCCAACTCCACTTACAAGTAAAACTAGCTAAAATGTGCCTGGCTGCTATTCACTGAAAAGCTCATTCTGCTTACATTTTTGGCACACGGTTGCTCCTACAGGGTCAGCTGAGCAGCGAATTTCTATTTAACCACCTGCTATCATGAGAGACCTCAGGGCTGCATGTTTTTAGCCCAGTACTGATCCTGAAAAGCGTTTCCAACCCCAGTTACAAGTAAAACTAGCTAAAATTTGCCTGGCTGCTCTTCACTGAAAAGCTCATTCTGCGTGCATTTTTGGCATACGTTTGCTCCTACAGGGTCAGCTGATCAGCGAATTTCTATTTAACCACCTGCTATCATGAGAGACCTCAAGGCTGCATGTTTTGAGCCCAGTACTGAGCCCGAAAAGCGTTTCCAACCTCACTTACAATTAAAACTAGCTAAAATGTGCCTGTCTGCTTTTCACTGAAAAGCTCATTCTGCTTACATTTTTAGCATACGGTTGCTCCTACAGGGTCAGCTGAGCAGCGAATTTCTATTTAACCACCTGCTATCATGAGAGACCTCAGGGCTGCATGTTTTGAGCCCAGTACTGATCCTGAAAAGCGTTTCCAACCCCACTTACAAGTAAAACTAGCTAAAATGTGCCTGGCTGCTATTCACTGAAAAGCTCATTCTGCTTACATTTTTGGCATACGGTTGCTCCTACAGGGTCAGCTGAGCAGCGAATTTCTATTTAACCACCTGCTATCATGAGAGACCTCAGGGCTGCATGTTTTGAGCCGAGTACTGATCCTGAAAAGCGTTTCCAACCCCACTTAACAGGAAAACTAGCTAAAATGTGCCTGGCTGCTATTCACTGAAAAGCTCATTCTGTGTACATTTTTGGCATATGTTTGCTCCTGCTGGGTCAGCCAAGTGGCAAATTTCTACTTAACCACCTGCTATCATGAGAGACCTTAAGGCTGCATGTTTTGAGCCGAGTACTGAGCCTGAAAAGCGTTTCCAACTCCACTTACAAGTAAAACTAGCTAAAATTTGCCTGGCTGCTCTTCACTGAAAAGCTCATTCTGCGTACATTTTTGGCATACATTTGCTCCTGCCGGGTCAGCTGAGCAGCGAATTTCTATTTAACCACCTGCTATCATGAGAGACCTCAGGGCTGCATGTTTTGAGCCCAGTACTGATCCTGAAAAGCGTTTCCAACTCCACTTACAAGGAAAACTAGCTAAAATGTGCGTGGCTGCTCTTCACTAAAAAGCTCATTCTGCGTACATTTTTGGAATACGTTTGCTCCTGCTGGGTCAGCCAAGTGGCAAATTTCTACTTAACCACCTGCTATCATGAGAGACCTCAGGGCTGCATGTTTTGAGCCCAGTACTGATCCTGAAAAGAGTTTCAAACCCCACTTACAAGTAAAACTAGCTAAAATGTGCCTGGCTGCTATTCACTGAAAAGCTCATTCTGCTTACATTTTTGGCATACGTTTGCTCCTACAGGGTCAGCCTAGCAGCGAATTTCTATTTAACCACCTGCTATCATGAGAGACCTCAAGGCTGCATGTTTTGAGCCCAGTACTGAGCCTGAAAAGCGTTTCCAACTCCACTTACAAGTAAAACTAGCTAACATTTGCCTGGCTGCTCTTCACTGAAAAGCTCATTCTGCGTAAATTTTTGGCATACGTTTGCTCCTACAGGGTCAGCTGATCAGCGAATTTCTATTTAACCACCTGCTATCATGAGAGACCTCAAGGCTGCATGTTGTGAGCCCAGTACTGAGCCCGAAAAGCGTTTCCAACCTCACTTACAAGTAAAACTAGCTAAAATGTGCCTGGCTGCTTTTCACTGAAAAGCTCATTCTGCTTACATTTTTGGCATACGGTTGCTCCTACAGGGTCAGCTGAGCAGCGAATTTCTATTTAACCACCTGCTATCATGAGAGACCTCAGGGCTGCATGTTTTGAGCCCAGTACTGATCCTGAAAAGCGTTTCCAACCCCACTTACAAGTAAAACTAGCTAAAATGTGCCTGGTTGCTATTCACTGAAAAGCTCATTCTGCTTACATTTTTGGCATACGGTTGCTCCTACAGGGTCAGCTGAGCAGCGAATTTCTATTTAACCACCTGCTATCATGAGAGACCTCAGGGCTGCATGTTTTGAGCCCAGTACTGATCCTGAAAAGCGTTTTCAACTCCACTTCAAGTAAAACTAGCTAAAATGTGCCTGGCTGCTATTCACTGAAAAGCTCATTCTGCTTACATTTTTGGCACACGGTTGCTCCTACAGGGTCAGCTGAGCAGCGAATTTCTATTTAACCACCTGCTATCATGAGAGACCTCAGGGCTGCATGTTTTTAGCCCAGTACTGATCCTGAAAAGCGTTTCCAACCCCACTTACAAGTAAAACTAGCCAAAATGTGCCTGGCTGCTATTCACTGAAAAGCTCATTCTGCTTACATTTTTGGCATACGGTTGCTCCTACAGGGTCAGCTGAGCAGCGAATTTCTATTTAACCACCTGCTATCATGAGAGACCTCAGGGCTGCATGTTTTGAGCCCAGTACTGATCCTGAAAAGAGTTTCCAACCCCAGTTACAAGTAAAACTAGCTAAAATTTGCCTGGCTGCTCTTCACTGAAAAGCTCATTCTGCGTACATTTTTGGCATACGTTTGCTCCTACAGGGTCAGCTGATCAGCGAATTTCTATTTAACCACCTGCTATCATGAGAGACCTCAAGGCTGCATGTTTTGAGCCCAGTACTGAGCCCGAAAAGCGTTTCCAACCTCACTTACAATTAAAACTAGCTAAAATGTGCCTGTCTGCTTTTCACTGAAAAGCTCATTCTGCTTACATTTTTAGCATACGGTTGCTCCTACAGGGTCAGCTGAGCAGCGAATTTCGATTTAACCACCTGCTATCATGAGAGACCTCAGGGCTGCATGTTTTGAGCCCAGTACTGATCCTGAAAAGCGTTTCCAACCCCACTTACAAGTAAAACTAGCTAAAATGTGCCTGGCTGCTATTCACTGAAAAGCTCATTCTGCTTACATTTTTGGCATACGGTTGCTCCTACAGGGTCAGCTGAGCAGCGAATTTCTATTTAACCACCTGCTATCATGAGAGACCTCAGGGCTGCATGTTTTGAGCCGAGTACTGATCCTGAAAAGCGTTTCCAACCCCACTTAACAGGAAAACTAGCTAAAATGTGCCTGGCTGCTATTCACTGAAAAGCTCATTCTGTGTACATTTTTGGCATATGTTTGCTCCTGCTGGGTCAGCCAAGTGGCAAATTTCTACTTAACCACCTGCTATCATGAGAGACCTTAAGGCTGCATGTTTTGAGCCGAGTACTGAGCCTGAAAAGCGTTTCCAACTCCACTTACAAGTAAAACTAGCTAAAATTTGCCTGGCTGCTCTTCACTGAAAAGCTCATTCTGCGTACATTTTTGGCATACATTTGCTCCTGCCGGGTCAGCTGAGCAGCGAATTTCTATTTAACCACCTGCTATCATGAGAGACCTCAGGGCTGCATGTTTTGAGCCCAGTACTGATCCTGAAAAGCGTTTCCAACTCCACTTACAAGGAAAACTAGCTAAAATGTGCGTGGCTGCTCTTCACTAAAAAGCTCATTCTGCGTACATTTTTGGAATACGTTTGCTCCTGCTGGGTCAGCCAAGTGGCAAATTTCTACTTAACCACCTGCTATCATGAGAGACCTCAGGGCTGCATGTTTTGAGACCAGTACTGATCCTGAAAAGAGTTTCAAACCCCACTTACAAGTAAAACTAGCTAAAATGTGCCTGGCTGCTATTCACTGAAAAGCTCATTCTGCTTACATTTTTGGCATACGGTTGCTCCTACAGGGTCAGCTGAGCAGCGAATTTCTATTTAACCACCTGCTATCATGAGAGACCTCAGGGCTGCATGTTGTGAGCCCAGTACTGAGCCCGAAAAGCGTTTCCAACCTCACTTACAAGTAAAACTAGCTAAAATGTGCCTGGCTGCTTTTCACTGAAAAGCTCATTCTGCTTACATTTTTGGCATACGGTTGCTCCTACAGGGTCAGCTGAGCAGCGAATTTCTATTTAACCACCTGCTATCATGAGAGACCTCAGGGCTGCATGTTTTGAGCCCAGTACTGATCCTGAAAAGCGTTTCCAACCCCACTTACAAGTAAAACTAGCTAAAATGTGCCTGGCTGCTATTCACTGAAAAGCTCATTCTGCTTACATTTTTGGCATACGGTTGCTCCTACAGGGTCAGCTGAGCAGCGAATTTCTATTTAACCACCTGCTATCATGAGAGACCTCAGGGCTGCATGTTTTGAGCCCAGTACTGATCCTGAAAAGCGTTTCCAACTCCACTTACAAGTAAAACTAGCTAAAATGTGCCTGGCTGCTATTCACTGAAAAGCTCATTCTGCTTACATTTTTAGCACACGGTTGCTCCTACAGGGTCAGCTGAGCAGCGAATTTCTATTTAACCACCTGCTATCATGAGAGACCTCAGGGCTGCATGTTTTTAGCCAGTACTGATCCTGAAAAGCGTTTCCAACCCCACTTACAAGTAAAACTAGCCAAAATGTGCCTGGCTGCTATTCACTGAAAAGCTCATTCTGCTTACATTTTTGGCATACGGTTGCTCCTACAGGGTCAGCTGAGCAGCGAATTTCTATTTAACCACCTGCTATCATGAGAGACCTCAGGGCTGCATGTTTTGAGCCCAGTACTGATCCTGAAAAGAGTTTCCAACCCCAGTTACAAGTAAAACTAGCTAAAATTTGCCTGGCTGCTCTTCACTGAAAAGCTCATTCTGCGTACATTTTTGGCATACGTTTGCTCCTACAGGGTCAGCTGATCAGCGAATTTCTATTTAACCACCTGCTATCATGAGAGACCTCAAGGCTGCATGTTTTGAGCCCAGTACTGAGCCTGAAAAGCGTTTCCAACTCCACTTACAAGTAAAACTAGCTAAAATTTGCCTGGCTGCTCTTCACTGAAAAGCTCATTCTGCGTACATTTTTGGCATACGTTTGCTCCTACAGGGTCAGCTGATCAGCGAATTTCTATTTAACCACCTGCTATCATGAGAGACCTCAAGGCTGCATGTTTTGAGCCCAGTACTGAGCCCGAAAAGCGTTTCCAACCTCACTTACAATTAAAACTAGCTAAAATGTGCCTGTCTGCTTTTCACTGAAAAGCTCATTCTGCTTACATTTTTAGCATACAGTTGCTCCTACAGGGTCAGCTGAGCAGCGAATTTCTATTTAACCACCTGCTATCATGAGAGACCTCAGGGCTGCATGTTTTGAGCCCAGTACTGAGCCCGAAAAGCGTTTCCAACCCCACTTACAAGTAAAACTAGCTAAAATGTGCCTGGCTGCTTTTCACTGAAAAGCTCATTCTGCTTACATTTTTGGCATACGGTTGCTCCTACAGGGTCAGCTGAGCAGCGAATTTCTATTTAACCACCTGCTATCATGAGAGACCTCAGGGCTGCATGTTTTGAGCCCAGTACTGATCCTGAAAAGCGTTTCCAACCCCACTTACAAGTAAAACTAGCTAAAATGTGCCCGGCTGCTATTCACTGAAAAGCTCATTCTGCTTACATTTTTGGCATACGGTTGCTCCTACAGGGTCAGCTGAGCAGCGAATTTCTATTTAACCACCTGCTATCATGAGAGACCTCAGGGCTGCATGTTTTGAGCCCAGTACTGATCCTGAAAAGCGTTTCAAACCCCAGTTACAAGTAAAACTAGCTAAAATGTGCCTGGCTGCTATTCACTGAAAAGCTCATTCTGCTTACATTTTTGGCATACGTTTGCTCCTACAGGGTCAGCTGAGCAGCGAATTTCTATTTAACCACCTGCTATCATGAGAGACCTCAAGGCTGCATGTTTTGAGCCCAGTACTGAGCCTGAAAAGCGTTTCCAACTCCACTTACAAGTAAAACTAGCTAAAATTTGCCTGGCTGCTCTTCACTGAAAAGCTCATTCTGCGTACACTTTTGGCATACGTTTGCTCCTACAGGGTCAGCTGATCAGCGAATTTCTATTTAACCACCTGCTATCATGAGAGACCTCAAGGCTGCATATTTTGAGCCCAGTACTGAGCCCGAAAAGCGTTTCCAACCTCACTTACAAGTAAAACTAGCTAAAATGTGCCTATCTGCTTTTCACTGAAAAGCTCATTCTGCTTACATTTTTGGCATACGGTTGCTCCTACAGGGTCAGCTGAGCAGCGAATTTCTATTTAACCACCTGCTATCATGAGAGACCTCAAGGCTGCATGTTTTGAGCCCAGTACTGAGCCCGAAAAGCGTTTCCAACCCCACTTACAAGTAAAACTAGCTAAAATGTGCCTGGCTGCTTTTCACTGAAAAGCTCATTCTGCTTACATTTTTGGCATACGGTTGCTCCTACAGGGTCAGCTGAGCAGCGAATTTCTATTTAACCACCTGCTATCATGAGAGACCTCAGGGCTGCATGTTTTGAGCCCAGTACTGATCCTGAAAAGCGTTTCCAACCCCAATTACAAGTAAAACTAGCTAAAATGTGCCTGGCTGCTATTCACTGAAAAGCTCATTCTGCTTACATTTTTGGCATACGGTTGCTCCTACAGGGTCAGCTGAGCAGCGAATTTCTATTTAACCACCTGCTATCATGAGAGACCTCAGGGCTGCATGTTTTGAGCCCAGTACTGATCCTGAAAAGCGTTTCCAACTCCACTTACAAGTAAAACTAGCTAAAATGTGCCTGGCTGTTATTCACTGAAAAGCTCATTCTGCTTACATTTTTGGCATACGGTTGCTCCTACAGGGTCAGCTGAGCAGCGAATTTCTATTTAACCACCTGCTATCATGAGAGACCTCAGGGCTGCATGTTTTGAGCCCAGTACTGATCCTGAAAAGCGTTTCCAACCCCACTTACAAGTAAAACTAGCCAAAATGTGCCTGGCTGCTATTCACGCTCATTCTGCTTACATTTTTGGCATACGGTTGCTCCTACAGGGTCAGCTGAGCAGCGAATTTCTATTTAACCACCTGCTATCATGAGAGACCTCAGGGCTGCATGTTTTGAGCCCAGTACTGATCCTGAAAAGAGTTTCCAACCCCAGTTACAAGTAAAACTAGCTAAAATGTGCCTGGCTGCTATTCACTGAAAAGCTCATTCTGCTTACATTTTTGGCATACGTTTGCTCCTACAGGGTCAGCTGAGCAGCGAATTTCTATTTAACCACCTGCTATCATGAGAGACCTCAAGGCTGCATGTTTTGAGCCCAGTACTGAGCCTGAAAAGCGTTTCCAACTCCACTTACAAGTAAAACTAGCTAAAATTTGCCTGGCTGCTCTTCACTGAAAAGCTCATTCTGCGTACATTTTTGGCATACGTTTGCTCCTACAGGGTCAGCTGATCAGCGAATTTCTATTTAACCACCTGCTATCATGAGAGACCTCAAGGCTGCATGTTTTGAGCCCAGTACTGAGCCCGAAAAGCGTTTCCAACCTCACTTACAATTAAAACTAGCTAAAATGTGCCTGTCTGCTTTTCACTGAAAAGCTCATTCTGCTTACATTTTTGGCATACGGTTGCTCCTACAGGGTCAGCTGAGCAGCGAATTTCTATTTAACCACCTGCTATCATGAGAGACCTCAAGGCTGCATGTTTTGAGCCCAGTACTGAGCCCGAAAAGCGTTTCCAACCTCACTTACAATTAAAACTAGCTAAAATGTGCCTGTCTGCTTTTCACTGAAAAGCTCATTCTGCTTACATTTTTGGCATACGGTTGCTCCTACAGGGTCAGCTGAGCAGCGAATTTCTATTTAACCACCTGCTATCATGAGAGACCTCAGGGCTGCATGTTTTGAACCCAGTACTGAGCCCGAAAAGCGTTTCCAACCCCACTTACAAGTAAAACTAGCTAAAATGTGCCTGGCTGCTTTTCACTGAAAAGCTCATTCTGCTTACATTTTTGGCATACGGTTGCTCCTACAGGGTCAGCTGAGCAGCGAATTTCTATTTAACCACCTGCTATCATGAGAGACCTCAGGGCTGCATGTTTTGAGCCCAGTACTGATCCTGAAAAGCGTTTCCAACCCCACTTACAAGTAAAACTAGCTAAAATGTGCCCGGCTGCTATTCACTGAAAAGCTCATTCTGCTTACATTTTTGGCATACGGTTGCTCCTACAGGGTCAGCTGAGCAGCGAATTTCTATTTAACCACCTGCTATCATGAGAGACCTCAGGGCTGCATGTTTTGAGCCCAGTACTGATCCTGAAAAGCGTTTCCAACTCCACTTACAAGTAAAACTAGCTAAAATGTGCCTGGCTGCTCTTCACTGAAAAGCTCATTCTGCGGCATACGTTTGCTCCTGCTGGGTCAGCTGAGCAGCGAATTTCTATTTAACCACCTGCTATCATGAGAGACCTCAGGGCTGCATGTTTTGAGCCCAGTACTGATCCTGAAAAGCGTTTCCAACCCCACTTAACAGGAAAACTAGCTAAAATGTGCCTGGCTGCTATTCACTGAAAAGCTCATTCTGCTTACATTTTTTGGCATACGTTTGCTCCTACAGGGTCAGCTGAGCAGCGAATTTCTATTTAACCACCTGCTATCATGAGAGACCTTAAGGCTTGCACTTTTGAGCCCAGTACTGAGCCTGAAAAGCGTTTCCAACTCCACTTACAAGTAAAACTAGCTAAAATTGGCCTGGCTGCTCTTCACTGAAAAGCTCATTCTGTGTACATTTTTGGCATACATTGGCTCCTACCGGGTCAGCTGAGCAGCGAATTTCTATTTAACCACCTGCTATCATGAGAGACCTCAGGGCTGCATGTTTTGAGCCCAGTACTGATCCTGAAAAGCGTTTCCAACTCCACTTACAAGTAAAACTAGCTAAAATGCGCGTGGCTGCTCTTCACTAAAAAGCTCATTCTGCGTACATTTTTGGAATACGTTTGCTCCTGCCGGGTCAGCTGAATAGCGAATTTCTATTTAACCACCTGCTATCATGAGAGACCTCAGGGCTGCATGTTTTGAGCCCAGTACTGATCCTGAAAAGCGTTTCCAACCCCACTTACAAGTAAAACTAGCTAAAATGTGCCTGGCTGCTATTCACTGAAAAGCTCATTCTGTGTACATTTTTGGCATACGTTTGCTCCTGCTGGGTCAGCCAAGTGGCAAATTTATACTTAACCACCCGCTATCAGGAGAGACCTCAGAGCTGCATCTTTTGAGCCCAGTACTGAGCCTGAAAAGCATTTCCAACCCCACTTAAAAGTAAAACTAGCTATAATGTGCCTGGCTGCTATTCACTGAAAAGCTCATTCTGCTTACATTTTTGGCATACGTTTGCTCCTACAGGATCAGCTGAGCAGCAAATTTCTATTTAACCACCAGCTATCATGAGAGACCTCAGGGCTGCATGTTTTGAGCCCAGTACTGAGCCTGAAAAGCGTTTCCAACTCCACTTACAAGTAAAACTAGCTAAAATTTGCCTGGCTGCTCTTCACTGAAAAGCTTATTCTGCTTACATTTTTGGCATACAGTTGCTCCTACAGGGTCAGCTGAGCAGCAAATTTCTATTTAACCACCTGCTATCATGAGAGACCTCAGGGCTGCATGTTTTGAGCCCAGTACTGATCCTGAAAAGCGTTTCCAACCCCACTTACAAGTAAAACTAGCTAAAATGTGCCTGGCTTACTTTACTTACAAGTAAAACTAGCTAAAATGTGCCTGGCTGCTTTTCACTGAAAAGCTCATTCTGCTTACATTTTTGGCATACGGTTGCTCCTACAGGGTCAGCTGAGCAGCAAATTTCTATTTAACCACCTGCTATCATGAGAGACCTCAGGGCTGCATGTTTTGAGCCCAGTACTGATCCTGAAAAGCGTTTCCAACCCCACTTACAAGTAAAACTAGCTAAAATGTGCCTGGCTGCTATTATTCACTGAAAAGCTCATTCTGCTTACATTTTTGGCATACGGTTGCTCCTACAGGGTCAGCTGAGCAGCGAATTTCTATTTAACCACCTGCTATCATGAGAGACCTCAGGGCTGCATGTTTTGAGCCGAGTACTGATCCTGAAAAGCGTTTCCAACCCCACTTACATGTAAAACTAGCTAAAATGTGCCTGGCTGCTATTCACTGAAAAGCTCATTCTGTGTACATTTTTGGCATATGTTTGCTCCTGCTGGGTCAGCCAAGTGGCAAATTTCTACTTAACCACCTGCTATCATGAGAGACCTCAGGGCTGCATGTTTTGAGCGCAGTACTGATCCTGAAAAGAGTTTCAAACCCCACTTACAAGTAAAACTAGCTAAAATGTGCCTGGCTGCTATTCACTGAAAAGCTCATTCTGCGTACATTTTTGGCATACGTTTGCTCCTACAGAGTCAGCTGATCAGCGAATTTCTATTTAACCACCTGCTATCATGAGAGACCTCAGGGCTGCATGTTGTGAGCCCAGTACTGAGCCCGAAAAGCGTTTCCAACCTCACTTACAAGTAAAACTAGCTAAAATGTGCCTGGCTGCTTTTCACTGAAAAGCTCATTCTGCTTACATTTTTGGCATACGGTTGCTCCTACAGGGTCAGCTGAGCAGCGAATTTCTATTTAACCACCTGATATCATGAGAGACCTCAGGGCTGCATGTTTTGAGCCCAGTACTGATCCTGAAAAGCGTTTCCAACCCCACTTACAAGTAAAACTAGCTAAAATGTGCCTGGCTGCTATTCACTGAAAAGCTCATTCTGCTTACATTTTTGGCATACGGTTGCTCCTACAGGGTCAGCTGAGCAGCGAATTTCTATTTAACCACCTGCTATCATGAGAGACCTCAGGGCTGCATGTTTTGAGCCCAGTACCTGATCCTGAAAAGCGTTTCCAACTCCACTTACAAGTAAAACTAGCTAAAATGTGCCTGGCTGCTATTCACTGAAAAGCTCATTCTGCTTACATTTTTGGCACACGGTTGCTCCTACAGGGTCAGCTGAGCAGCGAATTTCTATTTAACCACCTGCTATCATGAGAGACCTCAGGGCTGCATGTTTTTAGCCCAGTACTGATCCTGAAAAGCGTTTCCAACCCCACTTACAAGTAAAACTAGCCAAAATGTGCCTGGCTGCTATTCACTGAAAAGCTCATTCTGCTTACATTTTTGGCATACGGTTGCTCCTACAGGGTCAGCTGAGCAGTGAATTTCTATTTAACCACCTGCTATCATGAGAGACCTCAGGGCTGCATGTTTTGAGCCGAGTACTGATCCTGAAAAGCGTTTCCAACCCCACTTACAAGTAAAACTAGCTAAAATGTGCCTGGCTGCTATTCACTGAAAAGCTCATTCTGTGTACATTTTTGGCATATGTTTGCTCCTGCTAAGTCAGCCAAGTGGCAAATTTCTACTCAACCACCTGCTATCATGAGAGACCTCAGGGCTGCATGTTTTGAGCGCAGTACTGATCCTGAAAAGAGTTTCAAACCCCACTTACAAGTAAAACTAGCTAAAATGTGCCTGGCTGCTATTCACTGAAAAGCTCATTCTGCTTACATTTTTGGCATAGGTTTGCTCCTACAGGGTCAGCTGAGCAGCGAATTTCTATTTAACCACCTGCTATCATGAGAGACCTCAAGGCTGCATGTTTTGAGCCCAGTACTGAGCCCGAAAAGCGTTTCCAACCCCACTTACAAGTAAAACTAGCTAAAATGTGCCTGGCTGCTTTTCACTGAAAAGCTCATTCTGCTTACATTTTTGGCATACGGTTGCTCCTACAGGGTCAGCTGAGCAGCGAATTTCTATTTAACCACCTGCTATCATGAGAGACCTCAGGGCTGCATGTTTTGAGCCCAGTACTGATCCTGAAAAGAGTTTCAAACCCCAGTTACAAGTAAAACTAGCTAAAATGTGCCTGGCTGCTATTCACTGAAAAGCTCATTCTGCTTACATTTTTGGCATACGTTTGCTCCTACAGGGTCAGCTGAGCAGCGAATTTCTATTTAACCACCTGCTATCATGAGAGACCTCAGGGCTGCATGTTTTGAGCCCAGTACTGATCCTGAAAAGAGTTTCAAACCCCACTTACAAGTAAAACTAGCTTAAATGTGCCTGGCTGCTATTCACTGAAAAGCTCATTCTGCTTACATTTTTGGCATACGTTTGCTCCTACAGGGTCAGCTGAGCAGCGAATTTCTATTTAACCACCTGCTATCATGAGAGACCTCAAGGCTGCATGTTTTGAGCCCAGTACCTGAGCCTGAAAAGCGTTTCCAACCCCACTTACAAGTAAAACTAGCTAAAATGTGCCTGGCTGCTATTCACTGAAAAGCTCATTCTGCTTACATTTTTGGCATACGGTTGCTCCTACAGGGTCAGCTGAGCAGCAAATTTCTATTTAACCACCTGCTATCATGAGAGACCTCAGGGCTGCATGTTTTGAGCCCAGTACTGATCCTGAAAAGAGTTTCAAACCCCACTTACAAGTAAAACTAGCTAAAATGTGCCTGGCTGCTATTCACTGAAAAGCTCATTCTGCTTACATTTTTGGCATACGTTTGCTCCTACAGGGTCAGCTGAGCAGCGAATTTCTATTTAACCACCTGCTATCATGAGAGACCTCAAGGCTGCATGTTTTGAGCCCAGTACCTGAGCCTGAAAAGCGTTTCCAACTCCACTTACAAGTAAAACTAGCTAAAATTTGCCTGGCTGCTCTTCACTGAAAAGCTCATTCTGCTTACATTTTTGGCATACGTTTGCTCCTACAGGGTCAGCTGAGCAGCGAATTTCTATTTAACCACCTGCTATCATGAGAGACCTCAAGGCTGCATGTTTTGAGCCCAGTACCTGAGCCTGAAAAGCGTTTCCAACTCCACTTACAAGTAAAACTAGCTAAAATTTGCCTGGCTGCTCTTCACTGAAAAGCTCATTCTGCTTACATTTTTGGCATACGTTTGCTCCTACAGGGTCAGCTGAGCAGCGAATTTCTATTTAACCACCTGCTATCATGAGAGACCTCAAGGCTGCATGTTTTGAGCCCAGTACTGATCCTGAAAAGCATTTCCAACCCCACTTAACAGGAAAACTAGCTAAAATGTGCCTGGCTGCTATTCACTGAAAAGCTCATTCTGTGTACATTTTTGGCATATGTTTGCTCCTGCTGGGTCAGCCAAGTGGCAAATTTCTACTTAACCACCTGCTATCATGAGAGACCTTAAGGCTGCATGTTTTGAGCCGAGTACTGAGCCTGAAAAGCGTTTCCAACTCCACTTACAAGTAAAACTAGCTAAAATTTGCCTGGCTGCTCTTCACTGAAAAGCTCATTCTGCGTACATTTTTGGCATACATTTGCTCCTGCCGGGTCAGCTGAGCAGCGAATTTCTATTTAACCACCTGCTATCATGAGAGACCTCAGGGCTGCATGTTTTGAGCCCAGTACTGATCCTGAAAAGCGTTTCCAACTCCACTTACAAGGAAAACTAGCTAAAATGTGCGTGGCTGCTCTTCACTAAAAAGCTCATTCTGCGTACATTTTTGGAATACGTTTGCTCCTGCTGGGTCAGCCAAGTGGCAAATTTCTACTTAACCACCTGCTATCATGAGAGACCTCAGGGCTGCATGTTTTGAGCCCAGTACTGATCCTGAAAAGAGTTTCAAACCCCACTTACAAGTAAAACTAGCTAAAATGTGCCTGGCTGCTATTCACTGAAAAGCTCATTCTGCTTACATTTTTGGCATACGTTTGCTCCTACAGGGTCAGCCTAGCAGCGAATTTCTATTTAACCACATGCTATCATGAGAGACCTCAAGGCTGCATGTTTTGAGCCCAGTACTGAGCCTGAAAAGCGTTTCCAACTCCACTTACAAGTAAAACTAGCTAAAATTTGCCTGGCTGCTCTTCACTGAAAAGCTCATTCTGCGTAAATTTTTGGCATACGTTTGCTCCTACAGGGTCAGCTGATCAGCGAATTTCTATTTAACCACCTGCTATCATGAGAGACCTCAAGGCTGCATGTTGTGAGCCCAGTACTGAGCCCGAAAAGCGTTTCCAACCTCACTTACAAGTAAAACTAGCTAAAATGTGCCTGGCTGCTTTTCACTGAAAAGCTCATTCTGCTTACATTTTTGGCATACGGTTGCTCCTACAGGGTCAGCTGAGCAGCGAATTTCTATTTAACCACCTGCTATCATGAGAGACCTCAGGGCTGCATGTTTTGAGCCCAGTACTGATCCTGAAAAGCGTTTCCAACCCCACTTACAAGTAAAACTAGCTAAAATGTGCCTGGCTGCTATTCACTGAAAAGCTCATTCTGCTTACATTTTTGGCATACGGTTGCTCCTACAGGGTCAGCTGAGCAGCGAATTTCTATTTAACCACCTGCTATCATGAGAGACCTCAGGGCTGCATGTTTTGAGCCCAGTACTGATCCTGAAAAGCGTTTCCAACTCCACTTACAAGTAAAACTAGCTAAAATGTGCCTGGCTGCTATTCACTGAAAAGCTCATTCTGCTTACATTTTTGGCACACGGTTGCTCCTACAGGGTCAGCTGAGCAGCGAATTTCTATTTAACCACCTGCTATCATGAGAGACCTCAGGGCTGCATGTTTTTAGCCCAGTACTGATCCTGAAAAGTGTTTCCAACCCCAGTTACAAGTAAAACTAGCTAAAATTTGCCTGGCTGCTCTTCACTGAAAAGCTCATTCTGCGTACATTTTTGGCATACGTTTGCTCCTACAGGGTCAGCTGATCAGCGAATTTCTATTTAACCACCTGCTATCATGAGAGACCTCAAGGCTGCATGTTTTGAGCCCAGTACTGAGCCCGAAAAGCGTTTCCAACCTCACTTACAATTAAAACTAGCTAAAATGTGCCTGTCTGCTTTTCACTGAAAAGCTCATTCTGCTTACATTTTTAGCATACGGTTGCTCCTACAGGGTCAGCTGAGCAGCGAATTTCTATTTAACCACCTGCTATCATGAGAGACCTCAGGGCTGCATGTTTTGAGCCCAGTACTGATCCTGAAAAGCGTTTCCAACCCCACTTACAAGTAAAACTAGCTAAAATGTGCCTGGCTGCTATTCACTGAAAAGCTCATTCTGCTTACATTTTTGGCATACGGTTGCTCCTACAGGGTCAGCTGAGCAGCGAATTTCTATTTAACCACCTGCTATCATGAGAGACCTCAGGGCTGCATGTTTTGAGCCGAGTACTGATCCTGAAAAGCGTTTCCAACCCCACTTAACAGGAAAACTAGCTAAAATGTGCCTGGCTGCTATTCACTGAAAAGCTCATTCTGTGTACATTTTTGGCATATGTTTGCTCCTGCTGGGTCAGCCAAGTGGCAAATTTCTACTTAACCACCTGCTATCATGAGAGACCTTAAGGCTGCATGTTTTGAGCCGAGTACTGAGCCTGAAAAGCGTTTCCAACTCCACTTACAAGTAAAACTAGCTAAAATTTGCCTGGCTGCTCTTCACTGAAAAGCTCATTCTGCGTACATTTTTGGCATACATTTGCTCCTGCCGGGTCAGCTGAGCAGCGAATTTCTATTTAACCACCTGCTATCATGAGAGACCTCAGGGCTGCATGTTTTGAGCCCAGTACTGATCCTGAAAAGCGTTTCCAACTCCACTTACAAGGAAAACTAGCTAAAATGTGCCTGGCTGCTCTTCACTAAAAAGCTCATTCTGCGTACATTTTTGGAATACGTTTGCTCCTGCTGGGTCAGCCAAGTGGCAAATTTCTACTTAACCACCTGCTATCATGAGAGACCTCAGGGCTGCATGTTTTGAGCCCAGTACTGATCCTGAAAAGAGTTTCAAACCCCACTTACAAGTAAAACTAGCTAAAATGTGCCTGGCTGCTATTCACTGAAAAGCTCATTCTGCTTACATTTTTGGCATACGTTTGCTCCTACAGGGTCAGCCTAGCAGCGAATTTCTATTTAACCACCTGCTATCATGAGAGACCTCAAGGCTGCATGTTTTGAGCCCAGTACTGAGCCTGAAAAGCGTTTCCAACTCCACTTACAAGTAAAACTAGCTAAAATTTGCCTGGCTGCTCTTCACTGAAAAGCTCATTCTGCGTAAATTTTTGGCATACGTTTGCTCCTACAGGGTCAGCTGATCAGCGAATTTCTATTTAACCACCTGCTATCATGAGAGACCTCAAGGCTGCATGTTGTGAGCCCAGTACTGAGCCCGAAAAGCGTTTCCAACCTCACTTACAAGTAAAACTAGCTAAAATGTGCCTGGCTGCTTTTCACTGAAAAGCTCATTCTGCTTACATTTTTGGCATACGGTTGCTCCTACAGGGTCAGCTGAGCAGCGAATTTCTATTTAACCACCTGCTATCATGAGAGACCTCAGGGCTGCATGTTTTGAGCCCAGTACTGATCCTGAAAAGCGTTTCCAACCCCACTTACAAGTAAAACTAGCTAAAATGTGCCTGGCTGCTATTCACTGAAAAGCTCATTCTGCTTACATTTTTGGCATACGGTTGCTCCTACAGGGTCAGCTGAGCAGCGAATTTCTATTTAACCACCTGCTATCATGAGAGACCTCAGGGCTGCATGTTTTGAGCCCAGTACTGATCCTGAAAAGCGTTTCCAACTCCACTTCAAGTAAAACTAGCTAAAATGTGCCTGGCTGCTATTCACTGAAAAGCTCATTCTGCTTACATTTTTGGCACACGGTTGCTCCTACAGGGTCAGCTGAGCAGCGAATTTCTATTTAACCACCTGCTATCATGAGAGACCTCAGGGCTGCATGTTTTTAGCCCAGTACTGATCCTGAAAAGCGTTTCCAACCCCACTTACAAGTAAAACTAGCCAAAATGTGCCTGGCTGCTATTCACTGAAAAGCTCATTCTGCTTACATTTTTGGCATACGGTTGCTCCTACAGGGTCAGCTGAGCAGCGAATTTCTATTTAACCACCTGCTATCATGAGAGACCTCAGGGCTGCATGTTTTGAGCCCAGTACTGATCCTGAAAAGAGTTTCCAACCCCAGTTACAAGTAAAACTAGCTAAAATTTGCCTGGCTGCTCTTCACTGAAAAGCTCATTCTGCGTACATTTTTGGCATACGTTTGCTCCTACAGGGTCAGCTGATCAGCGAATTTCTATTTAACCACCTGCTATCATGAGAGACCTCAAGGCTGCATGTTTTGAGCCCAGCACTGAGCCCAAAAAGCGTTTCCAACCTCACTTACAATTAAAACTAGCTAAAATGTGCCTGTCTGCTTTTCACTGAAAAGCTCATTCTGCTTACATTTTTAGCATACGGTTGCTCCTACAGGGTCAGCTGAGCAGCGAATTTCGATTTAACCACCTGCTATCATGAGAGACCTCAGGGCTGCATGTTTTGAGCCCAGTACTGATCCTGAAAAGCGTTTCCAACCCCACTTACAAGTAAAACTAGCTAAAATGTGCCTGGCTGCTATTCACTGAAAAGCTCATTCTGCTTACATTTTTGGCATACGGTTGCTCCTACAGGGTCAGCTGAGCAGCGAATTTCTATTTAACCACCTGCTATCATGAGAGACCTCAGGGCTGCATGTTTTGAGCCGAGTACTGATCCTGAAAAGCGTTTCCAACCCCACTTAACAGGAAAACTAGCTAAAATGTGCCTGGCTGCTATTCACTGAAAAGCTCATTCTGTGTACATTTTTGGCATATGTTTGCTCCTGCTGGGTCAGCCAAGTGGCAAATTTCTACTTAACCACCTGCTATCATGAGAGACCTTAAGGCTGCATGTTTTGAGCCGAGTACTGAGCCTGAAAAGCGTTTCCAACTCCACTTACAAGTAAAACTAGCTAAAATTTGCCTGGCTGCTCTTCACTGAAAAGCTCATTCTGCGTACATTTTTGGCATACATTTGCTCCTGCCGGGTCAGCTGAGCAGCGAATTTCTATTTAACCACCTGCTATCATGAGAGACCTCAGGGCTGCATGTTTTGAGCCCAGTACTGATCCTGAAAAGCGTTTCCAACTCCACTTACAAGGAAAACTAGCTAAAATGTGCGTGGCTGCTCTTCACTAAAAAGCTCATTCTGCGTACATTTTTGGAATACGTTTGCTCCTGCTGGGTCAGCCAAGTGGCAAATTTCTACTTAACCACCTGCTATCATGAGAGACCTCAGGGCTGCATGTTTTGAGACCAGTACTGATCCTGAAAAGAGTTTCAAACCCCACTTACAAGTAAAACTAGCTAAAATGTGCCTTGCTGCTATTCACTGAAAAGCTCATTCTGCTTACATTTTTGGCATACGGTTGCTCCTACAGGGTCAGCTGAGCAGCGAATTTCTATTTAACCACCTGCTATCATGAGAGACCTCAGGGCTGCATGTTGTGAGCCCAGTACTGAGCCCGAAAAGCGTTTCCAACCTCACTTACAAGTAAAACTAGCTAAAATGTGCCTGGCTGCTTTTCACTGAAAAGCTCATTCTGCTTACATTTTTGGAATACGGTTGCTCCTACAGGGTCAGCTGAGCAGCGAATTTCTATTTAACCACCTGCTATCATGAGAGACCTCAGGGCTGCATGTTTTGAGCCCAGTACTGATCCTGAAAAGCGTTTCCAACCCCACTTACAAGTAAAACTAGCTAAAATGTGCCTGGCTGCTATTCACTGAAAAGCTCATTCTGCTTACATTTTTGGCATACGGTTGCTCCTACAGGGTCAGCTGAGCAGCGAATTTCTATTTAACCACCTGCTATCATGAGAGACCTCAGGGCTGCATGTTTTGAGCCCAGTACTGATCCTGAAAAGCGTTTCCAACCCCACTTAACAGGAAAACTAGCTAAAATGTGCCTGGCTGCTATTCACTGAAAAGCTCATTCTGTGTACATTTTTGGCATATGTTTGCTCCTGCTGGGTCAGCCAAGTGGCAAATTTCTACTTAACCACCTGCTATCATGAGAGACCTTAAGGCTGCATGTTTTGAGCCGAGTACTGAGCCTGAAAAGCGTTTCCAACTCCACTTACAAGTAAAACTAGCTAAAATTTGCCTGGCTGCTCTTCACTGAAAAGCTCATTCTGCGTACATTTTTGGCATACATTTGCTCCTGCCGGGTCAGCTGAGCAGCGAATTTCTATTTAACCACCTGCTATCATGAGAGACCTCAGGGCTGCATGTTTTGAGCCCAGTACTGATCCTGAAAAGCGTTTCCAACTCCACTTACAAGGAAAACTAGCTAAAATGTGCGTGGCTGCTCTTCACTAAAAAGCTCATTCTGCGTAAATTTTTGGAATACGTTTGCTCCTGCTGGGTCAGCCAAGTGGCAAATTTCTACTTAACCACCTGCTATCATGAGAGACCTCAGGGCTGCATGTTTTGAGCCCAGTACTGATCCTGAAAAGAGTTTCAAACCCCACTTACAAGTAAAACTAGCTAAAATGTGCCTGGCTGCTATTCACTGAAAAGCTCATTCTGCTTACATTTTTGGCATATGTTTGCTCCTACAGGGTCAGCCTAGCAGCGAATTTCTATTTAACCACATGCTATCATGAGAGACCTCAAGGCTGCATGTTTTGAGCCCAGTACTGAGCCTGAAAAGCGTTTCCAACTCCACTTACAAGTAAAACTAGCTAAAATTTGCCTGGCTGCTCTTCACTGAAAAGCTCATTCTGCGTAAATTTTTGGCATACGTTTGCTCCTACAGGGTCAGCTGATCAGCGAATTTCTATTTAACCACCTGCTATCATGAGAGACCTCAAGGCTGCATGTTGTGAGCCCAGTACTGAGCCCGAAAAGCGTTTCCAACCTCACTTACAAGTAAAACTAGCTAAAATGTGCCTGGCTGCTTTTCACTGAAAAGCTCATTCTGCTTACATTTTTGGCATACGGTTGCTCCTACAGGGTCAGCTGAGCAGCGAATTTCTATTTAACCACCTGCTATCATGAGAGACCTCAGGGCTGCATGTTTTGAGCCCAGTACTGATCCTGAAAAGCGTTTCCAACCCCACTTACAAGTAAAACTAGCTAAAATGTGCCTGGCTGCTATTCACTGAAAAGCTCATTCTGCTTACATTTTTGGCATACGGTTGCTCCTACAGGGTCAGCTGAGCAGCGAATTTCTATTTAACCACCTGCTATCATGAGAGACCTCAGGGCTGCATGTTTTGAGCCCAGTACTGATCCTGAAAAGCGTTTCCAACTCCACTTACAAGTAAAACTAGCTAAAATGTGCCTGGCTGCTATTCACTGAAAAGCTCATTCTGCTTACATTTTTGGCACACGGTTGCTCCTACAGGGTCAGCTGAGCAGCGAATTTCTATTTAACCACCTGCTATCATGAGAGACCTCAGGGCTGCATGTTTTTAGCCCAGTACTGATCCTGAAAAGCGTTTCCAACCCCAGTTACAAGTAAAACTAGCTAAAATTTGCCTGGCTGCTCTTCACTGAAAAGCTCATTCTGCGTGCATTTTTGGCATACGTTTGCTCCTACAGGGTCAGCTGATCAGCGAATTTCTATTTAACCACCTGCTATCATGAGAGACCTCAAGGCTGCATGTTTTGAGCCCAGTACTGAGCCCGAAAAGCGTTTCCAACCTCACTTACAATTAAAACTAGCTAAAATGTGCCTGTCTGCTTTTCACTGAAAAGCTCATTCTGCTTACATTTTTAGCATACGGTTGCTCCTACAGGGTCAGCTGAGCAGCGAATTTCTATTTAACCACCTGCTATCATGAGAGACCTCAGGGCTGCATGTTTTGAGCCCAGTACTGATCCTGAAAAGCGTTTCCAACCCCACTTACAAGTAAAACTAGCTAAAATGTGCCTGGCTGCTATTCACTGAAAAGCTCATTCTGCTTACATTTTTGGCATACGGTTGCTCCTACAGGGTCAGCTGAGCAGCGAATTTCTATTTAACCACCTGCTATCATGAGAGACCTCAGGGCTGCATGTTTTGAGCCGAGTACTGATCCTGAAAAGCGTTTCCAACCCCACTTAACAGGAAAACTAGCTAAAATGTGCCTGGCTGCTATTCACTGAAAAGCTCATTCTGTGTACATTTTTGGCATATGTTTGCTCCTGCTGGGTCAGCCAAGTGGCAAATTTCTACTTAACCACCTGCTATCATGAGAGACCTTAAGGCTGCATGTTTTGAGCCGAGTACTGAGCCTGAAAAGCGTTTCCAACTCCACTTACAAGTAAAACTAGCTAAAATTTGCCTGGCTGCTCTTCACTGAAAAGCTCATTCTGCGTACATTTTTGGCATACATTTGCTCCTGCCGGGTCAGCTGAGCAGCGAATTTCTATTTAACCACCTGCTATCATGAGAGACCTCAGGGCTGCATGTTTTGAGCCCAGTACTGATCCTGAAAAGCGTTTCCAACTCCACTTACAAGGAAAACTAGCTAAAATGTGCGTGGCTGCTCTTCACTAAAAAGCTCATTCTGCGTACATTTTTGGAATACGTTTGCTCCTGCTGGGTCAGCCAAGTGGCAAATTTCTACTTAACCACCTGCTATCATGAGAGACCTCAGGGCTGCATGTTTTGAGCCCAGTACTGATCCTGAAAAGAGTTTCAAACCCCACTTACAAGTAAAACTAGCTAAAATGTGCCTGGCTGCTATTCACTGAAAAGCTCATTCTGCTTACATTTTTGGCATACGTTTGCTCCTACAGGGTCAGCCTAGCAGCGAATTTCTATTTAACCACCTGCTATCATGAGAGACCTCAAGGCTGCATGTTTTGAGCCCAGTACTGAGCCTGAAAAGCGTTTCCAACTCCACTTACAAGTAAAACTAGCTAAAATTTGCCTGGCTGCTCTTCACTGAAAAGCTCATTCTGCGTAAATTTTTGGCATACGTTTGCTCCTACAGGGTCAGCTGATCAGCGAATTTCTATTTAACCACCTGCTATCATGAGAGACCTCAAGGCTGCATGTTGTGAGCCCAGTACTGAGCCCGAAAAGCGTTTCCAACCTCACTTACAAGTAAAACTAGCTAAAATGTGCCTGGCTGCTTTTCACTGAAAAGCTCATTCTGCTTACATTTTTGGCATACGGTTGCTCCTACAGGGTCAGCTGAGCAGCGAATTTCTATTTAACCACCTGCTATCATGAGAGACCTCAGGGCTGCATGTTTTGAGCCCAGTACTGATCCTGAAAAGCGTTTCCAACCCCACTTACAAGTAAAACTAGCTAAAATGTGCCTGGCTGCTATTCACTGAAAAGCTCATTCTGCTTACATTTTTGGCATACGGTTGCTCCTACAGGGTCAGCTGAGCAGCGAATTTCTATTTAACCACCTGCTATCATGAGAGACCTCAGGGCTGCATGTTTTGAGCCCAGTACTGATCCTGAAAAGCGTTTCCAACTCCACTTCAAGTAAAACTAGCTAAAATGTGCCTGGCTGCTATTCACTGAAAAGCTCATTCTGCTTACATTTTTGGCACACGGTTGCTCCTACAGGGTCAGCTGAGCAGCGAATTTCTATTTAACCACCTGCTATCATGAGAGACCTCAGGGCTGCATGTTTTTAGCCCAGTACTGATCCTGAAAAGCGTTTCCAACCCCACTTACAAGTAAAACTAGCCAAAATGTGCCTGGCTGCTATTCACTGAAAAGCTCATTCTGCTTACATTTTTGGCATACGGTTGCTCCTACAGGGTCAGCTGAGCAGCGAATTTCTATTTAACCACCTGCTATCATGAGAGACCTCAGGGCTGCATGTTTTGAGCCCAGTACTGATCCTGAAAAGAGTTTCCAACCCCAGTTACAAGTAAAACTAGCTAAAATTTGCCTGGCTGCTCTTCACTGAAAAGCTCATTCTGCGTACATTTTTGGCATACGTTTGCTCCTACAGGGTCAGCTGATCAGCGAATTTCTATTTAACCACCTGCTATCATGAGAGACCTCAAGGCTGCATGTTTTGAGCCCAGTACTGAGCCCGAAAAGCGTTTCCAACCTCACTTACAATTAAAACTAGCTAAAATGTGCCTGTCTGCTTTTCACTGAAAAGCTCATTCTGCTTACATTTTTAGCATACGGTTGCTCCTACAGGGTCAGCTGAGCAGCGAATTTCGATTTAACCACCTGCTATCATGAGAGACCTCAGGGCTGCATGTTTTGAGCCCAGTACTGATCCTGAAAAGCGTTTCCAACCCCACTTACAAGTAAAACTAGCTAAAATGTGCCTGGCTGCTATTCACTGAAAAGCTCATTCTGCTTACATTTTTGGCATACGGTTGCTCCTACAGGGTCAGCTGAGCAGCGAATTTCTATTTAACCACCTGCTATCATGAGAGACCTCAGGGCTGCATGTTTTGAGCCGAGTACTGATCCTGAAAAGCGTTTCCAACCCCACTTAACAGGAAAACTAGCTAAAATGTGCCTGGCTGCTATTCACTGAAAAGCTCATTCTGTGTACATTTTTGGCATATGTTTGCTCCTGCTGGGTCAGCCAAGTGGCAAATTTCTACTTAACCACCTGCTATCATGAGAGACCTTAAGGCTGCATGTTTTGAGCCGAGTACTGAGCCTGAAAAGCGTTTCCAACTCCACTTACAAGTAAAACTAGCTAAAATTTGCCTGGCTGCTCTTCACTGAAAAGCTCATTCTGCGTACATTTTTGGCATACATTTGCTCCTGCCGGGTCAGCTGAGCAGCGAATTTCTATTTAACCACCTGCTATCATGAGAGACCTCAGGGCTGCATGTTTTGAGCCCAGTACTGATCCTGAAAAGCGTTTCCAACTCCACTTACAAGGAAAACTAGCTAAAATGTGCGTGGCTGCTCTTCACTAAAAAGCTCATTCTGCGTACATTTTTGGAATACGTTTGCTCCTGCTGGGTCAGCCAAGTGGCAAATTTCTACTTAACCACCTGCTATCATGAGAGACCTCAGGGCTGCATGTTTTGAGACCAGTACTGATCCTGAAAAGAGTTTCAAACCCCACTTACAAGTAAAACTAGCTAAAATGTGCCTGGCTGCTATTCACTGAAAAGCTCATTCTGCTTACATTTTTGGCATACGGTTGCTCCTACAGGGTCAGCTGAGCAGCGAATTTCTATTTAACCACCTGCTATCATGAGAGACCTCAGGGCTGCATGTTGTGAGCCCAGTACTGAGCCCGAAAAGCGTTTCCAACCTCACTTACAAGTAAAACTAGCTAAAATGTGCCTGGCTGCTTTTCACTGAAAAGCTCATTCTGCTTACATTTTTGGCATACGGTTGCTCCTACAGGGTCAGCTGAGCAGCGAATTTCTATTTAACCACCTGCTATCATGAGAGACCTCAGGGCTGCATGTTTTGAGCCCAGTACTGATCCTGAAAAGCGTTTCCAACCCCACTTACAAGTAAAACTAGCTAAAATGTGCCTGGCTGCTATTCACTGAAAAGCTCATTCTGCTTACATTTTTGGCATACGGTTGCTCCTACAGGGTCAGCTGAGCAGCGAATTTCTATTTAACCACCTGCTATCATGAGAGACCTCAGGGCTGCATGTTTTGAGCCCAGTACTGATCCTGAAAAGCGTTTCCAACTCCACTTACAAGTAAAACTAGCTAAAATGTGCCTGGCTGCTATTCACTGAAAAGCTCATTCTGCTTACATTTTTGGCACACGGTTGCTCCTACAGGGTCAGCTGAGCAGCGAATTTCTATTTAACCACCTGCTATCATGAGAGACCTCAGGGCTGCATGTTTTTAGCCCAGTACTGATCCTGAAAAGCGTTTCCAACCCCACTTACAAGTAAAACTAGCCAAAATGTGCCTGGCTGCTATTCACTGAAAAGCTCATTCTGCTTACATTTTTGGCATACGGTTGCTCCTACAGGGTCAGCTGAGCAGCGAATTTCTATTTAACCACCTGCTATCATGAGAGACCTCAGGGCTGCATGTTTTGAGCCCAGTACTGATCCTGAAAAGAGTTTCCAACCCCAGTTACAAGTAAAACTAGCTAAAATTTGCCTGGCTGCTCTTCACTGAAAAGCTCATTCTGCGTACATTTTTGGCATACGTTTGCTCCTACAGGGTCAGCTGATCAGCGAATTTCTATTTAACCACCTGCTATCATGAGAGACCTCAAGGCTGCATGTTTTGAGCCCAGTACTGAGCCTGAAAAGCGTTTCCAACTCCACTTACAAGTAAAACTAGCTAAAATTTGCCTGGCTGCTCTTCACTGAAAAGCTCATTCTGCGTACATTTTTGGCATACTTTTGCTCCTACAGGGTCAGCTGATCAGCGAATTTCTATTTAACCACCTGCTATCATGAGAGACCTCAAGGCTGCATGTTTTGAGCCCAGTACTGAGCCCGAAAAGCGTTTCCAACCTCACTTACAATTAAAACTAGCTAAAATGTGCCTGTCTGCTTTTCACTGAAAAGCTCATTCTGCTTACATTTTTAGCATACAGTTGCTCCTACAGGGTCAGCTGAGCAGCGAATTTCTATTTAACCACCTGCTATCATGAGAGACCTCAGGGCTGCATGTTTTGAGCCCAGTACTGAGCCCGAAAAGCGTTTCCAACCCCACTTACAAGTAAAACTAGCTAAAATGTGCCTGGCTGCTTTTCACTGAAAAGCTCATTCTGCTTACATTTTTGGCATACGGTTGCTCCTACAGGGTCAGCTGAGCAGCGAATTTCTATTTAACCACCTGCTATCATGAGAGACCTCAGGGCTGCATGTTTTGAGCCCAGTACTGATCCTGAAAAGCGTTTCCAACCCCACTTACAAGTAAAACTAGCTAAAATGTGCCCGGCTGCTATTCACTGAAAAGCTCATTCTGCTTACATTTTTGGCATACGGTTGCTCCTACAGGGTCAGCTGAGCAGCGAATTTCTATTTAACCACCTGCTATCATGAGAGACCTCAGGGCTGCATGTTTTGAGCCCAGTACTGATCCTGAAAAGCGTTTCAAACCCCAGTTACAAGTAAAACTAGCTAAAATGTGCCTGGCTGCTATTCACTGAAAAGCTCATTCTGCTTACATTTTTGGCATACGTTTGCTCCTACAGGGTCAGCTGAGCAGCGAATTTCTATTTAACCACCTGCTATCATGAGAGACCTCAAGGCTGCATGTTTTGAGCCCAGTACTGAGCCTGAAAAGCGTTTCCAACTCCACTTACAAGTAAAACTAGCTAAAATTTGCCTGGCTGCTCTTCACTGAAAAGCTCATTCTGCGTACACTTTTGGCATACGTTTGCTCCTACAGGGTCAGCTGATCAGCGAATTTCTATTTAACCACCTGCTATCATGAGAGACCTCAAGGCTGCATATTTTGAGCCCAGTACTGAGCCCGAAAAGCGTTTCCAACCTCACTTACAAGTAAAACTAGCTAAAATGTGCCTATCTGCTTTTCACTGAAAAGCTCATTCTGCTTACATTTTTGGCATACGGTTGCTCCTACAGGGTCAGCTGAGCAGCGAATTTCTATTTAACCACCTGCTATCATGAGAGACCTCAAGGCTGCATGTTTTGAGCCCAGTACTGAGCCCGAAAAGCGTTTCCAACCCCACTTACAAGTAAAACTAGCTAAAATGTGCCTGGCTGCTTTTCACTGAAAAGCTCATTCTGCTTACATTTTTGGCATACGGTTGCTCCTACAGGGTCAGCTGAGCAGCGAATTTCTATTTAACCACCTGCTATCATGGGAGACCTCAGGGCTGCATGTTTTGAGCCCAGTACTGATCCTGAAAAGCGTTTCCAACCCCAATTACAAGTAAAACTAGCTAAAATGTGCCTGGCTGCTATTCACTGAAAAGCTCATTCTGCTTACATTTTTGGCATACGGTTGCTCCTACAGGGTCAGCTGAGCAGCGAATTTCTATTTAACCACCTGCTATCATGAGAGACCTCAGGGCTGCATGTTTTGAGCCCAGTACTGATCCTGAAAAGCGTTTCCAACTCCACTTACAAGTAAAACTAGCTAAAATGTGCCTGGCTGTTATTCACTGAAAAGCTCATTCTGCTTACATTTTTGGCATACGGTTGCTCCTACAGGGTCAGCTGAGCAGCGAATTTCTATTTAACCACCTGCTATCATGAGAGACCTCAGGGCTGCATGTTTTGAGCCCAGTACTGATCCTGAAAAGCGTTTCCAACCCCACTTACAAGTAAAACTAGCCAAAATGTGCCTGGCTGCTATTCACGCTCATTCTGCTTACATTTTTGGCATACGGTTGCTCCTACAGGGTCAGCTGAGCAGCGAATTTCTATTTAACCACCTGCTATCATGAGAGACCTCAGGGCTGCATGTTTTGAGCCCAGTACTGATCCTGAAAAGAGTTTCCAACCCCAGTTACAAGTAAAACTAGCTAAAATGTGCCTGGCTGCTATTCACTGAAAAGCTCATTCTGCTTACATTTTTGGCATACGTTTGCTCCTACAGGGTCAGCTGAGCAGCGAATTTCTATTTAACCACCTGCTATCATGAGAGACCTCAAGGCTGCATGTTTTGAGCCCAGTACTGAGCCTGAAAAGCGTTTCCAACTCCACTTACAAGTAAAACTAGCTAAAATTTGCCTGGCTGCTCTTCACTGAAAAGCTCATTCTGCGTACATTTTTGGCATACGTTTGCTCCTACAGGGTCAGCTGATCAGCGAATTTCTATTTAACCACCTGCTATCATGAGAGACCTCAAGGCTGCATGTTTTGAGCCCAGTACTGAGCCCGAAAAGCGTTTCCAACCTCACTTACAATTAAAACTAGCTAAAATGTGCCTGTCTGCTTTTCACTGAAAAGCTCATTCTGCTTACATTTTTGGCATACGGTTGCTCCTACAGGGTCAGCTGAGCAGCGAATTTCTATTTAACCACCTGCTATCATGAGAGACCTCAAGGCTGCATGTTTTGAGCCCAGTACTGAGCCCGAAAAGCGTTTCCAACCTCACTTACAATTAAAACTAGCTAAAATGTGCCTGTCTGCTTTTCACTGAAAAGCTCATTCTGCTTACATTTTTGGCATACGGTTGCTCCTACAGGGTCAGCTGAGCAGCGAATTTCTATTTAACCACCTGCTATCATGAGAGACCTCAGGGCTGCATGTTTTGAACCCAGTACTGAGCCCGAAAAGCGTTTCCAACCCCACTTACAAGTAAAACTAGCTAAAATGTGCCTGGCTGCTTTTCACTGAAAAGCTCATTCTGCTTACATTTTTGGCATACGGTTGCTCCTACAGGGTCAGCTGAGCAGCGAATTTCTATTTAACCACCTGCTATCATGAGAGACCTCAGGGCTGCATGTTTTGAGCCCAGTACTGATCCTGAAAAGCGTTTCCAACCCCACTTACAAGTAAAACTAGCTAAAATGTGCCCGGCTGCTATTCACTGAAAAGCTCATTCTGCTTACATTTTTGGCATACGGTTGCTCCTACAGGGTCAGCTGAGCAGCGAATTTCTATTTAACCACCTGCTATCATGAGAGACCTCAGGGCTGCATGTTTTGAGCCCAGTACTGATCCTGAAAAGCGTTTCCAACTCCACTTACAAGTAAAACTAGCTAAAATGTGCCTGGCTGCTCTTCACTGAAAAGCTCATTCTGCGGCATACGTTTGCTCCTGCTGGGTCAGCTGAGCAGCGAATTTCTATTTAACCACCTGCTATCATGAGAGACCTCAGGGCTGCATGTTTTGAGCCCAGTACTGATCCTGAAAAGCGTTTCCAACCCCACTTAACAGGAAAACTAGCTAAAATGTGCCTGGCTGCTATTCACTGAAAAGCTCATTCTGCTTACATTTTTTGGCATACGTTTGCTCCTACAGGGTCAGCTGAGCAGCGAATTTCTATTTAACCACCTGCTATCATGAGAGACCTTAAGGCTTGCACTTTTGAGCCCAGTACTGAGCCTGAAAAGCGTTTCCAACTCCACTTACAAGTAAAACTAGCTAAAATTGGCCTGGCTGCTCTTCACTGAAAAGCTCATTCTGTGTACATTTTTGGCATACATTGGCTCCTACCGGGTCAGCTGAGCAGCGAATTTCTATTTAACCACCTGCTATCATGAGAGACCTCAGGGCTGCATGTTTTGAGCCCAGTACTGATCCTGAAAAGCGTTTCCAACTCCACTTACAAGTAAAACTAGCTAAAATGCGCGTGGCTGCTCTTCACTAAAAAGCTCATTCTGCGTACATTTTTGGAATACGTTTGCTCCTGCCGGGTCAGCTGAATAGCGAATTTCTATTTAACCACCTGCTATCATGAGAGACCTCAGGGCTGCATGTTTTGAGCCCAGTACTGATCCTGAAAAGCGTTTCCAACCCCACTTACAAGTAAAACTAGCTAAAATGTGCCTGGCTGCTATTCACTGAAAAGCTCATTCTGTGTACATTTTTGGCATACGTTTGCTCCTGCTGGGTCAGCCAAGTGGCAAATTTATACTTAACCACCCGCTATCAGGAGAGACCTCAGAGCTGCATCTTTTGAGCCCAGTACTGAGCCTGAAAAGCATTTCCAACCCCACTTAAAAGTAAAACTAGCTATAATGTGCCTGGCTGCTATTCACTGAAAAGCTCATTCTGCTTACATTTTTGGCATACGTTTGCTCCTACAGGATCAGCTGAGCAGCAAATTTCTATTTAACCACCAGCTATCATGAGAGACCTCAGGGCTGCATGTTTTGAGCCCAGTACTGAGCCTGAAAAGCGTTTCCAACTCCACTTACAAGTAAAACTAGCTAAAATTTGCCTGGCTGCTCTTCACTGAAAAGCTTATTCTGCTTACATTTTTGGCATACAGTTGCTCCTACAGGGTCAGCTGAGCAGCAAATTTCTATTTAACCACCTGCTATCATGAGAGACCTCAGGGCTGCATGTTTTGAGCCCAGTACTGATCCTGAAAAGCGTTTCCAACCCCACTTACAAGTAAAACTAGCTAAAATGTGCCTGGCTTACTTTACTTACAAGTAAAACTAGCTAAAATGTGCCTGGCTGCTTTTCACTGAAAAGCTCATTCTGCTTACATTTTTGGCATACGGTTGCTCCTACAGGGTCAGCTGAGCAGCAAATTTCTATTTAACCACCTGGGTCAGCTGAGCAGCAAATTTCTATTTAACCACCTGCTATCATGAGAGACCTCAGGGCTGCATGTTTTGAGCCCAGTACTGATCCTGAAAAGCGTTTCCAACCCCACTTACAAGTAAAACTAGCTAAAATGTGCCTGGCTGCTATTATTCACTGAAAAGCTCATTCTGCTTACATTTTTGGAATACGGTTGCTCCTACAGGGTCAGCTGAGCAGCGAATTTCTATTTAACCACCTGCTATCATGAGAGACCTCAGGGCTGCATGTTTTGAGCCGAGTACTGATCCTGAAAAGCGTTTCCAACCCCACTTACATGTAAAACTAGCTAAAATGTGCCTGGCTGCTATTCACTGAAAAGCTCATTCTGTGTACATTTTTGGCATATGTTTGCTCCTGCTGGGTCAGCCAAGTGGCAAATTTCTACTTAACCACCTGCTATCATGAGAGACCTCAGGGCTGCATGTTTTGAGCGCAGTACTGATCCTGAAAAGAGTTTCAAACCCCACTTACAAGTAAAACTAGCTAAAATGTGCCTGGCTGCTATTCACTGAAAAGCTCATTCTGCGTACATTTTTGGCATACGTTTGCTCCTACAGAGTCAGCTGATCAGCGAATTTCTATTTAACCACCTGCTATCATGAGAGACCTCAAGGCTGCATGTTTTGAGCCCAGTACTGAGCCCGAAAAGCGTTTCCAACCTCACTTACAAGTAAAACTAGCTAAAATGTGCCTGGCTGCTTTTCACTGAAAAGCTCATTCTGCTTACATTTTTGGCATACGTTTGCTCCTACAGGGTCAGCTGAGCAGCGAATTTCTATTTAACCACCTGCTATCATGAGAGACCTCAAGGCTGCATGTTTTGAGCCCAGTACTGAGCCCGAAAAGCGTTTCCAACCTCACTTACAAGTAAAACTAGCTAAAATGTGCCTGGCTGCTTTTCACTGAAAAGCTCATTCTGCTTACATTTTTGGCATACGGTTGCTCCTACAGGGTCAGCTGAGCAGCGAATTTCTATTTAACCACCTGCTATCATGAGAGACCTCAGGGCTGCATGTTTTGAGCCCAGTACTGATCCTGAAAAGCGTTTCCAACCCCACTTACAAGTAAAACTAGCTAAAATGTGCCTGGCTGCTTTTCACTGAAAAGCTCATTCTGCTTACATTTTTGGCATACGTTTGTTCCTACAGGGTCAGCTGAGCAGCGATTTCTATTTAACCACCTGCTATCATGAGAGACCTCAGGGCTGCATGTTTTGAGCCCAGTACTGATCCTGAAAAGAGTTTCAAACCCCACTTACAAGTAAAACTAGCTAAAATGTGCCTGGCTGCTATTCACTGAAAAGCTCATTCTGCTTACATTTTTGGCGTACGTTTGCTCCTACAGGGTCAGCTGAGCAGCAAATTTCTATTTAACCACCTGCTATCATGAGAGACCTCAAGGCTGCATGTTTTGAGCCCAGTACTGAGCCTGAAAAGCGTTTCCAATTCCACTTACAAGTAAAACTAGCTAAAATTTGCCTGGCTGCTCTTCACTGAAAAGCTCATTCTGCTTACATTTTTGGCATACGGTTGCTCCTACAGGGTCAGCTGAGCAGCGAATTTCTATTTAACCACCTGCTATCATGAGAGACCTCAGGGCTGCATGTTTTGAGCCCAGTACTGATCCTGAAAAGCGTTTCCAACCCCACTTACAAGTAAAACTAGCTAAAATGTGCCTGGCTGCTATTCACTGAAAAGCTCATTCTGCTTACATTTTTGGCATACGGTTGCTCCTACAGGGTCAGCTGAGCAGCGAATTTCTATTTAACCACCTGCTATCATGAGAGACCTCAGGGCTGCATGTTTTGAGCCGAGTACTGATCCTGAAAAGCGTTTCCAACCCCACTTACAAGTAAAACTAGCTAAAATGTGCCTGGCTGCTATTCACTGAAAAGCTCATTCTGTGTACATTTTTGGCATATGTTTGCTCCTGCTGGGTCAGCCAAGTGGCAAATTTCTACTCAACCACCTGCTATCATGAGAGACCTCAGGGCTGCATGTTTTGAGCGCAGTACTGATCCTGAAAGAGTTTCAAACCCCACTTACAAGTAAAACTAGCTAAAATGTGCCTGGCTGCTATTCACTGAAAAGCTCATTCTGCTTACATTTTTGGCATACGTTTGTTCCTACAGGGTCAGCTGAGCAGCGAATTTCTATTTAACCACCTGCTATCATGAGAGACCTCAAGGCTGCATGTTTTGAGCCCAGTACTGAGCCCGAAAAGCGTTTCCAACCCCACTTACAAGTAAAACTAGCTAAAATGTGCCTGGCTGCTTTTCACTGAAAAGCTCATTCTGCTTACATTTTTGGCATACAGTTGTTCCTACAGGGTCAGCTGAGCAGCGAATTTCTATTTAACCACCTGCTATCATGAGAGACCTCAGGGCTGCATGTTTTGAGCCCAGTACTGATCCTGAAAAGCGTTTCCAACCCCACTTACAAGTAAAACTAGCTAAAATGTGCCTGGCTGCTTTTCACTGAAAAGCTCATTCTGCTTACATTTTTGGCATACGGTTGCTCCTACAGGGTCAGCTGAGCAGCGAATTTCTATTTAACCACCTGCTATCATGAGAGACCTCAGGGCTGCATGTTTTGAGCCCAGTACTGATCCTGAAAAGCGTTTCCAACCCCACTTACAAGTAAAACTAGCTAAAATGTGCCCGGCTGCTATTCACTGAAAAGCTCATTCTGCTTACATTTTTGGCATACGGTTGCTCCTACAGGGTCAGCTGAGCAGCGAATTTCTATTTAACCACCTGCTATCATGAGAGACCTCAGGGCTGCATGTTTTGAGCCCAGTACTGATCCTGAAAAGCGTTTCAAACCCCAGTTACAAGTAAAACTAGCTAAAATGTGCCTGGCTGCTATTCACTGAAAAGCTCATTCTGCTTACATTTTTGGCATACGTTTGCTCCTACAGGGTCAGCTGAGCAGCGAATTTCTATTTAACCACCTGCTATCATGAGAGACCTCAAGGCTGCATGTTTTGAGCCCAGTACTGAGCCTGAAAAGCGTTTCCAACTCCACTTACAAGTAAAACTAGCTAAAATTTGCCTGGCTGCTCTTCACTGAAAAGCTCATTCTGCGTACACTTTTGGCATACGTTTGCTCCTACAGGGTCAGCTGATCAGCGAATTTCTATTTAACCACCTGCTATCATGAGAGACCTCAAGGCTGCATATTTTGAGCCCAGTACTGAGCCCGAAAAGCGTTTCCAACCTCACTTACAAGTAAAACTAGCTAAAATGTGCCTATCTGCTTTTCACTGAAAAGCTCATTCTGCTTACATTTTTGGCATACGGTTGCTCCTACAGGGTCAGCTGAGCAGCGAATTTCTATTTAACCACCTGCTATCATGAGAGACCTCAAGGCTGCATGTTTTGAGCCCAGTACTGAGCCCGAAAAGCGTTTCCAACCCCACTTACAAGTAAAACTAGCTAAAATGTGCCTGGCTGCTTTTCACTGAAAAGCTCATTCTGCTTACATTTTTGGCATACGGTTGCTCCTACAGGGTCAGCTGAGCAGCGAATTTCTATTTAACCACCTGCTATCATGAGAGACCTCAGGGCTGCATGTTTTGAGCCCAGTACTGATCCTGAAAAGCGTTTCCAACCCCAATTACAAGTAAAACTAGCTAAAATGTGCCTGGCTGCTATTCACTGAAAAGCTCATTCTGCTTACATTTTTGGCATACGGTTGCTCCTACAGGGTCAGCTGAGCAGCGAATTTCTATTTAACCACCTGCTATCATGAGAGACCTCAGGGCTGCATGTTTTGAGCCCAGTACTGATCCTGAAAAGCGTTTCCAACTCCACTTACAAGTAAAACTAGCTAAAATGTGCCTGGCTGTTATTCACTGAAAAGCTCATTCTGCTTACATTTTTGGCATACGGTTGCTCCTACAGGGTCAGCTGAGCAGCGAATTTCTATTTAACCACCTGCTATCATGAGAGACCTCAGGGCTGCATGTTTTGAGCCCAGTACTGATCCTGAAAAGCGTTTCCAACCCCACTTACAAGTAAAACTAGCCAAAATGTGCCTGGCTGCTATTCACGCTCATTCTGCTTACATTTTTGGCATACGGTTGCTCCTACAGGGTCAGCTGAGCAGCGAATTTCTATTTAACCACCTGCTATCATGAGAGACCTCAGGGCTGCATGTTTTGAGCCCAGTACTGATCCTGAAAAGAGTTTCCAACCCCAGTTACAAGTAAAACTAGCTAAAATGTGCCTGGCTGCTATTCACTGAAAAGCTCATTCTGCTTACATTTTTGGCATACGTTTGCTCCTACAGGGTCAGCTGAGCAGCGAATTTCTATTTAACCACCTGCTATCATGAGAGACCTCAAGGCTGCATGTTTTGAGCCCAGTACTGAGCCTGAAAAGCGTTTCCAACTCCACTTACAAGTAAAACTAGCTAAAATTTGCCTGGCTGCTCTTCACTGAAAAGCTCATTCTGCGTACATTTTTGGCATACGTTTGCTCCTACAGGGTCAGCTGATCAGCGAATTTCTATTTAACCACCTGCTATCATGAGAGACCTCAAGGCTGCATGTTTTGAGCCCAGTACTGAGCCCGAAAAGCGTTTCCAACCTCACTTACAATTAAAACTAGCTAAAATGTGCCTGTCTGCTTTTCACTGAAAAGCTCATTCTGCTTACATTTTTGGCATACGGTTGCTCCTACAGGGTCAGCTGAGCAGCGAATTTCTATTTAACCACCTGCTATCATGAGAGACCTCAAGGCTGCATGTTTTGAGCCCAGTACTGAGCCCGAAAAGCGTTTCCAACCTCACTTACAATTAAAACTAGCTAAAATGTGCCTGTCTGCTTTTCACTGAAAAGCTCATTCTGCTTACATTTTTGGCATACGGTTGCTCCTACAGGGTCAGCTGAGCAGCGAATTTCTATTTAACCACCTGCTATCATGAGAGACCTCAGGGCTGCATGTTTTGAACCCAGTACTGAGCCCGAAAAGTGTTTCCAACCCCACTTACAAGTAAAACTAGCTAAAATGTGCCTGGCTGCTTTTCACTGAAAAGCTCATTCTGCTTACATTTTTGGCATACGGTTGCTCCTACAGGGTCAGCTGAGCAGCGAATTTCTATTTAACCACCTGCTATCATGAGAGACCTCAGGGCTGCATGTTTTGAGCCCAGTACTGATCCTGAAAAGCGTTTCCAACCCCACTTACAAGTAAAACTAGCTAAAATGTGCCCGGCTGCTATTCACTGAAAAGCTCATTCTGCGGCATACGTTTGCTCCTGCTGGGTCAGCTGAGCAGCGAATTTCTATTTAACCACCTGCTATCATGAGAGACCTCAGGGCTGCATGTTTTGAGCCCAGTACTGATCCTGAAAAGCGTTTCCAACCCCACTTAACAGGAAAACTAGCTAAAATGTGCCTGGCTGCTATTCACTGAAAAGCTCATTCTGCTTACATTTTTTGGCATACGTTTGCTCCTACAGGGTCAGCTGAGCAGCGAATTTCTATTTAACCACCTGCTATCATGAGAGACCTTAAGGCTTGCACTTTTGAGCCCAGTACTGAGCCTGAAAAGCGTTTCCAACTCCACTTACAAGTAAAACTAGCTAAAATTGGCCTGGCTGCTCTTCACTGAAAAGCTCATTCTGTGTACATTTTTGGCATACATTGGCTCCTACCGGGTCAGCTGAGCAGCGAATTTCTATTTAACCACCTGCTATCATGAGAGACCTCAGGGCTGCATGTTTTGAGCCCAGTACTGATCCTGAAAAGCGTTTCCAACTCCACTTACAAGTAAAACTAGCTAAAATGCGCGTGGCTGCTCTTCACTAAAAAGCTCATTCTGCGTACATTTTTGGAATACGTTTGCTCCTGCCGGGTCAGCTGAATAGCGAATTTCTATTTAACCACCTGCTATCATGAGAGACCTCAGGGCTGCATGTTTTGAGCCCAGTACTGATCCTGAAAAGCGTTTCCAACCCCACTTACAAGTAAAACTAGCTAAAATGTGCCTGGCTGCTATTCACTGAAAAGCTCATTCTGTGTACATTTTTGGCATACGTTTGCTCCTGCTGGGTCAGCCAAGTGGCAAATTTATACTTAACCACCCGCTATCAGGAGAGACCTCAGAGCTGCATCTTTTGAGCCCAGTACTGAGCCTGAAAAGCATTTCCAACCCCACTTAAAAGTAAAACTAGCTATAATGTGCCTGGCTGCTATTCACTGAAAAGCTCATTCTGCTTACATTTTTGGCATACGTTTGCTCCTACAGGATCAGCTGAGCAGCAAATTTCTATTTAACCACCAGCTATCATGAGAGACCTCAGGGCTGCATGTTTTGAGCCCAGTACTGAGCCTGAAAAGCGTTTCCAACTCCACTTACAAGTAAAACTAGCTAAAATTTGCCTGGCTGCTCTTCACTGAAAAGCTTATTCTGCTTACATTTTTGGCATACAGTTGCTCCTACAGGGTCAGCTGAGCAGCAAATTTCTATTTAACCACCTGCTATCATGAGAGACCTCAGGGCTGCATGTTTTGAGCCCAGTACTGATCCTGAAAAGCGTTTCCAACCCCACTTACAAGTAAAACTAGCTAAAATGTGCCTGGCTTACTTTACTTACAAGTAAAACTAGCTAAAATGTGCCTGGCTGCTTTTCACTGAAAAGCTCATTCTGCTTACATTTTTGGCATACGGTTGCTCCTACAGGGTCAGCTGAGCAGCAAATTTCTATTTAACCACCTGCTATCATGAGAGACCTCAGGGCTGCATGTTTTGAGCCCAGTACTGATCCTGAAAAGCGTTTCCAACCCCACTTACAAGTAAAACTAGCTAAAATGTGCCTGGCTGCTATTATTCACTGAAAAGCTCATTCTGCTTACATTTTTGGCATACGGTTGCTCCTACAGGGTCAGCTGAGCAGCGAATTTCTATTTAACCACCTGCTATCATGAGAGACCTCAGGGCTGCATGTTTTGAGCCGAGTACTGATCCTGAAAAGCGTTTCCAACCCCACTTACATGTAAAACTAGCTAAAATGTGCCTGGCTGCTATTCACTGAAAAGCTCATTCTGTGTACATTTTTGGCATATGTTTGCTCCTGCTGGGTCAGCCAAGTGGCAAATTTCTACTTAACCACCTGCTATCATGAGAGACCTCAGGGCTGCATGTTTTGAGCGCAGTACTGATCCTGAAAAGAGTTTCAAACCCCACTTACAAGTAAAACTAGCTAAAATGTGCCTGGCTGCTATTCACTGAAAAGCTCATTCTGCGTACATTTTTGGCATACGTTTGCTCCTACAGAGTCAGCTGATCAGCGAATTTCTATTTAACCACCTGCTATCATGAGAGACCTCAAGGCTGCATGTTTTGAGCCCAGTACTGAGCCCGAAAAGCGTTTCCAACCTCACTTACAAGTAAAACTAGCTAAAATGTGCCTGGCTGCTTTTCACTGAAAAGCTCATTCTGCTTACATTTTTGGCATACGTTTGCTCCTACAGGGTCAGCTGAGCAGCGAATTTCTATTTAACCACCTGCTATCATGAGAGACCTCAAGGCTGCATGTTTTGAGCCCAGTACTGAGCCCGAAAAGCGTTTCCAACCTCACTTACAAGTAAAACTAGCTAAAATGTGCCTGGCTGCTTTTCACTGAAAAGCTCATTCTGCTTACATTTTTGGCATACGGTTGCTCCTACAGGGTCAGCTGAGCAGCGAATTTCTATTTAACCACCTGCTATCATGAGAGACCTCAGGGCTGCATGTTTTGAGCCCAGTACTGATCCTGAAAAGCGTTTCCAACCCCACTTACAAGTAAAACTAGCTAAAATGTGCCTGGCTGCTTTTCACTGAAAAGCTCATTCTGCTTACATTTTTGGCATACGTTTGTTCCTACAGGGTCAGCTGAGCAGCGATTTCTATTTAACCACCTGCTATCATGAGAGACCTCAGGGCTGCATGTTTTGAGCCCAGTACTGATCCTGAAAAGAGTTTCAAACCCCACTTACAAGTAAAACTAGCTAAAATGTGCCTGGCTGCTATTCACTGAAAAGCTCATTCTGCTTACATTTTTGGCGTACGTTTGCTCCTACAGGGTCAGCTGAGCAGCAAATTTCTATTTAACCACCTGCTATCATGAGAGACCTCAAGGCTGCATGTTTTGAGCCCAGTACTGAGCCTGAAAAGCGTTTCCAATTCCACTTACAAGTAAAACTAGCTAAAATTTGCCTGGCTGCTCTTCACTGAAAAGCTCATTCTGCTTACATTTTTGGCATACGGTTGCTCCTACAGGGTCAGCTGAGCAGCGAATTTCTATTTAACCACCTGCTATCATGAGAGACCTCAGGGCTGCATGTTTTGAGCCCAGTACTGATCCTGAAAAGCGTTTCCAACCCCACTTACAAGTAAAACTAGCTAAAATGTGCCTGGCTGCTATTCACTGAAAAGCTCATTCTGCTTACATTTTTGGCATACGGTTGCTCCTACAGGGTCAGCTGAGCAGCGAATTTCTATTTAACCACCTGCTATCATGAGAGACCTCAGGGCTGCATGTTTTGAGCCGAGTACTGATCCTGAAAAGCGTTTCCAACCCCACTTACAAGTAAAACTAGCTAAAATGTGCCTGGCTGCTATTCACTGAAAAGCTCATTCTGTGTACATTTTTGGCATATGTTTGCTCCTGCTGGGTCAGCCAAGTGGCAAATTTCTACTCAACCACCTGCTATCATGAGAGACCTCAGGGCTGCATGTTTTGAGCGCAGTACTGATCCTGAAAGAGTTTCAAACCCCACTTACAAGTAAAACTAGCTAAAATGTGCCTGGCTGCTATTCACTGAAAAGCTCATTCTGCTTACATTTTTGGCATACGTTTGTTCCTACAGGGTCAGCTGAGCAGCGAATTTCTATTTAACCACCTGCTATCATGAGAGACCTCAAGGCTGCATGTTTTGAGCCCAGTACTGAGCCCGAAAAGCGTTTCCAACCCCACTTACAAGTAAAACTAGCTAAAATGTGCCTGGCTGCTTTTCACTGAAAAGCTCATTCTGCTTACATTTTTGGCATACAGTTGTTCCTACAGGGTCAGCTGAGCAGCGAATTTCTATTTAACCACCTGCTATCATGAGAGACCTCAGGGCTGCATGTTTTGAGCCCAGTACTGATCCTGAAAAGCGTTTCCAACCCCACTTACAAGTAAAACTAGCTAAAATGTGCCTGGCTGCTTTTCACTGAAAAGCTCATTCTGCTTACATTTTTGGCATACGGTTGCTCCTACAGGGTCAGCTGAGCAGCGAATTTCTATTTAACCACCTGCTATCATGAGAGACCTCAGGGCTGCATGTTTTGAGCCCAGTACTGATCCTGAAAAGCGTTTCCAACCCCACTTACAAGTAAAACTAGCTAAAATGTGCCTGGCTGCTTTTCACTGAAAAGCTCATTCTGCTTACATTTTTGGCATACGGTTGCTCCTACAGGGTCAGCTGAGCAGCGATTTCTATTTAACCACCTGCTATCATGAGAGACCTCAGGGCTGCATGTTTTGAGCCCAGTACTGATCCTGAAAAGAGTTTCAAACCCCACTTACAAGTAAAACTAGCTAAAATTTGCCTGGCTGCTCTTCACTGAAAAGCTCATTCTGCTTACATTTTTGGCATACGGTTGCTCCTACAGGGTCAGCTGAGCAGCGAATTTCTATTTAACCACCTGCTATCATGAGAGACCTCAGGGCTGCATGTTTTGAGCCGAGTACTGATCCTGAAAAGCGTTTCCAACTCCACTTACAAGTAAAACTAGCTACAATGTGCCTGGCTGCTATTCACTGAAAAGCTCATTCTGTGTACATTTTTGGCATATGTTTGCTCCTGCTGGGTCAGCCAAGTGGCAAATTTCTACTCAACCACCTGCTATCATGAGAGACCTCAGGGCTGCATGTTTTGAGCGCAGTACTGATCCTGAAAAGAGTTTCAAACCCCACTTACAAGTAAAACTAGCTAAAATGTGCCTGGCTGCTATTCACTGAAAAGCTCATTCTGCTTACATTTTTGGCATACGTTTGCTCCTACAGGGTCAGCTGAGCAGCGAATTTCTATTTAACCACCTGCTATCATGAGAGACCTCAAGGCTGCATGTTTTGAGCCCAGTACTGAGCCCGAAAAGCGTTTCCAACCCCACTTACAAGTAAAACTAGCTAAAATGTGCCTGGCTGCTTTTCACTGAAAAGCTCATTCTGCTTACATTTTTGGCATACGGTTGTTCCTACAGGGTCAGCTGAGCAGCGAATTTCTATTTAACCACCTGCTATCATGAGAGACCTCAGGGCTGCATGTTTTGAGCCCAGTACTGATCCTGAAAAGCGTTTCCAACCCCACTTACAAGTAAAACTAGCTAAAATGTGCCTGGCTGCTATTCACTGAAAAGCTCATTCTGCTTACATTTTTGGCATACGGTTGCTCCTACAGGGTCAGCTGAGCAGCGAATTTCTATTTAACCACCTGCTATCATGAGAGACCTCAGGGCTGCATGTTTTGAGCCCAGTACTGATCCTGAAAAGCGTTTCCAACTCCACTTACAAGTAAAACTAGCTAAAATGTGCCTGGCTGCTTTTCACTGAAAAGCTCATTCTGCTTACATTTTTGGCATACGGTTGCTCCTACAGGGTCAGCTGAGCACCGAATTTCTATTTAACCACCTGCTATCATGAGAGACCTCAGGGCTGCATGTTTTGAGCCCAGTACTGATCCTGAAAAGCGTTTCCAACTCCACTTACAAGTAAAACTAGCTAAAATGTGCCTGGCTGCTATTCACTGAAAAGCTCATTCTGCTTACATTTTTGGCATACGGTTGCTCCTACAGGGTCAGCTGAGCAGCGAATTTCTATTTAACCACCTGCTATCATGAGAGACCTCAGGGCTGCATGTTTTGAGCCCAGTACTGATCCTGAAAAGCGTTTCCAACTCCACTTACAAGTAAAACTAGCTAAAATGTGCCTGGCTGCTATTCACTGAAAAGCTCATTCTGCTTACATTTTTGGCATACGGTTGCTCCTACAGTGTCAGCTGAGCAGCGAATTTCTATTTAACCACCTGCTATCATGAGAGACCTCAGGGCTGCATGTTTTGAGCCCAGTACTGATCCTGAAAAGAGTTTCAAACCCCAGTTACAAGTAAAACTAGCTAAAATTCGCCTGGCTGCTATTCACTGAAAAGCTCATTCTGCTTACATTTTTGGCATACGTTTGCTCCTACAGGGTCAGCTGAGCAGCGAATTTCTATTTAACCACCTGCTATCATGAGAGACCTCAAGGCTGCATGTTTTGAGCCCAGTACTGATCCTGAAAATAGTTTCCAACTCCACTTACAAGTAAAACTAGCTAAAATTTGCCTGGCTGCTCTTCACTGAAAAGCTCATTCTGCGTACATTTTTGGCATACGTTTGCTCTACAGGGTCAGCTGATCAGCGAATTTCTATTTAACCACCTGCTATCATGAGAGACCTCAAGGCTGCATGTTTTGAGCCCAGTACTGAGCCCGAAAAGCGTTTCCAACCTCACTTACAAGTAAAACTAGCTAAAATGTGCCTGGCTGCTTTTCACTGAAAAGCTCATTCTGCTTACATTTTTGGCATACGGTTGCTCCTACAGGGTCAGCTGAGCAGCGAATTTCTATTTAACCACCTGCTATCATGAGAGACCTCAGGGCTGCATGCTTTGAGCCCAGTACTGATCCTGAAAAGCGTTTCCAACCCCACTTACAAGTAAAACTAGCTAAAATGTGCCTGGCTGCTATTCACTGAAAAGCTCATTCTGCTTACATTTTTGGCATACGGTTGGTCCTACAGGGTCAGCTGAGCAGCGAATTTCTATTTAACCACCTGCTATCATGAGAGACCTCAAGGCTGCATGTTTTGAGCCCAGTACTGATCCTGAAAATAGTTTCCAACTCCACTTACAAGTAAAACTAGCTAAAATGTGCCTGGCTGCTCTTCACTGAAAAGCTCATTCTGCGTACATTTTTGGCATACGTTTGCTCCTACAGGGTCAGCTGAGCAGCGAATTTCTATTTAACCACCTGCTATCATGAGAGACCTCAGGGCTGCATGTTTTGAGCCCAGTACTGATCCTGAAAAGCGTTTCCAACCCCACTTACAAGTAAAACTAGCTAAAATGTGCCTGGCTGCTATTCACTGAAAAGCTCATTCTGCTTACATTTTTGGCATACGGTTGCTCCTACAGGGTCAGCTGAGCAGCGAATTTCTATTTAACCACCTGCTATCATGAGAGACCTCAAGGCTGCATGTTTTGAGCCCAGTGCTGAGCCCGAAAAGCGTTTCCAACCTCACTTACAAGTAAAACTAGCTAAAATGTGCCTGCCTGCTATTCACTGAAAAGCTCATTCTGTGTACGTTTTTGGCATATGTTTGCTCCTGCTGGGTCAGCCAAGTGGCAAATTTCTACTTAACCACCTGCTATCATGAGAGACCTCAGGGCTGCATGTTTTGAGCCCAGTACTGAGCCCGAAAAGCGTTTCCAACCTCACTTACAAGTAAAACTAGCTAAAATGTGCCTGGCTGCTTTTCACTGAAAAGCTCATTCTGCGTACATTTTTGGCATACGGTTGCTCCTACAGGGTCAGCTGAGCAGCGAATTTCTATTTAACCACCTGCTATCATGAGAGACCTCAAGGCTGCATGTTTTGAGCCCAGTGCTGAGCCCGAAAAGCGTTTCCAACCTCACTTACAAGTAAAACTAGCTAAAATGTGCCTGCCTGCTATTCACTGAAAAGCTCATTCTGTGTACATTTTTGGCATATGTTTGCTCCTGCTGGGTCAGCCAAGTGGCAAATTTCTACTTAACCACCTGCTATCATGAGAGACCTCAGGGCTGCATGTTTTGAGCGCAGTACTGATCCTGAAAAGAGTTTCAAACCCCACTTACAAGTAAAACTAGCTAAAATGTGCCTGGCTGCTATTCACTGAAAAGCTCATTCTGCTTACATTTTTGGCATACGTTTGCTCCTACAGGGTCAGATGAGCAGCGAATTTCTATTTAACCACCTGCTATCATGAGAGACCTCAAGGCTGCATGTTTTGAGCCCAGTACTGAGCCCGAAAAGCGTTTCCAACCCCACTTACAAGTAAAACTAGCTAAAATGTGCCTGGCTGCTTTTCACTGAAAAGCTCATTCTGCTTACATTTTTGGCATCCTACAGGGTCAGCTGAGCAGCGAATTTCTATTTAACCACCTGCTATCATGAGAGACCTCAGGGCTGCATGTTTTGAGCCCAGTACTGAGCCTGAAAAGCGTTTCCAACTCCACTTACAAGTAAAACTAGCCAAATTTGCCTGGCTGCTCTTCACTGAAAAGCTCATTCTGCGTACATTTTTGGCATACGTTTGCTCCTACAGGGTCAGCTGATCAGCGAATTTCTATTTAACCACCTGCTATCATGAGAGACCTCAAGCCTGCATGTTTTGAGCCCAGTACTGAGCCCGAAAAGCGTTTCCAACCTCACTTACAAGTAAAACTAGCTAAAATGTGCCTGGCTGCTTTTCACTGAAAAGCTCATTCTGCTTAAATTTTTGGCATACGGTTGCTCCTACAGGGTCAGCTGAGCAGCGAATTTCTATTTAACCACCTGCTATCATGAGAGACCTCAGGGCTGCATGTTTTGAGCCCAGTACTGATCCTGAAAAGCGTTTCCAACCCCACTTACAAGTAAAACTAGCTAAAATGTGCCTGGCTGCTATTCACTGAAAAGCTCATTCTGCTTACATTTTTGGCATACGGTTGCTCCTACAGGGTCAGCTGAGCAGCGAATTTCTATTTAACCACCTGCTATCATGAGAGACGTCAGGGCTGCATGTTTTGAGCCGAGTACTGATCCTGAAAAGCGTTTCCAACCCCACTTACAAGTAAAACTAGCTAAAATGTGCATGGCTGCTATTCACTGAAAAGCTCATTCTGCTTACATTTTTGGCACACGGTTGCTCCTACAGGGTCAGCTGAGCAGCGAATTTCTATTTAACCACCTGCTATCATGAGAGACCTCAGGGCTGCATGTTTTGAGCCCAGTACTGATCCTGAAAAGCGTTTCTCCAACCCCACTTACAAGTAAAACTAGCTAAAATGTGCCTGGCTGCTATTCACTGAAAAGCTCATTCTGCTTACATTTTTGGCATACGGTTGCTCCTACAGGGTCAGCTGAGCAGCGAATTTCTATTTAACCACCTGCTATCATGAGAGACCTCAGGGCTGCATGTTTTGAGCCCAGTACTGATCCTGAAAAGAGTTTCAAACCCCACTTACAAGTAAAACTAGCTAAAATGTGCCTGGCTGCTATTCACTGAAAAGCTCATTCTGCTTACATTTTTGGCATACGTTTGCTCCTACAGGGTCAGCTGAGCAGCGAATTTCTATTTAACCACCTGCTATCATGAGAGACCTCAAGGCTGCATGTTTTGAGCCCAGTACCTGAGCCTGAAAAGCGTTTCCAACTCCACTTACAAGTAAAACTAAAAATTTGCCTGGCTGCTCTTCACTGAAAAGCTCATTCTGCGTACATTTTTGGCATACGCTTGCTCTTACAGGGTCAGCTGATCAGCGAATTTCTATTTAACCACCTGCTATCATGAGAGACCTCAAGGCTGCATGTTTTGAGCCCAGTACTGAGCCCGAAAAGCGTTTCCAACCTCACTTACAAGTAAAACTAGCTAAAATGTGCCTGGCTGCTTTTCACTGAAAAGCTCATTTTGCTTACATTTTTGGCATACGGTTGCTCCTACAGGGTCAGCTGAGCAGCGAATTTCTATTTAACCACCTGCTATCATGAGAGACCTCAGGGCTGCATGTTTTGAGCCCAGTACTGATCCTGAAAAGCGTTTCCAACCCCACTTACAAGTAAAACTAGCTAAAATGTGCCTGGCTGCTATTCACTGAAAAGCTCATTCTGCTCACATTTTTGGCATACGGTTGCTCCTACAGGGTCAGCTGAGCAGCGAATTTCTATTTAACCACCTGCTATCATGAGAGACCTCAGGGCTGCATGTTTTGAGCCGAGTACTGATCCTGAAAAGCGTTTCCAACCCCACTTACAAGTAAAACTAGCTAAAATGTGCCTGGCTGCTATTCACTGAAAAGCTCATTCTGCGGCATACGTTTGCTCCTGCTGGGTCAGCTGAGCAGCGAATTTCTATTTAACCACCTGCTATCATGAGAGACCTCAGGGCTGCATGTTTTGAGCCCAGTACTGATCCTGAAAAGAGTTTCAAACCCCACTTACAAGTAAAACTAGCTAAAATGTGCCTGGCTGCTATTCACTGAAAAGCTCATTCTGCTTACATTTTTTGGCATACGTTTGCTCCTACAGGGTCAGCTGAGCAGCGAATTTCTATTTAACCACCTGCTATCATGAGAAATCTCAAGGCTGCATGTTTTGAGCCCAGTACTGAGCCCGAAAAGCGTTTCCAACCCCACTTACAAGTAAAACTAGCTAAAATGTGCCTGGCTGCTATTCACTGAAAAGCTCATTCTGCTTACATTTTTGGCATAGGTGTGCTCCTACAGGGTCAGCTGAGCAGCGAATTTCTATTTAACCACCTGCTATCATGAGAGACCTCAGGGCTGCATGTTTTGAGCCCAGTACTGATCCTGAAAAGCGTTTCCAACCCCACTTACAAGTAAAACTAGCTAAAATGTGCCTCGCTGCTATTCACTGAAAAGCTCATTCTGCTTACATTTTTGGCATACGGTTGCTCCTACAGGGTCAGCTGATCAGCGAATTTCTATTTAACCACCTGCTATCATGAGAGACCTCAGGGCTGCATGTTTTGAGCCCAGTACTGATCCTGAAAAGAGTTTCAAACCCCACTTACAAGTAAAACTAGATAAAAATGTGCCTGGCTGCTATTCACTGAAAAGCTCATTCTGCTTACATTTTTGGCATACGTTTGCTCCTAGAGGGTCAGCTGAGCAGCGAATTTCTATTTAACCACCTGCTATCATGAGAGACCTCAAGGCTGCTGCATGTTTTGAGCCCAGTACCTGAGCCTGAAAAGCGTTTCCAACTCCACTTACAAGTAAAACTAGCTAAAATTTGCCTGGCTGCTCTTCACTGAAAAGCTCATTCTGCGTACATTTTTGGCATACGCTTGCTCTTACAGGGTCAGCTGATCAGCGAATTTCTATTTAACCACCTGCTATCATGAGAGACCTCAAGGCTGCATGTTTTGAGCCCAGTACTGAGCCCGAAAAGCGTTGCCAACCTCACTTACAAGTAAAACTAGCTAAAATGTGCCTGGCTGCTTTTCACTGAAAAGCTCATTCTGCTTACATTTTTGGCATACGGTTGCTCCTACAGGGTCAGCTGAGCAGCGAATTTCTATTTAACCACCTGCTATCATGAGAGACCTCAGGGCTGCATGTTTTGAGCCCAGTACTGATCCTGAAAAGCGTTTCCAACTCCACTTACAAGTAAAACTAGCTAAAATGTGCTTGGCTGCTATTCACTGAAAAGCTCATTCTACTTATATTTTTGGCACACGGTTGCTCCTACAGGGTCAGCTGAGCAGCGAATTTCTATTTAACCACCTGCTATCATGAGAGACCTCAGGGCTGCATGTTTTGAGCCCAGTACTGATCCTGAAAAGCGTTTCTCCAACCGCACTTACAAGTAAAACTAGCTAAAATGTGCCTGGCTGCTATTCACTGAAAAGCTCATTCTGCTTACATTTTTGGCATACGGTTGCTCCTACAGGGTCAGCTGAGCAGCGAATTTCTATTTAACCACCTGCTATCATGAGAGACCTCAGGGCTGCATGTTTTGAGCCCAGTACTGATCCTGAAAAGAGTTTCAAACCCCACTTACAAGTAAAACTAGCTAAAATGTGCCTGGCTGCTATTCACTGAAAAGCTCATTCTGCTTACATTTTTGGCATACGTTTGCTCCTACAGGGTCAGCTGAGCAGCGAATTTCTATTTAACCACCTGCTATCATGAGAGACCTCAAGGCTGCATGTTTTGAGCCCAGTACCTGAGCCTGAAAAGCGTTTCCAACCCCACTTACAAGTAAAACTAGCTAAAATGTGCCTGGCTGCTATTCACTGAAAAGCTCATTCTGCTTACATTTTTGGCATACGGTTGCTCCTACAGGGTCAGCTGAGCAGCGAATTTCTATTTAACCACCTGCTATCATGAGAGACCTCAAGGCTGCATGTTTTGAGCCCAGTACTGATCCTGAAAAGCGTTTCCAACCCCACTTAACAGGAAAACTAGCTAAAATGTGCCTGGCTGCTATTCACTGAAAAGCTCATTCTGTGTACATTTTTGGCATATGTTTGCTCCTGCTGGGTCAGCCAAGTGGCAAATTTCTACTTAACCACCTGCTATCATGAGAGACCTTAAGGCTGCATGTTTTGAGCCGAGTACTGAGCCTGAAAAGCGTTTCCAACTCCACTTACAAGTAAAACTAGCTAAAATTTGCCTGGCTGCTCTTCACTGAAAAGCTCATTCTGCGTACATTTTTGGCATACGCTTGCTCTTACAGGGTCAGCTGATCAGCGAATTTCTATTTAACCACCTGCTATCATGAGAGACCTCAAGGCTGCATGTTTTGAGCCCAGTACTGAGCCCGAAAAGCGTTTCCAACCTCACTTACAAGTAAAACTAGCTAAAATGTGCCTGGCTGCTTTTCACTGAAAAGCTCATTTTGCTTACATTTTTGGCATACGGTTGCTCCTACAGGGTCAGCTGAGCAGCGAATTTCTATTTAACCACCTGCTATCATGAGAGACCTCAGGGCTGCATGTTTTGAGCCCAGTACTGATCCTGAAAAGCGTTTCCAACCCCACTTACAAGTAAAACTAGCTAAAATGTGCCTGGCTGCTATTCACTGAAAAGCTCATTCTGCTCACATTTTTGGCATACGGTTGCTCCTACAGGGTCAGCTGAGCAGCGAATTTCTATTTAACCACCTGCTATCATGAGAGACCTCAGGGCTGCATGTTTTGAGCCGAGTACTGATCCTGAAAAGCGTTTCCAACCCCACTTACAAGTAAAACTAGCTAAAATGTGCCTGGCTGCTATTCACTGAAAAGCTCATTCTGCGGCATACGTTTGCTCCTGCTGGGTCAGCTGAGCAGCGAATTTCTATTTAACCACCTGCTATCATGAGAGACCTCAGGGCTGCATGTTTTGAGCCCAGTACTGATCCTGAAAAGAGTTTCAAACCCCACTTACAAGTAAAACTAGCTAAAATGTGCCTGGCTGCTATTCACTGAAAAGCTCATTCTGCTTACATTTTTTGGCATACGTTTGCTCCTACAGGGTCAGCTGAGCAGCGAATTTCTATTTAACCACCTGCTATCATGAGAAATCTCAAGGCTGCATGTTTTGAGCCCAGTACTGAGCCCGAAAAGCGTTTCCAACCCCACTTACAAGTAAAACTAGCTAAAATGTGCCTGGCTGCTATTCACTGAAAAGCTCATTCTGCTTACATTTTTGGCATAGGTTTGCTCCTACAGGGTCAGCTGAGCAGCGAATTTCTATTTAACCACCTGCTATCATGAGAGACCTCAGGGCTGCATGTTTTGAGCCCAGTACTGATCCTGAAAAGCGTTTCCAACCCCACTTACAAGTAAAACTAGCTAAAATGTGCCTCGCTGCTATTCACTGAAAAGCTCATTCTGCTTACATTTTTGGCATACGGTTGCTCCTACAGGGTCAGCTGATCAGCGAATTTCTATTTAACCACCTGCTATCATGAGAGACCTCAGGGCTGCATGTTTTGAGCCCAGTACTGATCCTGAAAAGAGTTTCAAACCCCACTTACAAGTAAAACTAGATAAAAATGTGCCTGGCTGCTATTCACTGAAAAGCTCATTCTGCTTACATTTTTGGCATACGTTTGCTCCTAGAGGGTCAGCTGAGCAGCGAATTTCTATTTAACCACCTGCTATCATGAGAGACCTCAAGGCTGCTGCATGTTTTGAGCCCAGTACCTGAGCCTGAAAAGCGTTTCCAACTCCACTTACAAGTAAAACTAGCTAAAATTTGCCTGGCTGCTCTTCACTGAAAAGCTCATTCTGCGTACATTTTTGGCATACGCTTGCTCTTACAGGGTCAGCTGATCAGCGAATTTCTATTTAACCACCTGCTATCATGAGAGACCTCAAGGCTGCATGTTTTGAGCCCAGTACTGAGCCCGAAAAGCGTTGCCAACCTCACTTACAAGTAAAACTAGCTAAAATGTGCCTGGCTGCTTTTCACTGAAAAGCTCATTCTGCTTACATTTTTGGCATACGGTTGCTCCTACAGGGTCAGCTGAGCAGCGAATTTCTATTTAACCACCTGCTATCATGAGAGACCTCAGGGCTGCATGTTTTGAGCCCAGTACTGATCCTGAAAAGCGTTTCCAACTCCACTTACAAGTAAAACTAGCTAAAATGTGCTTGGCTGCTATTCACTGAAAAGCTCATTCTACTTATATTTTTGGCACACGGTTGCTCCTACAGGGTCAGCTGAGCAGCGAATTTCTATTTAACCACCTGCTATCATGAGAGACCTCAGGGCTGCATGTTTTGAGCCCAGTACTGATCCTGAAAAGCGTTTCTCCAACCGCACTTACAAGTAAAACTAGCTAAAATGTGCCTGGCTGCTATTCACTGAAAAGCTCATTCTGCTTACATTTTTGGCATACGGTTGCTCCTACAGGGTCAGCTGAGCAGCGAATTTCTATTTAACCACCTGCTATCATGAGAGACCTCAGGGCTGCATGTTTTGAGCCCAGTACTGATCCTGAAAAGAGTTTCAAACCCCACTTACAAGTAAAACTAGCTAAAATGTGCCTGGCTGCTATTCACTGAAAAGCTCATTCTGCTTACATTTTTGGCATACGTTTGCTCCTACAGGGTCAGCTGAGCAGCGAATTTCTATTTAACCACCTGCTATCATGAGAGACCTCAAGGCTGCATGTTTTGAGCCCAGTACCTGAGCCTGAAAAGCGTTTCCAACCCCACTTACAAGTAAAACTAGCTAAAATGTGCCTGGCTGCTATTCACTGAAAAGCTCATTCTGCTTACATTTTTGGCATACGGTTGCTCCTACAGGGTCAGCTGAGCAGCGAATTTCTATTTAACCACCTGCTATCATGAGAGACCTCAAGGCTGCATGTTTTGAGCCCAGTACTGATCCTGAAAAGCGTTTCCAACCCCACTTAACAGGAAAACTAGCTAAAATGTGCCTGGCTGCTATTCACTGAAAAGCTCATTCTGTGTACATTTTTGGCATATGTTTGCTCCTGCTGGGTCAGCCAAGTGGCAAATTTCTACTTAACCACCTGCTATCATGAGAGACCTTAAGGCTGCATGTTTTGAGCCGAGTACTGAGCCTGAAAAGCGTTTCCAACTCCACTTACAAGTAAAACTAGCTAAAATTTGCCTGGCTGCTCTTCACTGAAAAGCTCATTCTGCGTACATTTTTGGCATACATTTGCTCCTGCCGGGTCAGCTGAGCAGCGAATTTCTATTTAACCACCTGCTATCATGAGAGACCTCAGGGCTGCATGTTTTGAGCCCAGTACTGATCCTGAAAAGCGTTTCCAACTCCACTTACAAGGAAAACTAGCTAAAATGTGCGTGGCTGCTCTTCACTAAAAAGCTCATTCTGCGTACATTTTTGGAATACGTTTGCTCCTGCTGGGTCAGCCAAGTGGCAAATTTCTACTTAACCACCTGCTATCATGAGAGACCTCAGGGCTGCATGTTTTGAGCCCAGTACTGATCCTGAAAAGAGTTTCAAACCCCACTTACAAGTAAAACTAGCTAAAATGTGCCTGGCTGCTATTCACTGAAAAGCTCATTCTGCTTACATTTTTGGCATACGTTTGCTCCTACAGGGTCAGCCTAGCAGCGAATTTCTATTTAACCACCTGCTATCATGAGAGACCTCAAGGATGCATGTTTTGAGCCCAGTACTGAGCCTGAAAAGCGTTTCCAACTCCACTTACAAGTAAAACTAGCTAAAATTTGCCTGGCTGCTCTTCACTGAAAAGCTCATTCTGCGTAAATTTTTGGCATACGTTTGCTCCTACAGGGTCAGCTGATCAGCGAATTTCTATTTAACCACCTGCTATCATGAGAGACCTCAAGGCTGCATGTTGTGAGCCCAGGACTGAGCCCGAAAAGCGTTTCCAACCTCACTTACAAGTAAAACTAGCTAAAATGTGCCTGGCTGCTTTTCACTGAAAAGCTCATTCTGCTTACATTTTTGGCATACGGTTGCTCCTACAGGGTCAGCTGAGCAGCGAATTTCTATTTAACCACCTGCTATCATGAGAGACCTCAGGGCTGCATGTTTTGAGCCCAGTACTGATCCTGAACAGCGTTTCAAACCCCACTTACAAGTAAAACTAGCTAAAATGTGCCTGGCTGCTATTCACTGAAAAGCTCATTCTGCTTACATTTTTGGCATATGTTTGCTCCTGCTAAGTCAGCCAAGTGGCAAATTTCTACTCAACCACCTGCTATCATGAGAGACCTCAGGGCTGCATGTTTTGAGCGCAGTACTGATCCTGAAAAGAGTTTCAAACCCCACTTACAAGTAAAACTAGCTAAAATGTGCCTGGCTGCTATTCACTGAAAAGCTCATTCTGCTTACATTTTTGGCATAGGTTTGCTCCTACAGGGTCAGCTGAGCAGCGAATTTCTATTTAACCACCTGCTATCATGAGAGACCTCAAGGCTGCATGTTTTGAGCCCAGTACTGAGCCCGAAAAGCGTTTCCAACCCCACTTACAAGTAAAACTAGCTAAAATGTGCCTGGCTGCTTTTCACTGAAAAGCTCATTCTGCTTACACTTTTGGCATACGGTTGCTCCTACAGGGTCAGCTGAGCAGCGAATTTCTATTTAACCACCTGCTATCATGAGAGACCTCAGGGCTGCATGTTTTGAGCCCAGTACTGATCCTGAAAAGAGTTTCAAACCCCAGTTACAAGTAAAACTAGCTAAAATGTGCCTGGCTGCTATTCACTGAAAAGCTCATTCTGCTTACATTTTTGGCATACGTTTGCTCCTACAGGGTCAGCTGAGCAGCGAATTTCTATTTAACCACCTGCTATCATGAGAGACCTCAAGGCTGCATGTTTTGAGCCCAGTACTGATCCTGAAAAGCGTTTCCAACTCCACTTACAAGTAAAACTAGCTAAAATGTGCTTGGCTGCTATTCACTGAAAAGCTCATTCTGCTTACATTTTTGGCACACGGTTGCTCCTACAGGGTCAGCTGAGCAGCAAATTTCTATTTAACCACCTGCTATCATGAGAGACCTCAGGGCTGCATGTTTTGAGCCCAGTACTGATCCTGAAAAGCGTTTCTCCAACCGCACTTACAAGTAAAACTAGCTAAAATGTGCCTGGCTGCTATTCACTGAAAAGCTCATTCTGCTTACATTTTTGGCATACGGTTGCTCCTACAGGGTCAGCTGAGCAGCGAATTTCTATTTAACCACCTGCTATCATGAGAGACCTCAGGGCTGCATGTTTTGAGCCCAGTACTGATCCTGAAAAGAGTTTCAAACCCCACTTACAAGTAAAACTAGCTAAAATGTGCCTGGCTGCTATTCACTGAAAAGCTCATTCTGCTTACATTTTTGGCATACGTTTGCTCCTACAGGGTCAGCTGAGCAGCGAATTTCTATTTAACCACCTGCTATCATGAGAGACCTCAAGGCTGAATGTTTTGAGCCCAGTACCTGAGCCTGAAAAGCGTTTCCAACCCCACTTACAAGTAAAACTAGCTAAAATGTGCCTGGCTGCTATTCACTGAAAAGCTCATTCTGCTTACATTTTTGGCATACGGTTGCTCCTACAGGGTCAGCTGAGCAGCGAATTTCTATTTAACCACCTGCTATCATGAGAGACCTCAGGGCTGCATGTTTTGAGCCCAGTACTGATCCTGAAAAGAGTTTCAAACCCCACTTACAAGTAAAACTAGCTAAAATGTGCCTGGCTGCTATTCACTGAAAAGCTCATTCTGCTTACATTTTTGGCATACGTTTGCTCCTACAGGGTCAGCTGAGCAGCGAATTTCTATTTAACCACCTGCTATCATGAGAGACCTCAAGGCTGCATGTTTTGAGCCCAGTACCTGAGCCTGAAAAGCGTTTCCAACTCCACTTACAAGTAAAACTAGCTAAAATTTGCCTGGCTGCTCTTCACTGAAAAGCTCATTCTGCTTACATTTTTGGCATACGTTTGCTCCTACAGGGTCAGCTGAGCAGCGAATTTCTATTTAACCACCTGCTATCATGAGAGACCTCAAGGCTGCATGTTTTGAGCCCAGTACCTGAGCCTGAAAAGCGTTTCCAACTCCACTTACAAGTAAAACTAGCTAAAATTTGCCTGGCTGCTCTTCACTGAAAAGCTCATTCTGCGTACATTTTTGGCATACGCTTGCTCTTACAGGGTCAGCTGATCAGCGAATTTCTATTTAACCACCTGCTATCATGAGAGACCTCAAGGCTGCATGTTTTGAGCCCAGTACTGATCCTGAAAAGCGTTTCCAACCCCACTTAACAGGAAAACTAGCTAAAATGTGCCTGGCTGCTATTCACTGAAAAGCTCCTTCTGTGTACATTTTTGGCATATGTTTGCTCCTGCTGGGTCAGCCAAGTGGCAAATTTCTACTTAACCACCTGCTATCATGAGAGACCTTAAGGCTGCATGTTTTGAGCCGAGTACTGAGCCTGAAAAGCGTTTCCAACTCCACTTACAAGTAAAACTAGCTAAAATTTGCCTGGCTGCTCTTCACTGAAAAGCTCATTCTGCGTACATTTTTGGCATACATTTGCTCCTGCCGGGTCAGCTGAGCAGCGAATTTCTATTTAACCACCTGCTATCATGAGAGACCTCAGGGCTGCATGTTTTGAGCCCAGTACTGATCCTGAAAAGCGTTTCCAACTCCACTTACAAGGAAAACTAGCTAAAATGTGCGTGGCTGCTCTTCACTAAAAAGCTCATTCTGCGTACATTTTTGGAATACGTTTGCTCCTGCTGGGTCAGCCAAGTGGCAAATTTCTACTTAACCACCTGCTATCATGAGAGACCTCAGGGCTGCATGTTTTGAGCCCAGTACTGATCCTGAAAAGAGTTTCAAACCCCACTTACAAGTAAAACTAGCTAAAATGTGCCTGGCTGCTATTCACTGAAAAGCTCATTCTGCTTACATTTTTGGCATACGTTTGCTCCTACAGGGTCAGCCTAGCAGCGAATTTCTATTTAACCACCTGCTATCATGAGAGACCTCAAGGCTGCATGTTTTGAGCCCAGTACTGAGCCTGAAAAGCGTTTCCAACTCCACTTACAAGTAAAACTAGCTAAAATTTGCCTGGCTGCTCTTCACTGAAAAGCTCATTCTGCGTAAATTTTTGGCATACGTTTGCTCCTACAGGGTCAGCTGATCAGCGAATTTCTATTTAACCACCTGCTATCATGAGAGACCTCAAGGCTGCATGTTGTGAGCCCAGGACTGAGCCCGAAAAGCGTTTCCAACCTCACTTACAAGTAAAACTAGCTAAAATGTGCCTGGCTGCTTTTCACTGAAAAGCTCATTCTGCTTACATTTTTGGCATACGGTTGCTCCTACAGGGTCAGCTGAGCAGCGAATTTCTATTTAACCACCTGCTATCATGAGAGACCTCAGGGCTGCATGTTTTGAGCCCAGTACTGATCCTGAACAGCGTTTCCAACCCCACTTAACAGGAAAACCAGCTAAAATGTGCCTGGCTGCTATTCACTGAAAAGCTCATTCTGCTTACATTTTTGGCATACGGTTGCTCCTACAGGGTCAGCTGAGCAGTGAATTTCTATTTAACCACCTGCTATCATGAGAGACCTCAGGGCTGCATGTTTTGAGCCGAGTACTGATCCTGAAAAGCGTTTCCAACCCCACTTACAAGTAAAACTAGCTAAAATGTGCATGGCTGCTATTCACTGAAAAGCTCATTCTGTGTACATTTTTGGCATATGTTTGCTCCTGCTAAGTCAGCCAAGTGGCAAATTTCTACTCAACCACCTGCTATCATGAGAGACCTCAGGGCTGCATGTTTTGAGCGCAGTACTGATCCTGAAAAGAGTTTCAAACCCCACTTACAAGTAAAACTAGCTAAAATGTGCCTGGCTGCTATTCACTGAAAAGCTCATTCTGCTTACATTTTTGGCATAGGTTTGCTCCTACAGGGTCAGCTGAGCAGCGAATTTCTATTTAACCACCTGCTATCATGAGAGACCTCAAGGCTGCATGTTTTGAGCCCAGTACTGAGCCCGAAAAGCGTTTCCAACCCCACTTACAAGTAAAACTAGCTAAAATGTGCCTGGCTGCTTTTCACGGAAAAGCTCATTCTGCTTACATTTTTGGCATACGGTTGCTCCTACAGGGTCAGCTGAGCAGCGAATTTCTATTTAACCACCTGCTATCATGAGAGACCTCAGGGCTGCATGTTTTGAGCCCAGTACTGATCCTGAAAAGAGTTTCAAACCCCAGTTACAAGTAAAACTAGCTAAAATGTGCCTGGCTGCTATTCACTGAAAAGCTCATTCTGCTTACATTTTTGGCATACGTTTGCTCCTACAGGGTCAGCTGAGCAGCGAATTTCTATTTAACCACCTGCTATCATGAGAGACCTCAAGGCTGCATGTTTTGAGCCCAGTACTGATCCTGAACAGCGTTTCCAACCCCACTTAACAGGAAAACCAGCTAAAATGTGCCTGGCTGCTATTCACTGAAAAGCTCATTCTGCTTACATTTTTGGCATACGGTTGCTCCTACAGGGTCAGCTGAGCAGTGAATTTCTATTTAACCACCTGCTATCATGAGAGACCTCAGGGCTGCATGTTTTGAGCCGAGTACTGATCCTGAAAAGCGTTTCCAACCCCACTTACAAGTAAAACTAGCTAAAATGTGCATGGCTGCTATTCACTGAAAAGCTCATTCTGTGTACATTTTTGGCATATGTTTGCTCCTGCTAAGTCAGCCAAGTGGCAACTTTCTACTCAAACACCTGCTATCATGAGAGACCTCAGGGCTGCATGTTTTGAGCGCAGTACTGATCCTGAAAAGAGTTTCAAACCCCACTTACAAGTAAAACTAGCTAAAATGTGCCTGGCTGCTATTCACTGAAAAGCTCATTCTGCTTACATTTTTGGCATAGGTTTGCTCCTACAGGGTCAGCTGAGCAGCGAATTTCTATTTAACCACCTGCTATCATGAGAGACCTCAAGGCTGCATGTTTTGAGCCCAGTACTGAGCCCGAAAAGCGTTTCCAACCCCACTTACAAGTAAAACTAGCTAAAATGTGCCTGGCTGCTTTTCACTGAAAAGCTCATTCATCTTACATTTTTGGCATACGGTTGCTCCTACAGGGTCAGCTGAGCAGCGAATTTCTATTTAACCACCTGCTATCATGAGAGACCTCAGGGCTGCATGTTTTGAGCGCAGTACTGATCCTGAAAAGAGTTTCAAACCCCACTTACAAGTAAAACTAGCTAAAATGTGCCTGGCTGCTATTCACTGAAAAGCTCATTCTGCTTACATTTTTGGCATAGGTTTGCTCCTACAGGGTCAGCTGAGCAGCGAATTTCTATTTAACCACCTGCTATCATGAGAGACCTCAAGGCTGCATGTTTTGAGCCCAGTACTGAGCCCGAAAAGCGTTTCCAACCCCACTTACAAGTAAAACTAGCTAAAATGTGCCTGGCTGCTTTTCACTGAAAAGCTCATTCTGCTTACATTTTTGGCATACGGTTGCTCCTACAGGGTCAGCTGAGCAGCGAATTTCTATTTAACCACCTGCTATCATGAGAGACCTCAGGGCTGCATGTTTTGAGCCCAGTACTGATCCTGAAAAGAGTTTCAAACCCCAGTTACAAGTAAAACTAGCTAAAATGTGCCTGGCTGCTATTCACTGAAAAGCTCATTCTGCTTACATTTTTGGCATACGTTTGCTCCTACAGGGTCAGCTGAGCAGCGAATTTCTATTTAACCACCTGCTATCATGAGAGACCTCAAGGCTGCATGTTTTGAGCCCAGTACTGAGCCTGAAAAGCGTTTCCAACTCCACTTACACGTAAAACTAGCTAAAATTTGCCTGGCTGCTCTTCACTGAAAAGCTCATTCTGCGTACATTTTTGGCATACGTTTGCTCCTACAGGGTCAGCTGATCAGCGAATTTCTATTTAACCACCTGCTATCATGAGAGACCTCAAGGCTGCATGTTTTGAGCCCAGTACTGAGCCCGAAAAGCGTTTCCAACCTCACTTACAAGTAAAACTAGCTAAAATGTGCCTGTCTGCTTTTCACTGAAAAGCTCATTCTGCTTACATTTTTGGCATACGGTTGCTCCTACAGGGTCAGCTGAGCAGCGAATTTCTATTTAACCACCTGCTATCATGAGAGACCTCAAGGCTGCATGTTTTGAGCCCAGTACTGAGCCCGAAAAGCGTTTCCAACCCCACTTACAAGTAAAACTAGCTAAAATGTGCCTGGCTGCTTTTCACTGAAAAGCTCATTCTGCTTACATTTTTGGCATACGGTTGCTCCTACAGGGTCAGCTGAGCAGCGAATTTCTATTTAACCACCTGCTATCATGAGAGACCTCAGGGCTGCATGTTTTGAGCCCAGTACTGATCCTGAAAAGCGTTTCCAACTCCACTTACAAGTAAAACTAGCTAAAATGTGCCTGGCTGCTAGTCACTGAAAAGCTCATTCTGCTTACATTTTTGGCATACGGTTGCTCCTACAGGGTCAGCTGAGCAGCGAATTTCTATTTAACCACCTGCTATCATGAGAGACCTCAGGGCTGCATGTTTTGAGCCCAGTACTGATCCTGAAAAGCGTTTCCAACCCCACTTACAAGTAAAACTAGCCAAAATGTGCCTGGCTGCTATTCACTGAAAAGCTCATTCTGCTTACATTTTTGGCATACGGTTGCTCCTACAGGGTCAGCTGAGCAGCGAATTTCTATTTAACCACCTGCTATCATGAGAGACCTCAGGGCTGCATGTTTTGAGCCCAGTACTGATCCTGAAAAGAGTTTCCAACCCCAGTTACAAGTAAAACTAGCTAAAATGTGCCTGGCTGCTATTCACTGAAAAGCTCATTCTGCTTACATTTTTGGCATACGTTTGCTCCTACAGGGTCAGCTGATCAGCGAATTTCTATTTAACCACCTGCTATCATGAGAGACCTCAAGGCTGCATGTTTTGAGCCCAGTACTGAGCCCGAAAAGCGTTTCCAACCTCACTTACAATTAAAACTAGCTAAAATGTGCCTGTCTGCTTTTCACTGAAAAGCTCATTCTGCTTACATTTTTGGCATACGGTTGCTCCTACAGGGTCAGCTGAGCAGCGAATTTCTATTTAACCACCTGCTATCATGAGAGACCTCAAGGCTGCATGTTTTGAGCCCAGTACTGAGCCCGAAAAGCGTTTCCAACCTCACTTACAATTAAAACTAGCTAAAATGTGCCTGTCTGCTTTTCACTGAAAAGCTCATTCTGCTTACATTTTTGGCATACGGTTGCTCCTACAGGGTCAGCTGAGCAGCGAATTTCTATTTAACCACCTGCTATCATGAGAGACCTCAGGGCTGCATGTTTTGAGCCCAGTACTGATCCTGAAAAGCGTTTCCAACCCCACTTACAAGTAAAACTAGCTAAAATGTGCCTGGCTGCTATTCACTGAAAAGCTCATTCTGTGTACATTTTTGGCATATGTTTGCTCCTGCTTGGTCAGCCAAGTGGCAAATTTCTACTTAACCACCTGCTATCATGAGAGACCTTAAGGCTGCATGTTTTGAGCCGAGTACTGAGCCTGAAAAGCGTTTCCAACTCCACTTACAAGTAAAACTAGCTAAAATTTGCCTGGCTGCTCTTCACTGAAAAGCTCATTCTGCTTACATTTTTGGCATACGGTTGCTCCTACAGGGTCAGCTGAGCAGCGAATTTCTATTTAACCACCTGCTATCATGAGAGACCTCAGGGCTGCATGTTTTGAGCCCAGTACTGATCCTGAAAAGCGTTTCCAACCCCACTTACAAGTAAAACTAGCCAAAATGTGCCTGGCTGCTATTCACTGAAAAGCTCATTCTGCTTACATTTTTGGCATACGGTTGCTCCTACAGGGTCAGCTGAGCAGCGAATTTCTATTTAACCACCTGCTATAATGAGAGACCTCAGGGCTGCATGTTTTGAGCCCAGTACTGATCCTGAAAAGCGTTTCCAACTCCACTTACAAGTAAAACTAGCTAAAATGTGCTTGGCTGCTATTCACTGAAAAGCTCATTCTGCTTACATTTTTGGCACACGGTTGCTCCTACAGGGTCAGCTGAGCAGCAAATTTCTATTTAACCACCTGCTATCATGAGAGACCTCAGGGCTGCATGTTTTGAGCCCAGTACTGATCCTGAAAAGCGTTTCTCCAACCGCACTTACAAGTAAAACTAGCTAAAATGTGCCTGGCTGCTATTCACTGAAAAGCTCATTCTGCTTACATTTTTGGCATACGGTTGCTCCTACAGGGTCAGCTGAGCAGCGAATTTCTATTTAACCACCTGCTATCATGAGAGACCTCAGGGCTGCATGTTTTGAGCCCAGTACTGATCCTGAAAAGAGTTTCAAACCCCACTTACAAGTAAAACTAGCTAAAATGTGCCTGGCTGCTATTCACTGAAAAGCTCATTCTGCTTACATTTTTGGCATACGTTTGCTCCTACAGGGTCAGCTGAGCAGCGAATTTCTATTTAACCACCTGCTATCATGAGAGACCTCAAGGCTGAATGTTTTGAGCCCAGTACCTGAGCCTGAAAAGCGTTTCCAACCCCACTTACAAGTAAAACTAGCTAAAATGTGCCTGGCTGCTATTCACTGAAAAGCTCATTCTGCTTACATTTTTGGCATACGGTTGCTCCTACAGGGTCAGCTGAGCAGCGAATTTCTATTTAACCACCTGCTATCATGAGAGACCTCAGGGCTGCATGTTTTGAGCCCAGTACTGATCCTGAAAAGAGTTTCAAACCCCACTTACAAGTAAAACTAGCTAAAATGTGCCTGGCTGCTATTCACTGAAAAGCTCATTCTGCTTACATTTTTGGCATACGTTTGCTCCTACAGGGTCAGCTGAGCAGCGAATTTCTATTTAACCACCTGCTATCATGAGAGACCTCAAGGCTGCATGTTTTGAGCCCAGTACCTGAGCCTGAAAAGCGTTTCCAACTCCACTTACAAGTAAAACTAGCTAAAATTTGCCTGGCTGCTCTTCACTGAAAAGCTCATTCTGCTTACATTTTTGGCATACGTTTGCTCCTACAGGGTCAGCTGAGCAGCGAATTTCTATTTAACCACCTGCTATCATGAGAGACCTCAAGGCTGCATGTTTTGAGCCCAGTACCTGAGCCTGAAAAGCGTTTCCAACTCCACTTACAAGTAAAACTAGCTAAAATTTGCCTGGCTGCTCTTCACTGAAAAGCTCATTCTGCGTACATTTTTGGCATACGCTTGCTCTTACAGGGTCAGCTGATCAGCGAATTTCTATTTAACCACCTGCTATCATGAGAGACCTCAAGGCTGCATGTTTTGAGCCCAGTACTGATCCTGAAAAGCGTTTCCAACCCCACTTAACAGGAAAACTAGCTAAAATGTGCCTGGCTGCTATTCACTGAAAAGCTCCTTCTGTGTACATTTTTGGCATATGTTTGCTCCTGCTGGGTCAGCCAAGTGGCAAATTTCTACTTAACCACCTGCTATCATGAGAGACCTTAAGGCTGCATGTTTTGAGCCGAGTACTGAGCCTGAAAAGCGTTTCCAACTCCACTTACAAGTAAAACTAGCTAAAATTTGCCTGGCTGCTCTTCACTGAAAAGCTCATTCTGCGTACATTTTTGGCATACATTTGCTCCTGCCGGGTCAGCTGAGCAGCGAATTTCTATTTAACCACCTGCTATCATGAGAGACCTCAGGGCTGCATGTTTTGAGCCCAGTACTGATCCTGAAAAGCGTTTCCAACTCCACTTACAAGGAAAACTAGCTAAAATGTGCGTGGCTGCTCTTCACTAAACAGCTCATTCTGCGTACATTTTTGGAATACGTTTGCTCCTGCTGGGTCAGCCAAGTGGCAAATTTCTACTTAACCACCTGCTATCATGAGAGACCTCAGGGCTGCATGTTTTGAGCCCAGTACTGATCCTGAAAAGAGTTTCAAACCCCACTTACAAGTAAAACTAGCTAAAATGTGCCTGGCTGCTATTCACTGAAAAGCTCATTCTGCTTACATTTTTGGCATACGTTTGCTCCTACAGGGTCAGCCTAGCAGCGAATTTCTATTTAACCACCTGCTATCATGAGAGACCTCAAGGCTGCATGTTTTGAGCCCAGTACTGAGCCTGAAAAGCGTTTCCAACTCCACTTACAAGTAAAACTAGCTAAAATTTGCCTGGCTGCTCTTCACTGAAAAGCTCATTCTGCGTAAATTTTTGGCATACGTTTGCTCCTACAGGGTCAGCTGATCAGCGAATTTCTATTTAACCACCTGCTATCATGAGAGACCTCAAGGCTGCATGTTGTGAGCCCAGGACTGAGCCCGAAAAGCGTTTCCAACCTCACTTACAAGTAAAACTAGCTAAAATGTGCCTGGCTGCTTTTCACTGAAAAGCTCATTCTGCTTACATTTTTGGCATACGGTTGCTCCTACAGGGTCAGCTGAGCAGCGAATTTCTATTTAACCACCTGCTATCATGAGAGACCTCAGGGCTGCATGTTTTGAGCCCAGTACTGATCCTGAACAGCGTTTCCAACCCCACTTAACAGGAAAACCAGCTAAAATGTGCCTGGCTGCTATTCACTGAAAAGCTCATTCTGCTTACATTTTTGGCATACGGTTGCTCCTACAGGGTCAGCTGAGCAGTGAATTTCTATTTAACCACCTGCTATCATGAGAGACCTCAGGGCTGCATGTTTTGAGCCGAGTACTGATCCTGAAAAGCGTTTCCAACCCCACTTACAAGTAAAACTAGCTAAAATGTGCATGGCTGCTATTCACTGAAAAGCTCATTCTGTGTACATTTTTGGCATATGTTTGCTCCTGCTAAGTCAGCCAAGTGGCAAATTTCTACTCAACCACCTGCTATCATGAGAGACCTCAGGGCTGCATGTTTTGAGCGCAGTACTGATCCTGAAAAGAGTTTCAAACCCCACTTACAAGTAAAACTAGCTAAAATGTGCCTGGCTGCTATTCACTGAAAAGCTCATTCTGCTTACATTTTTGGCATAGGTTTGCTCCTACAGGGTCAGCTGAGCAGCGAATTTCTATTTAACCACCTGCTATCATGAGAGACCTCAAGGCTGCATGTTTTGAGCCCAGTACTGAGCCCGAAAAGCGTTTCCAACCCCACTTACAAGTAAAACTAGCTAAAATGTGCCTGGCTGCTTTTCACGGAAAAGCTCATTCTGCTTACATTTTTGGCATACGGTTGCTCCTACAGGGTCAGCTGAGCAGCGAATTTCTATTTAACCACCTGCTATCATGAGAGACCTCAGGGCTGCATGTTTTGAGCCCAGTACTGATCCTGAAAAGAGTTTCAAACCCCAGTTACAAGTAAAACTAGCTAAAATGTGCCTGGCTGCTATTCACTGAAAAGCTCATTCTGCTTACATTTTTGGCATACGTTTGCTCCTACAGGGTCAGCTGAGCAGCGAATTTCTATTTAACCACCTGCTATCATGAGAGACCTCAAGGCTGCATGTTTTGAGCCCAGTACTGATCCTGAACAGCGTTTCCAACCCCACTTAACAGGAAAACCAGCTAAAATGTGCCTGGCTGCTATTCACTGAAAAGCTCATTCTGCTTACATTTTTGGCATACGGTTGCTCCTACAGGGTCAGCTGAGCAGTGAATTTCTATTTAACCACCTGCTATCATGAGAGACCTCAGGGCTGCATGTTTTGAGCCGAGTACTGATCCTGAAAAGCGTTTCCAACCCCACTTACAAGTAAAACTAGCTAAAATGTGCATGGCTGCTATTCACTGAAAAGCTCATTCTGTGTACATTTTTGGCATATGTTTGCTCCTGCTAAGTCAGCCAAGTGGCAAATTTCTACTCAAACACCTGCTATCATGAGAGACCTCAGGGCTGCATGTTTTGAGCGCAGTACTGATCCTGAAAAGAGTTTCAAACCCCACTTACAAGTAAAACTAGCTAAAATGTGCCTGGCTGCTATTCACTGAAAAGCTCATTCTGCTTACATTTTTGGCATAGGTTTGCTCCTACAGGGTCAGCTGAGCAGCGAATTTCTATTTAACCACCTGCTATCATGAGAGACCTCAAGGCTGCATGTTTTGAGCCCAGTACTGAGCCCGAAAAGCGTTTCCAACCCCACTTACAAGTAAAACTAGCTAAAATGTGCCTGGCTGCTTTTCACTGAAAAGCTCATTCATCTTACATTTTTGGCATACGGTTGCTCCTACAGGGTCAGCTGAGCAGCGAATTTCTATTTAACCACCTGCTATCATGAGAGACCTCAGGGCTGCATGTTTTGAGCGCAGTACTGATCCTGAAAAGAGTTTCAAACCCCACTTACAAGTAAAACTAGCTAAAATGTGCCTGGCTGCTATTCACTGAAAAGCTCATTCTGCTTACATTTTTGGCATAGGTTTGCTCCTACAGGGTCAGCTGAGCAGCGAATTTCTATTTAACCACCTGCTATCATGAGAGACCTCAAGGCTGCATGTTTTGAGCCCAGTACTGAGCCCGAAAAGCGTTTCCAACCCCACTTACAAGTAAAACTAGCTAAAATGTGCCTGGCTGCTTTTCACTGAAAAGCTCATTCTGCTTACATTTTTGGCATACGGTTGCTCCTACAGGGTCAGCTGAGCAGCGAATTTCTATTTAACCACCTGCTATCATGAGAGACCTCAGGGCTGCATGTTTTGAGCCCAGTACTGATCCTGAAAAGAGTTTCAAACCCCAGTTACAAGTAAAACTAGCTAAAATGTGCCTGGCTGCTATTCACTGAAAAGCTCATTCTGCTTACATTTTTGGCATACGTTTGCTCCTACAGGGTCAGCTGAGCAGCGAATTTCTATTTAACCACCTGCTATCATGAGAGACCTCAAGGCTGCATGTTTTGAGCCCAGTACTGAGCCTGAAAAGCGTTTCCAACTCCACTTACACGTAAAACTAGCTAAAATTTGCCTGGCTGCTCTTCACTGAAAAGCTCATTCTGCGTACATTTTTGGCATACGTTTGCTCCTACAGGGTCAGCTGATCAGCGAATTTCTATTTAACCACCTGCTATCATGAGAGACCTCAAGGCTGCATGTTTTGAGCCCAGTACTGAGCCCGAAAAGCGTTTCCAACCTCACTTACAAGTAAAACTAGCTAAAATGTGCCTGTCTGCTTTTCACTGAAAAGCTCATTCTGCTTACATTTTTGGCATACGGTTGCTCCTACAGGGTCAGCTGAGCAGCGAATTTCTATTTAACCACCTGCTATCATGAGAGACCTCAAGGCTGCATGTTTTGAGCCCAGTACTGAGCCCGAAAAGCGTTTCCAACCCCACTTACAAGTAAAACTAGCTAAAATGTGCCTGGCTGCTTTTCACTGAAAAGCTCATTCTGCTTACATTTTTGGCATACGGTTGCTCCTACAGGGTCAGCTGAGCAGCGAATTTCTATTTAACCACCTGCTATCATGAGAGACCTCAGGGCTGCATGTTTTGAGCCCAGTACTGATCCTGAAAAGCGTTTCCAACTCCACTTACAAGTAAAACTAGCTAAAATGTGCCTGGCTGCTAGTCACTGAAAAGCTCATTCTGCTTACATTTTTGGCATACGGTTGCTCCTACAGGGTCAGCTGAGCAGCGAATTTCTATTTAACCACCTGCTATCATGAGAGACCTCAGGGCTGCATGTTTTGAGCCCAGTACTGATCCTGAAAAGCGTTTCCAACCCCACTTACAAGTAAAACTAGCCAAAATGTGCCTGGCTGCTATTCACTGAAAAGCTCATTCTGCTTACATTTTTGGCATACGGTTGCTCCTACAGGGTCAGCTGAGCAGCGAATTTCTATTTAACCACCTGCTATCATGAGAGACCTCAGGGCTGCATGTTTTGAGCCCAGTACTGATCCTGAAAAGAGTTTCCAACCCCAGTTACAAGTAAAACTAGCTAAAATGTGCCTGGCTGCTATTCACTGAAAAGCTCATTCTGCTTACATTTTTGGCATACGTTTGCTCCTACAGGGTCAGCTGATCAGCGAATTTCTATTTAACCACCTGCTATCATGAGAGACCTCAAGGCTGCATGTTTTGAGCCCAGTACTGAGCCCGAAAAGCGTTTCCAACCTCACTTACAATTAAAACTAGCTAAAATGTGCCTGTCTGCTTTTCACTGAAAAGCTCATTCTGCTTACATTTTTGGCATACGGTTGCTCCTACAGGGTCAGCTGAGCAGCGAATTTCTATTTAACCACCTGCTATCATGAGAGACCTCAAGGCTGCATGTTTTGAGCCCAGTACTGAGCCCGAAAAGCGTTTCCAACCTCACTTACAATTAAAACTAGCTAAAATGTGCCTGTCTGCTTTTCACTGAAAAGCTCATTCTGCTTACATTTTTGGCATACGGTTGCTCCTACAGGGTCAGCTGAGCAGCGAATTTCTATTTAACCACCTGCTATCATGAGAGACCTCAGGGCTGCATGTTTTGAGCCCAGTACTGATCCTGAAAAGCGTTTCCAACCCCACTTACAAGTAAAACTAGCTAAAATGTGCCTGGCTGCTATTCACTGAAAAGCTCATTCTGTGTACATTTTTGGCATATGTTTGCTCCTGCTTGGTCAGCCAAGTGGCAAATTTCTACTTAACCACCTGCTATCATGAGAGACCTTAAGGCTGCATGTTTTGAGCCGAGTACTGAGCCTGAAAAGCGTTTCCAACTCCACTTACAAGTAAAACTAGCTAAAATTTGCCTGGCTGCTCTTCACTGAAAAGCTCATTCTGCGTACATTTTTGGCATACATTTGCTCCTGCCGGGTCAGCTGAGCAGCGAATTTCTATTTAACCACCTGCTATCATGAGAGACCTCAGGGCTGCATGTTTTGAGCCCAGTACTGATCCTGAAAAGCGTTTCCAACTCCACTTACAAGGAAAACTAGCTAAAATGTGCGTGGCTGCTCTTCACTAAAAAGCTCATTCTGCGTACATTTTTGGAATACGTTTGCTCCTGCTGGGTCAGCCAAGTGGCAAATTTCTACTTAACCACCTGCTATCAAGAGAGACCTCAGGGCTGCATGTTTTGAGCCCAGTACTGATCCTGAAAAGAGTTTCAAACCCCACTTACAAGTAAAACTAGCTAAAATGTGCCTGGCTGCTATTCACTGAAAAGCTCATTCTGCTTACATTTTTGGCATACGTTTGCTCCTACAGGGTCAGCCTAGCAGCGAATTTCTATTTAACCACCTGCTATCATGAGAGACCTCAAGGCTGCATGTTTTGAGCCCAGTACTGAGCCTGAAAAGCGTTTCCAACTCCACTTACAAGTAAAACTAGCTAAAATTTGCCTGGCTGCTCTTCACTGAAAAGCTCATTCTGCGTAAATTTTTGGCATACGTTTGCTCCTACAGGGTCAGCTGATCAGCGAATTTCTATTTAACCACCTGCTATCATGAGAGACCTCAAGGCTGCATGTTGTGAGCCCAGTACTGAGCCCGAAAAGCGTTTCCAACCTCACTTACAAGTAAAACTAGCTAAAATGTGCCTGGCTGCTTTTCACTGAAAAGCTCATTCTGCTTACATTTTTGGCATACGGTTGCTCCTACAGGGTCAGCTGAGCAGCGAATTTCTATTTAACCACCTGCTATCATGAGAGACCTCAGGGCTGCATGTTTTGAGCCCAGTACTGATCCTGAACAGCGTTTCCAACCCCACTTAACAGGAAAACTAGCTAAAATGTGCCTGGCTGCTATTCACTGAAAAGCTCATTCTGCTTACATTTTTGGCATACGGTTGCTCCTACAGGGTCAGCTGAGCAGTGAATTTCTATTTAACCACCTGCTATCATGAGAGACCTCAGGGCTGCATGTTTTGAGCCGAGTACTGATTCTGAAAAGCGTTTCCAACCCCACTTACAAGTAAAACTAGCTAAAATGTGCATGGCTGCTATTCACTGAAAAGCTCATTCTGTGTACATTTTTGGCATATGTTTGCTCCTGCTAAGTCAGCCAAGTGGCAAATTTCTACTCAACCACCTGCTATCATGAGAGACCTCAGGGCTGCATGTTTTGAGCGCAGTACTGATCCTGAAAAGCGTTTCCAACTCCACTTACAAGTAAAACTAGCTAAAATGTGCCTGGCTGCTATTCACTGAAAAGCTCATTCTGCTTACATTTTTGGCATACGGTTGCTCCTACAGGGTCAGCTGAGCAGCGAATTTCTATTTAACCACCTGCTATCATGAGAGACCTCAGGGCTGCATGTTTTCAGCCCAGTACTGATCCTGAAAAGCGTTTCCAACCCCACTTACAAGTAAAACTAGCCAAAATGTGCCTGGCTGCTATTCACTGAAAAGCTCATTCTGCTTACATTTTTGGCATACGGTTGCTCCTACAGGGTCAGCTGAGCAGCGAATTTCTATTTAACCACCTGCTATCATGAGAGACCTCAGGGCTGCATGTTTTGAGCCCAGTACTGATCCTGAAAAGAGTTTCCAACCCCAGTTACAAGTAAAACTAGCTAAAATGTGCCTGGCTGCTATTCACTGAAAAGCTCATTCTGCTTACATTTTTGGCATACGTTTGCTCCTACAGGGTCAGCTGAGCAGCGAATTTCTATTTAACCACCTGCTATCATGAGAGACCTCAAGGCTGCATGTTTTGAGCCCAGTACTGAGCCTGAGAAGCGTTTCCAACTCCACTTACAAGTAAAACTAGCTAAAATTTGCCTGGCTGCTCTTCACTGAAAAGCTCATTCTGCGTACATTTTTGGCATACGTTTGCTCCTACAGAGTCAGCTGATCAGCGAATTTCTATTTAACCACCTGCTATCATGAGAGACCTCAAGGCTGCATGTTTTGAGCCCAGTACTGAGCCCGAAAAGCGTTTCCAACCTCACTTACAATTAAAACTAGCTAAAATGTGCCTGTCTGCTTTTCACTGAAAAGCTCATTCTGCTTACATTTTTGGCATACGGTTGCTCCTACAGGGTCAGCTGAGCAGCGAATTTCTATTTAACCACCTGCTATCATGAGAGACCTCAGGGCTGCATGTTTTGAGCCCAGTACTGATCCTGAAAAGCGTTTCCAACCCCACTTACAAGTAAAACTAGCTAAAATGTGCCTGGCTGCTATTCACTGAAAAGCTCATTCTGCTTACATTTTTGGCATACGGTTGCTCCTACAGGGTCAGCTGAGCAGCGAATTTCTATTTAACCACCTGCTATCATGAGAGACCTCAGGGCTGCATGTTTTGAGCCGAGTACTGATCCTGAAAAGCGTTTCCAACCCCACTTAACAGGAAAACTAGCTAAAATGTGCCTGGCTGCTATTCACTGAAAAGCTCATTCTGTGTACATTTTTGGCATATGTTTGCTCCTGCTGGGTCAGCCAAGTGGCAAATTTCTACTTAACCACCTGCTATCATGAGAGACCTTAAGGCTGCATGTTTTGAGCCGAGTACTGAGCCTGAAAAGCGTTTCCAACTATACTTACAAGTAAAACTAGCTAAAATTTGCCTGGCTGCTCTTCACTGAAAAGCTCATTCTGCGTACATTTTTGGCATACATTTGCTCCTGCCGGGTCAGCTGAGCAGCGAATTTCTATTTAACCACCTGCTATCATGAGAGACCTCAGGGCTGCATGTTTTGAGCCCAGTACTGATCCTGAAAAGCGTTTCCAACTCCACTTACAAGGAAAACTAGCTAAAATGTGCGTGGCTGCTCTTCACTAAAAAGCTCATTCTGCGTACATTTTTGGAATACGTTTGCTCCTGCTGGGTCAGCCAAGTGGCAAATTTCTACTTAACCACCTGCTATCATGAGAGACCTCAGGGCTGCATGTTTTGAGCCCAGTACTGATCCTGAAAAGAGTTTCAAACCCCACTTACAAGTAAAACTAGCTAAAATGTGCCTGGCTGCTATTCACTGAAAAGCTCATTCTGCTTACATTTTTGGCATACGTTTGCTCCTACAGGGTCAGCCTAGCAGCGAATTTCTATTTAACCACCTGCTATCATGAGAGACCTCAAGGCTGCATGTTTTGAGCCCAGTACTGAGCCTGAAAAGCGTTTCCAACTCCACTTACAAGTAAAACTAGCTAAAATTTGCCTGGCTGCTCTTCACTGAAAAGCTCATTCTGCGTAAATTTTTGGCATACGTTTGCTCCTACAGGGTCAGCTGATCAGCGAATTTCTATTTAACCACCTGCTATCATGAGAGACCTCAAGGCTGCATGTTGTGAGCCCAGTACTGAGCCCGAAAAGCGTTTCCAACCTCACTTACAAGTAAAACTAGCTAAAATGTGCCTGGCTGCTATTCACTGAAAAGCTCATTCTGCTTACATTTTTGGCACACGGTTGCTCCTACAGGGTCAGCTGAGCAGCGAATTTCTATTTAACCACCTGCTATCATGAGAGACCTCAGGGCTGCATGTTTTTAGCCCAGTACTGATCCTGAAAAGCGTTTCCAACCCCACTTACAAGTAAAACTAGCCAAAATGTGCCTGGCTGCTATTCACTGAAAAGCTCATTCTGCTTACATTTTTGGCATACGGTTGCTCCTACAGGGTCAGCTGAGCAGCGAATTTCTATTTAACCACCTGCTATCATGAGAGACCTCAGGGCTGCATGTTTTGAGCCCAGTACTGATCCTGAAAAGAGTTTCCAACCCCAGTTACAAGTAAAACTAGCTAAAATGTGCCTGGCTGCTATTGACTGAAAAGCTCATTCTGCTTACATTTTTGGCATACGTTTGCTCCTACAGGGTCAGCTGAGCAGCGAATTTCTATTTAACCACCTGCTATCATGAGAGACCTCAAGGCTGCATGTTTTGAGCCCAGTACTGAGCCTGAAAAGCGTTTCCAACTCCACTTACAAGTAAAACTAGCTAAAATTTGCCTGGCTGCTCTTCACTGAAAAGCTCATTCTGCGTACATTTTTGGCATACGTTTGCTCCTACAGGGTCAGCTGATCAGCGAATTTCTATTTAACCACCTGCTATCATGAGAGACCTCAAGGCTGCATGTTTTGAGCCCAGTACTGAGCCCGAAAAGCGTTTCCAACCTCACTTACAATTAAAACTAGCTAAAATGTGCCTGTCTGCTTTTCACTGAAAAGCTCATTCTGCTTACATTTTTAGCATACGGTTGCTCCTACAGGGTCAGCTGAGCAGCGAATTTCTATTTAACCACCTGCTATCATGAGAGACCTCAGGGCTGCATGTTTTGAGCCCAGTACTGATCCTGAAAAGCGTTTCCAACCCCACTTACAAGTAAAACTAGCTAAAATGTGCCTGGCTGCTATTCACTGAAAAGCTCATTCTGCTTTCATTTTTGGCATACGGTTGCTCCTACAGGGTCAGCTGAGCAGTGAATTTCTATTTAACCACCTGCTATCATGAGAGACGTCAGGGCTGCATGTTTTGAGCCGAGTACTGATCCTGAAAAGCGTTTCCAACCCCACTTACAAGTAAAACTAGCTAAAATTTGCCTGGCTGCTCTTCACTGAAAAGCTCATTCTGCGTACATTTTTGGCATACGTTTGCTCCTACAGGGTCAGCTGATCAGCGAATTTCTATTTAACCACCTGCTATCATGAGAGACCTCAAGGCTGCATGTTTTGAGCCCAGTACTGAGCCCGAAAAGCGTTTCCAACCTCACTTACAATTAAAACTAGCTAAAATGTGCCTGTCTGCTTTTCACTGAAAAGCTCATTCTGCTTACATTTTTAGCATACGGTTGCTCCTACAGGGTCAGCTGAGCAGCGAATTTCTATTTAACCACCTGCTATCATGAGAGACCTCAGGGCTGCATGTTTTGAGCCCAGTACTGATCCTGAAAAGCGTTTCCAACCCCACTTACAAGTAAAACTAGCTAAAATGTGCCTGGCTGCTATTCACTGAAAAGCTCATTCTGCTTTCATTTTTGGCATACGGTTGCTCCTACAGGGTCAGCTGAGCAGCGAATTTCTATTTAACCACCTGCTATCATGAGAGACCTCAGGGCTGCATGTTTTGAGCCGAGTACTGATCCTGAAAAGCGTTTCCAACCCCACTTAACAGGAAAACTAGCTAAAATGTGCCTGGCTGCTATTCACTGAAAAGCTCATTCTGTGTACATTTTTGGCATATGTTTGCTCCTGCTGGGTCAGCCAAGTGGCAAATTTCTACTTAACCACCTGCTATCATGAGAGACCTTAAGGCTGCATGTTTTGAGCCGAGTACTGAGCCTGAAAAGCGTTTCCAACTCCACTTACAAGTAAAACTAGCTAAAATTTGCCTGGCTGCTCTTCACTGAAAAGCTCATTCTGCGTACATTTTTGGCATACATTTGCTCCTGCCGGGTCAGCTGAGCAGCGAATTTCTATTTAACCACCTGCTATCATGAGAGACCTCAGGGCTGCATGTTTTGAGCCCAGTACTGATCCTGAAAAGCGTTTCCAACTCCACTTACAAGGAAAACTAGCTAAAATGTGCGTGGCTGCTCTTCACTAAAAAGCTCATTCTGCGTACATTTTTGGAATACGTTTGCTCCTGCTGGGTCAGCCAAGTGGCAAATTTCTACTTAACCACCTGCTATCATGAGAGACCTCAGGGCTGCATGTTTTGAGCCCAGTACTGATCCTGAAAAGAGTTTCAAACCCCACTTACAAGTAAAACTAGCTAAAATGTGCCTGGCTGCTATTCACTGAAAAGCTCATTCTGCTTACATTTTTGGCATACGTTTGCTCCTACAGGGTCAGCCTAGCAGCGAATTTCTATTTAACCACCTGCTATCATGAGAGACCTCAAGGCTGCATGTTTTGAGCCCAGTACTGAGCCTGAAAAGCGTTTCCAACTCCACTTACAAGTAAAACTAGCTAAAATTTGCCTGGCTGCTCTTCACTGAAAAGCTCATTCTGCGTAAATTTTTGGCATACGTTTGCTCCTACAGGGTCAGCTGATCAGCGAATTTCTATTTAACCACCTGCTATCATGAGAGACCTCAAGGCTGCATGTTGTGAGCCCAGTACTGAGCCCGAAAAGCGTTTCCAACCTCACTTACAAGTAAAACTAGCTAAAATGTGCCTGGCTGCTTTTCACTGAAAAGCTCATTCTGCTTACATTTTTGGCATACGGTTGCTCCTACAGGGTCAGCTGAGCAGCGAATTTCTATTTAACCACCTGCTATCATGAGAGACCTCAGGGCTGCATGTTTTGAGCCCAGTACTGATCCTGAACAGCGTTTCCAACCCCACTTAACAGGAAAACTAGCTAAAATGTGCCTGGCTGCTATTCACTGAAAAGCTCATTCTGCTTACATTTTTGGCATACGGTTGGTCCTACAGGGTCAGCTGAGCAGTGAATTTCTATTTAACCACCTGCTATCATGAGAGACCTCAGGGCTGCATGTTTTGAGCCGAGTACTGATCCTGAAAAGCGTTTCCAACCCCACTTACAAGTAAAACTAGCTAAAATGTGCATGGCTGCTATTCACTGAAAAGCTCATTCTGTGTACATTTTTGGCATATGTTTGCTCCTGCTAAGTCAGCCAAGTGGCAAATTTCTACTCAACCACCTGCTATCATGAGAGACCTCAGGGCTGCATGTTTTGAGCGCAGTACTGATCCTGAAAAGAGTTTCAAACCCCACTTACAAGTAAAACTAGCTAAAATGTGCCTGGCTGCTATTCACTGAAAAGCTCATTCTGCTTACATTTTTGGCATAGGTTTGCTCCTACAGGGTCAGCTGAGCAGCGAATTTCTATTTAACTACCTGCTATCATGAGAGACCTCAAGGCTGCATGTTTTGAGCCCAGTACTGAGCCCGAAAAGCGTTTCCAACCCCACTTACAAGTAAAACTAGCTAAAATGTGCCTGGCTGCTTTTCACTGAAAAGCTCATTCTGCTTACATTTTTGGCATACGGTTGCTCCTACAGGGTCAGCTGAGCAGCGAATTTCTATTTAACCACCTGCTATCATGAGAGACCTCAGGGCTGCATGTTTTGAGCCCAGTACTGATCCTGAAAAGAGTTTCAAACCCCAGTTACAAGTAAAACTAGCTAAAATGTGCCTGGCTGCTATTCACTGAAAAGCTCATTCTGCTTACATTTTTGGCATACGTTTGCTCCTACAGGGTCAGCTGAGCAGCGAATTTCTATTTAACCACCTGCTATCATGAGAGACCTCAAGGCTGCATGTTTTGAGCCCAGTACTGAGCCTGAAAAGCGTTTCCAACTCCACTTACAAGTAAAACTAGCTAAAATTTGCCTGGCTGCTCTTCACTGAAAAGCTCATTCTGCGTACACTTTTGGCATACGTTTGCTCCTACAGGGTCAGCTGATCAGTGAATTTCTATTTAACCACCTGCTATCATGGCTGCATATTTTGAGCCCAGTACTGAGCCCGAAAAGCGTTTCCAACCTCACTTACAAGTAAAACTAGCTAAAATGTGCCTGTCTGCTTTTCACTGAAAAGCTCATTCTGCTTACATTTTTGGCATACGGTTGCTCCTACAGGGTCAGCTGAGCAGCGAATTTCTATTTAACCACCTGCTATCATGAGAGACCTCAGGGCTGCATGTTTTGAGCCCAGTACTGATCCTGAAAAGCGTTTCCAACTCCACTTACAAGTAAAACTAGCTAAAATGTGCCTGGCTGCTATTCACTGAAAAGCTCCTTCTGCTTACATTTTTGGCATACGGTTGCTCCTACAGGGTCAGCTGAGCAGCGAATTTCTATTTAACCACCTGCTATCATGCGAGACCTCAGGGCTGCATGTTTTGAGCCCAGTACTGATCCTGAAAAGCGTTTCCAACCCCACTTACAAGTAAAACTAGCCAAAATGTGCCTGGCTGCTATTCACTGAAAAGCTCATTCTGCTTACATTTTTGGCATACGGTTGCTCCTACAGGGTCAGCTGAGCAGCGAATTTCTATTTAACCACCTGCTATCATGAGAGACCTCAGGGCTGCATGTTTTGAGCCCAGTACTGATCCTGAAAAGAGTTTCCAACCCCAGTTACAAGTAAAACTAGCTAAAATGTGCCTGGCTGCTATTCACTGAAAAGCTCATTCTGCTTACATTTTTGGCATACGTTTGCTCCTACAGGGTCAGCTGAGCAGCGAATTTCTATTTAACCACCTGCTATCATGAGAGACCTCAAGGCTGCATGTTTTGAGCCCAGTACTGAGCCTGAAAAGCGTTTCCAACTCCACTTACAAGTAAAACTAGCTAAAATTTGCCTGGCTGCTCTTCACTGAAAAGCTCATTCTGCGTACATTTTTGGCATACGTTTGCTCCTACAGGGTCAGCTGATCAGCGAATTTCTATTTAACCACCTGCTATCATGAGAGACCTCAAGGCTGCATGTTTTGAGCCCAGTACTGAGCCCGAAAAGCGTTTCCAACCTCACTTACAATTAAAACTAGCTAAAATGTGCCTGTCTGCTTTTCACTGAAAAGCTCATTCTGCTTACATTTTTGGCATACGGTTGCTCCTACAGGGTCAGCTGAGCAGCGAATTTCTATTTAACCACCTGCTATCATGAGAGACCTCAAGGCTGCATGTTTTGAGCCCAGTACTGAGCCCGAAAAGCGTTTCCAACCTCACTTACAATTAAAACTAGCTAAAATGTGCCTGTCTGCTTTTCACTGAAAAGCTCATTCTGCTTACATTTTTGGCATACGGTTGCTCCTACAGGGTCAGCTGAGCAGCGAATTTCTATTTAACCACCTGCTATCATGAGAGACCTCAGGGCTGCATGTTTTGAGCCCAGTACTGAGCCCGAAAAGCGTTTCCAACCCCACTTACAAGTAAAACTAGCTAAAATGTGCCTGGCTGCTTTTCACTGAAAAGCTCATTCTGCTTACATTTTTGGCATACGGTTGCTCCTACAGGGTCAGCTGAGCAGCGAATTTCTATTTAACCACCTGCTATCATGAGAGACCTCAGGGCTGCATGTTTTGAGCCAAGTACTGATCCTGAAAAGCGTTTCCAACCCCACTTACAAGTAAAACTAGCTAAAATGTGCCCAGCTGCTATTCACTGAAAAGCTCATTCTGCTTACATTTTTGGCATACGGTTGCTCCTACAGGGTCAGCTGAGCAGCGAATTTCTATTTAACCACCTGCTATCATGAGAGACCTCAGGGCTGCATGTTTTGAGCCCAGTACTGATCCTGAAAAGCGTTTCAAACCCCAGTTACAAGTAAAACTAGCTAAAATGTGCCTGGCTGCTATTCACTGAAAAGCTCATTTTGCTTACATTTTTGGCATACGTTTGCTCCTACAGGGTCAGCTGAGCAGCGAATTTCTATTTAACCACCTGCTATCATGAGAGACCTCAAGGCTGCATGTTTTGAGCCCAGTACTGAGCCTGAAAAGCGTTTCCAACTCCACTTACAAGTAAAACTAGCTAAAATTTGCCTGGCTGCTCTTCACTGAAAAGCTCATTCTGCGTACACTTTTGGCATACGTTTGCTCCTACAGGGTCAGCTGATCAGCGAATTTCTATTTAACCACCTGCTATCATGAGAGACCTCAAGGCTGCATATTTTGAGCCCAGTACTGAGCCCGAAAAGCGTTTCCAACCTCACTTACAAGTAAAACTAGCTAAAATGTGCCTGTCTGCTTTTCACTGAAAAGCTCATTCTGCTTACATTTTTGGCATACGGTTGCTCCTACAGGGTCAGCTGAGCAGCGAATTTCTATTTAACCACCTGCTATCATGAGAGACCTCAAGGCTGCATGTTTTGAGCCCCGTACTGAGCCCGAAAAGCGTTTCCAACCCCACTTACAAGTAAAACTAGCTAAAATGTGCCTGGCTGCTTTTCACTGAAAAGCTCATTCTGCTTACATTTTTGGCATACGGTTGCTCCTACAGGGTCAGCTGAGCAGCGAATTTCTATTTAACCACCTGCTATCATGAGAGACCTCAGGGCTGCATGTTTTGAGCCCAGTACTGATCCTGAAAAGCGTTTCCAACCCCACTTACAAGTAAAACTAGCTAAAATGTGCCTGGCTGCTATTCACTGAAAAGCTCATTCTGCTTACATTTTTGGCATACGGTTGCTCCTACAGGGTCAGCTGAGCAGCGAATTTCTATTTAACCACCTGCTATCATGAGAGACCTCAGGGCTGCATGTTTTGAGCCCAGTACTGATCCTGAAAAGCGTTTCCAACTCCACTTACAAGTAAAACTAGCTAAAATGTGCCTGGCTGCTATTCACTGAAAAGCTCATTCTGCTTACATTTTTGGCATACGGTTGCTCCTACAGGGTCAGCTGAGCAGCGAATTTCTATTTAACCACCTGCTATCATGAGAGACCTCAGGGCTGCATGTTTTGAGCCCAGTACTGATCCTGAAAAGCGTTTCCAACCCCACTTACAAGTAAAACTAGCCAAAATGTGCCTGGCTGCTATTCACTGAAAAGCTCATTCTGCTTACATTTTTGGCATACGGTTGCTCCTACAGGGTCAGCTGAGCAGCGAATTTCTATTTAACCACCTGCTATCATGAGAGACCTCAAGGCTGCATGTTTTGAGCCCAGTACTGAGCCTGAAAAGCGTTTCCAACTCCACTTACAAGTAAAACTAGCTAAAATTTGCCTGGCTGCTCTTCACTGAAAAGCTCATTCTGCGTACATTTTTGGCATACGTTTGCTCCTACAGGGTCAGCTGATCAGCGAATTTCTATTTAACCACCTGCTATCATGAGAGACCTCAAGGCTGCATGTTTTGAGCCCAGTACTGAGCCCGAAAAGCGTTTCCAACCTCACTTACAATTAAAACTAGCTAAAATGTGCCTGTCTGCTTTTCACTGAAAAGCTCATTCTGCTTACATTTTTGGCATACGGTTGCTCCTACAGGGTCAGCTGAGCAGCGAATTTCTATTTAACCACCTGCTATCATGAGAGACCTCAGGGCTGCATGTTTTGAGCCCAGTACTGATCCTGAAAAGCGTTTCCAACTCCACTTACAAGTAAAACTAGCTAAAATGCGCGTGGCTGCTCTTCACTAAAAAGCTCATTCTGCGTACATTTTTGGAATACGTTTGCTCCTGCCGGGTCAGCTGAATAGCGAATTTCTATTTAACCACCTGCTATCATGAGAGACCTCAGGGCTGCATGTTTTGAGCCCAGTACTGATCCTGAAAAGCGTTTCCAACCCCACTTACAAGTAAAACTAGCTAAAATGTGCCTGGCTGCTATTCACTGAAAAGCTCATTCTGTGTACATTTTTGGCATACGTTTGCTCCTGCTGGGTCAGCCAAGTGGCAAATTTATACTTAACCACCCGCTATCAGGAGAGACCTCAGAGCTGCATCTTTTGAGCCCAGTACTGAGCCTGAAAAGCATTTCCAACCCCACTTAAAAGTAAAACTAGCTATAATGTGCCTGGCTGCTATTCACTGAAAAGCTCATTCTGCTTACATTTTTGGCATACGTTTGCTCCTACAGGATCAGCTGAGCAGCAAATTTCTATTTAACCACCAGCTATCATGAGAGACCTCAGGGCTGCATGTTTTGAGCCCAGTACTGAGCCTGAAAAGCGTTTCCAACTCCACTTACAAGTAAAACTAGCTAAAATTTGCCTGGCTGCTCTTCACTGAAAAGCTTATTCTGCTTACATTTTTGGCATACGGTTGCTCCTACAGGGTCAGCTGAGCAGCAAATTTCTATTTAACCACCTGCTATCATGAGAGACCTCAGGGCTGCATGTTTTTGAGCCCAGTACTGATCCTGAAAAGCGTTTCCAACCCCACTTACAAGTAAAACTAGCTAAAATGTGCCTGGCTTACTTTACTTACAAGTAAAACTAGCTAAAATGTGCCTGGCTGCTTTTCACTGAAAAGCTCATTCTGCTTACATTTTTGGCATACGGTTGCTCCTACAGGGTCAGCTGAGCAGCAAATTTCTATTTAACCACCTGCTAACATGAGAGACCTCAGGGCTGCATGTTTTGAGCCCAGTACTGATCCTGAAAAGCGTTTCCAACCCCACTTACAAGTAAAACTAGCTAAAATGTGCCTGGCTGCTATTCACTGAAAAGCTCATTCTGCTTACATTTTTGGCATACGGTTGCTCCTACAGGGTCAGCTGAGCAGCGAATTTCTATTTAACCACCTGCTATCATGAGAGACCTCAGGGCTGCATGTTTTGAGCCGAGTACTGATCCTGAAAAGCGTTTCCAACCCCACTTACATGTAAAACTAGCTAAAATGTGCCTGGCTGCTATTCACTGAAAAGCTCATTCTGTGTACATTTTTGGCATATGTTTGCTCCTGCTGGGTCAGCCAAGTGGCAAATTTCTACTTAACCAGCTGCTATCATGAGAGACCTCAGGGCTGCATGTTTTGAGCGCAGTACTGATCCTGAAAAGAGTTTCAAACCCCACTTACAAGTAAAACTAGCTAAAATGTGCCTGGCTGCTATTCACTGAAAAGCTCATTCTGCGTACATTTTTGGCATACGTTTGCTCCTACAGAGTCAGCTGATCAGCGAATTTCTATTTAACCACCTGCTATCATGAGAGACCTCAAGGCTGCATGTTTTGAGCCCAGTACTGAGCCCGAAAAGCGTTTCCAACCTCACTTACAAGTAAAACTAGCTAAAATGTGCCTGGCTGCTTTTCACTGAAAAGCTCATTCTGCTTACATTTTTGGCATACGTTTGCTCCTACAGGGTCAGCTGAGCAGCGAATTTCTATTTAACCACCTGCTATCATGAGAGACCTCAAGGCTGCATGTTTTGAGCCCAGTACTGAGCCCGAAAAGCGTTTCCAACCTCACTTACAATTAAAACTAGCTAAAATGTGCCTGTCTGCTTTTCACTGAAAAGCTCATTCTGCTTACATTTTTGGCATACGGTTGCTCCTACAGGGTCAGCTGAGCAGCGAATTTCTATTTAACCACCTGCTATCATGAGAGACCTCAGGGCTGCATGTTTTGAGCCCAGTACTGATCCTGAAAAGCGTTTCCAACTCCACTTACAAGTAAAACTAGCTAAAATGCGCGTGGCTGCTCTTCACTAAAAAGCTCATTCTGCGTACATTTTTGGAATACGTTTGCTCCTGCCGGGTCAGCTGAATAGCGAATTTCTATTTAACCACCTGCTATCATGAGAGACCTCAGGGCTGCATGTTTTGAGCCCAGTACTGATCCTGAAAAGCGTTTCCAACCCCACTTACAAGTAAAACTAGCTAAAATGTGCCTGGCTGCTATTCACTGAAAAGCTCATTCTGTGTACATTTTTGGCATACGTTTGCTCCTGCTGGGTCAGCCAAGTGGCAAATTTATACTTAACCACCCGCTATCAGGAGAGACCTCAGAGCTGCATCTTTTGAGCCCAGTACTGAGCCTGAAAAGCATTTCCAACCCCACTTAAAAGTAAAACTAGCTAAAATGTGCCTGTCTGCTTTTCACTGAAAAGCTCATTCTGCTTACATTTTTGGCATACGGTTGCTCCTACAGGGTCAGCTGAGCAGCGAATTTCTATTTAAACACCTGCTATCATGAGAGACCTCAGGGCTGCATGTTTTGAGCCCAGTACTGAGCCCGAAAAGCGTTTCCAACCCCACTTACAAGTAAAACTAGCTAAAATGTGCCTGGCTGCTTTTCACTGAAAAGCTCATTCTGCTTACATTTTTGGCATACGGTTGCTCCTACAGGGTCAGCTGAGCAGCGAATTTCTATTTAACCACCTGCTATCATGAGAGACCTCAGGGCTGCATGTTTTGAGCCCAGTACTGATCCTGAAAAGCGTTTCCAACCCCACTTACAAGTAAAACTAGCTAAAATGTGCCCAGCTGCTATTCACTGAAAAGCTCATTCTGCTTACATTTTTGGCATACGGTTGCTCCTACAGGGTCAGCTGAGCAGCGAATTTCTATTTAACCACCTGCTATCATGAGAGACCTCAGGGCTGCATGTTTTGAGCCCAGTACTGATCCTGAAAAGCGTTTCAAACCCCAGTTACAAGTAAAACTAGCTAAAATGTGCCTGGCTGCTATTCACTGAAAAGCTCATTCTGCTTACATTTTTGGCATACGTTTGCTCCTACAGGGTCAGCTGAGCAGCGAATTTCTATTTAACCACCTGCTATCATGAGAGACCTCAAGGCTGCATGTTTTGAGCCCAGTACTGAGCCTGAAAAGCGTTTCCAACTCCACTTACAAGTAAAACTAGCTAAAATTTGCCTGGCTGCTCTTCACTGAAAAGCTCATTCTGCGTACACTTTTGGCATACGTTTGCTCCTACAGGGTCAGCTGATCAGCGAATTTCTATTTAACCACCTGCTATCATGAGAGACCTCAAGGCTGCATATTTTGAGCCCAGTACTGAGCCCGAAAAGCGTTTCCAACCTCACTTACAAGTAAAACTAGCTAAAATGTGCCTGTCTGCTTTTCACTGAAAAGCTCATTCTGCTTACATTTTTGGCATACGGTTGCTCCTACAGGGTCAGCTGAGCAGCGAATTTCTATTTAACCACCTGCTATCATGAGAGACCTCAAGGCTGCATGTTTTGAGCCCCGTACTGAGCCCGAAAAGCGTTTCCAACCCCACTTACAAGTAAAACTAGCTAAAATGTGCCTGGCTGCTTTTCACTGAAAAGCTCATTCTGCTTACATTTTTGGCATACGGTTGCTCCTACAGGGTCAGCTGAGCAGCGAATTTCTATTTAACCACCTGCTATCATGAGAGACCTCAGGGCTGCATGTTTTGAGCCCAGTACTGATCCTGAAAAGCGTTTCCAACCCCACTTACAAGTAAAACTAGCTAAAATGTGCCTGGCTGCTATTCACTGAAAAGCTCATTCTGCTTACATTTTTGGCATACGGTTGCTCCTACAGGGTCAGCTGAGCAGCGAATTTCTATTTAACCACCTGCTATCATGAGAGACCTCAGGGCTGCATGTTTTGAGCCCAGTACTGATCCTGAAAAGCGTTTCCAACTCCACTTACAAGTAAAACTAGCTAAAATGTGCCTGGCTGCTATTCACTGAAAAGCTCATTCTGCTTACATTTTTGGCATACGGTTGCTCCTACAGGGTCAGCTGAGCAGCGAATTTCTATTTAACCACCTGCTATCATGAGAGACCTCAGGGCTGCATGTTTTGAGCCCAGTACTGATCCTGAAAAGCGTTTCCAACCCCACTTACAAGTAAAACTAGCCAAAATGTGCCTGGCTGCTATTCACTGAAAAGCTCATTCTGCTTACATTTTTGGCATACGGTTGCTCCTACAGGGTCAGCTGAGCAGCGAATTTCTATTTAACCACCTGCTATCATGAGAGACCTCAAGGCTGCATGTTTTGAGCCCAGTACTGAGCCTGAAAAGCGTTTCCAACTCCACTTACAAGTAAAACTAGCTAAAATTTGCCTGGCTGCTCTTCACTGAAAAGCTCATTCTGCGTACATTTTTGGCATACGTTTGCTCCTACAGGGTCAGCTGATCAGCGAATTTCTATTTAACCACCTGCTATCATGAGAGACCTCAAGGCTGCATGTTTTGAGCCCAGTACTGAGCCCGAAAAGCGTTTCCAACCTCACTTACAATTAAAACTAGCTAAAATGTGCCTGTCTGCTTTTCACTGAAAAGCTCATTCTGCTTACATTTTTGGCATACGGTTGCTCCTACAGGGTCAGCTGAGCAGCGAATTTCTATTTAACCACCTGCTATCATGAGAGACCTCAGGGCTGCATGTTTTGAGCCCAGTACTGATCCTGAAAAGCGTTTCCAACTCCACTTACAAGTAAAACTAGCTAAAATGCGCGTGGCTGCTCTTCACTAAAAAGCTCATTCTGCGTACATTTTTGGAATACGTTTGCTCCTGCCGGGTCAGCTGAATAGCGAATTTCTATTTAACCACCTGCTATCATGAGAGACCTCAGGGCTGCATGTTTTGAGCCCAGTACTGATCCTGAAAAGCGTTTCCAACCCCACTTACAAGTAAAACTAGCTAAAATGTGCCTGGCTGCTATTCACTGAAAAGCTCATTCTGTGTACATTTTTGGCATACGTTTGCTCCTGCTGGGTCAGCCAAGTGGCAAATTTATACTTAACCACCCGCTATCAGGAGAGACCTCAGAGCTGCATCTTTTGAGCCCAGTACTGAGCCTGAAAAGCATTTCCAACCCCACTTAAAAGTAAAACTAGCTATAATGTGCCTGGCTGCTATTCACTGAAAAGCTCATTCTGCTTACATTTTTGGCATACGTTTGCTCCTACAGGATCAGCTGAGCAGCAAATTTCTATTTAACCACCAGCTATCATGAGAGACCTCAGGGCTGCATGTTTTGAGCCCAGTACTGAGCCTGAAAAGCGTTTCCAACTCCACTTACAAGTAAAACTAGCTAAAATTTGCCTGGCTGCTCTTCACTGAAAAGCTTATTCTGCTTACATTTTTGGCATACGGTTGCTCCTACAGGGTCAGCTGAGCAGCAAATTTCTATTTAACCACCTGCTATCATGAGAGACCTCAGGGCTGCATGTTTTTGAGCCCAGTACTGATCCTGAAAAGCGTTTCCAACCCCACTTACAAGTAAAACTAGCTAAAATGTGCCTGGCTTACTTTACTTACAAGTAAAACTAGCTAAAATGTGCCTGGCTGCTTTTCACTGAAAAGCTCATTCTGCTTACATTTTTGGCATACGGTTGCTCCTACAGGGTCAGCTGAGCAGCAAATTTCTATTTAACCACCTGCTAACATGAGAGACCTCAGGGCTGCATGTTTTGAGCCCAGTACTGATCCTGAAAAGCGTTTCCAACCCCACTTACAAGTAAAACTAGCTAAAATGTGCCTGGCTGCTATTCACTGAAAAGCTCATTCTGCTTACATTTTTGGCATACGGTTGCTCCTACAGGGTCAGCTGAGCAGCGAATTTCTATTTAACCACCTGCTATCATGAGAGACCTCAGGGCTGCATGTTTTGAGCCGAGTACTGATCCTGAAAAGCGTTTCCAACCCCACTTACATGTAAAACTAGCTAAAATGTGCCTGGCTGCTATTCACTGAAAAGCTCATTCTGTGTACATTTTTGGCATATGTTTGCTCCTGCTGGGTCAGCCAAGTGGCAAATTTCTACTTAACCAGCTGCTATCATGAGAGACCTCAGGGCTGCATGTTTTGAGCGCAGTACTGATCCTGAAAAGAGTTTCAAACCCCACTTACAAGTAAAACTAGCTAAAATGTGCCTGGCTGCTATTCACTGAAAAGCTCATTCTGCGTACATTTTTGGCATACGTTTGCTCCTACAGAGTCAGCTGATCAGCGAATTTCTATTTAACCACCTGCTATCATGAGAGACCTCAAGGCTGCATGTTTTGAGCCCAGTACTGAGCCCGAAAAGCGTTTCCAACCTCACTTACAAGTAAAACTAGCTAAAATGTGCCTGGCTGCTTTTCACTGAAAAGCTCATTCTGCTTACATTTTTGGCATACGTTTGCTCCTACAGGGTCAGCTGAGCAGCGAATTTCTATTTAACCACCTGCTATCATGAGAGACCTCAAGGCTGCATGTTTTGAGCCCAGTACTGAGCCCGAAAAGCGTTTCCAACCTCACTTACAATTAAAACTAGCTAAAATGTGCCTGTCTGCTTTTCACTGAAAAGCTCATTCTGCTTACATTTTTGGCATACGGTTGCTCCTACAGGGTCAGCTGAGCAGCGAATTTCTATTTAACCACCTGCTATCATGAGAGACCTCAGGGCTGCATGTTTTGAGCCCAGTACTGATCCTGAAAAGCGTTTCCAACTCCACTTACAAGTAAAACTAGCTAAAATGCGCGTGGCTGCTCTTCACTAAAAAGCTCATTCTGCGTACATTTTTGGAATACGTTTGCTCCTGCCGGGTCAGCTGAATAGCGAATTTCTATTTAACCACCTGCTATCATGAGAGACCTCAGGGCTGCATGTTTTGAGCCCAGTACTGATCCTGAAAAGCGTTTCCAACCCCACTTACAAGTAAAACTAGCTAAAATGTGCCTGGCTGCTATTCACTGAAAAGCTCATTCTGTGTACATTTTTGGCATACGTTTGCTCCTGCTGGGTCAGCCAAGTGGCAAATTTATACTTAACCACCCGCTATCAGGAGAGACCTCAGAGCTGCATCTTTTGAGCCCAGTACTGAGCCTGAAAAGCATTTCCAACCCCACTTAAAAGTAAAACTAGCTATAATGTGCCTGGCTGCTATTCACTGAAAAGCTCATTCTGCTTACATTTTTGGCATACGTTTGCTCCTACAGGATCAGCTGAGCAGCAAATTTCTATTTAACCACCAGCTATCATGAGAGACCTCAGGGCTGCATGTTTTGAGCCCAGTACTGAGCCTGAAAAGCGTTTCCAACTCCACTTACAAGTAAAACTAGCTAAAATTTGCCTGGCTGCTCTTCACTGAAAAGCTTATTCTGCTTACATTTTTGGCATACGGTTGCTCCTACAGGGTCAGCTGAGCAGCAAATTTCTATTTAACCACCTGCTATCATGAGAGACCTCAGGGCTGCATGTTTTTGAGCCCAGTACTGATCCTGAAAAGCGTTTCCAACCCCACTTACAAGTAAAACTAGCTAAAATGTGCCTGGCTTACTTTACTTACAAGTAAAACTAGCTAAAATGTGCCTGGCTGCTTTTCACTGAAAAGCTCATTCTGCTTACATTTTTGGCATACGGTTGCTCCTACAGGGTCAGCTGAGCAGCAAATTTCTATTTAACCACCTGCTAACATGAGAGACCTCAGGGCTGCATGTTTTGAGCCCAGTACTGATCCTGAAAAGCGTTTCCAACCCCACTTACAAGTAAAACTAGCTAAAATGTGCCTGGCTGCTATTCACTGAAAAGCTCATTCTGCTTACATTTTTGGCATACGGTTGCTCCTACAGGGTCAGCTAAGCAGCGAATTTCTATTTAACCACCTGCTATCATGAGAGACCTCAGGGCTGCATGTTTTGAGCCGAGTACTGATCCTGAAAAGCGTTTCCAACCCCACTTACATGTAAAACTAGCTAAAATGTGCCTGGCTGCTATTCACTGAAAAGCTCATTCTGTGTACATTTTTGGCATATGTTTGCTCCTGCTGGGTCAGCCAAGTGGCAAATTTCTACTTAACCAGCTGCTATCATGAGAGACCTCAGGGCTGCATGTTTTGAGCGCAGTACTGATCCTGAAAAGAGTTTCAAACCCCACTTACAAGTAAAACTAGCTAAAATGTGCCTGGCTGCTATTCACTGAAAAGCTCATTCTGCGTACATTTTTGGCATACGTTTGCTCCTACAGAGTCAGCTGATCAGCGAATTTCTATTTAACCACCTGCTATCATGAGAGACCTCAAGGCTGCATGTTTTGAGCCCAGTACTGAGCCCGAAAAGCGTTTCCAACCTCACTTACAAGTAAAACTAGCTAAAATGTGCCTGGCTGCTTTTCACTGAAAAGCTCATTCTGCTTACATTTTTGGCATACGTTTGCTCCTACAGGGTCAGCTGAGCAGCGAATTTCTATTTAACCACCTGCTATCATGAGAGACCTCAAGGCTGCATGTTTTGAGCCCAGTACTGAGCCCGAAAAGCGTTTCCAACCTCACTTACAAGTAAAACTAGCTAAAATGTGCCTGGCTGCTTTTCACTGAAAAGCTCATTCTGCTTATATTTTTGGCATACGGTTGCTCCTACAGGGTCAGCTGAGCAGCGAATTTCTATTTAACCACCTGCTATCATGAGAGACCTCAGGGCTGCATGTTTTGAGCCCAGTACTGATCCTGAAAAGCGTTTCCAACCCCACTTACAAGTAAAACTAGCTAAAATGTGCCTGGCTGCTTTTCACTGAAAAGCTCATTCTGCTTACATTTTTGGCATACGTTTGCTCCTACAGGGTCAGCTGAGCAGCGATTTCTATTTAACCACCTGCTATCATGAGAGACCTCAGGGCTGCATGTTTTGAGCCCAGTACTGATCCTGAAAAGAGTTTCAAACCCCATTTACAAGTAAAACTAGCTAAAATGTGCCTGGCTGCTATTCACTGAAAAGCTCATTCTGCTTACATTTTTGGCGTACGTTTGCTCCTACAGGGTCAGCTGAGCAGCAAATTTCTATTTAACCACCTGCTATCATGAGAGACCTCAAGGCTGCATGTTTTTAGCCCAGTACTGAGCCTGAAAAGCGTTTCCAATTCCACTTACAAGTAAAACTAGCTAAAATTTGCCTGGCTGCTCTTCACTGAAAAGCTCATTTTGCTTACATTTTTGGCATACGGTTGCTCCTACAGGGTCAGCTGAGCAGCGAATTTCTATTTAACCACCTGCTATCATGAGAGACCTCAGGGCTGCATGTTTTGAGCCCAGTACTGATCCTGAAAAGCGTTTCCAACCCCACTTACAAGTAAAACTAGCTAAAATGTGCCTGGCTGCTATTCACTGAAAAGCTCATTCTGCTTACATTTTTGGCATACGGTTGCTCCTACAGGGTCAGCTGAGCAGCGAATTTCTATTTAACCACCTGCTATCATGAGAGACCTCAGGGCTGCATGTTTTGAGCCGAGTACTGATCCTGAAAAGCGTTTCCAACCCCACTTACAAGTAAAACTAGCTAAAATGTGCCTGGCTGCTATTCACTGAAAAGCTCATTCTGTGTACATTTTTGGCATATGTTTGCTCCTGCTGGGTCAGCCAAGTGGCAAATTTCTACTCAACCACCTGCTATCATGAGAGACCTCAGGGCTGCATGTTTTGAGCGCAGTACTGATCCTGAAAAGAGTTTCAAACCCCACTTACAAGTAAAACTAGCTAAAATGTGCCTGGCTGCTATTCACTGAAAAGCTCATTCTGCTTACATTTTTGGCATACGTTTGCTCCTACAGGGTCAGCTGAGCAGCGAATTTCTATTTAACCACCTGCTATCATGAGAGACCTCAAGGCTGCATGTTTTGAGCCCAGTACTGAGCCCGAAAAGCGTTTCCAACCCCACTTACAAGTAAAACTAGCTAAAATGTGCCTGGCTGCTTTTCACTGAAAAGCACATTCTGCTTACATTTTTGGCATACGGTTGTTCCTACAGGGTCAGCTGAGCAGCGAATTTCTATTTAACCACCTGCTATCATGAGAGACCTCAGGGCTGCATGTTTTGAGCCCAGTACTGATCCTGAAAAGCGTTTCCAACTCCACTTACAAGTAAAACTAGCTGAAATGTGCCTGGCTGCTATTCACTGAAAAGCTCATTCTGCTTACATTTTTGGCATACGGTTGCTCCTACAGGGTCAGCTGAGCAGCGAATTTCTATTTAACCACCTGCTATCATGAGAGACCTCAGGGCTGCATGTTTTGAGCCCAGTACTAATCCTGAAAAGCGTTTCCAACTCCACTTACAAGTAAAACTAGCTAAAATGTGCCTGGCTGCTTTTCACTGAAAAGCTCATTCTGCTTACATTTTTGGCATACGGTTGCTCCTACAGGGTCAGCTGAGCAGCGAATTTCTATTTAACCACCTGCTATCATGAGAGACCTCAGGGCTGCATGTTTTGAGCCCAGTACTGATCCTGAAAAGCGTTTCCAACTCCACTTACAAGTAAAACTAGCTAAAATGTGCCTGGCTGCTATTCACTGAAAAGCTCATTCTGCTTACATTTTTGGCATACGATTGCTCCTACAGTGTCAGCTGAGCAGCGAATTTCTATTTAACCACCTGCTATCATGAGAGACCTCAGGGCTGCATGTTTTGAGCCCAGTACTGATCCTGAAAAGAGTTTCAAACCCCAGTTACAAGTAAAACTAGCTAAAATTTGCCTGGCTGCTATTCACTGAAAAGCTCATTCTGCTTACATTTTTGGCATACGTTTGCTCCTACAGGGTCAGCTGAGCAGCGAATTTCTATTTAACCACCTGCTATCATGAGAGACCTCAAGGCTGCATGTTTTGAGCCCAGTACTGATCCTGAAAAGCGTTTCCAACCCCACTTACAAGTAAAACTAGCTAAAATGTGCCTGGCTGCTATTCACTGAAAAGCTCATTCTGCTCACATTTTTGGCATACGGTTGCTCCTACAGGGTCAGCTGAGCAGCGAATTTCTATTTAACCACCTGCTATCATGAGAGACCTCAGGGCTGCATGTTTTGAGCCGAGTACTGATCCTGAAAAGCGTTTCCAACCCCACTTACAAGTAAAACTAGCTAAAATGTGCCTGGCTGCTATTCACTGAAAAGCTCATTCTGCGGCATACGTTTGCTCCTGCTGGGTCAGCTGAGCAGCGAATTTCTATTTAACCACCTGCTATCATGAGAGACCTCAGGGCTGCATGTTTTGAGCCCAGTACTGATCCTGAAAAGAGTTTCAAACCCCACTTACAAGTAAAACTAGCTAAAATGTGCCTGGCTGCTATTCACTGAAAAGCTCATTCTGCTTACATTTTTTGGCATACGTTTGCTCCTACAGGGTCAGCTGAGCAGCGAATTTCTATTTAACCACCTGCTATCATGAGAAATCTCAAGGCTGCATGTTTTGAGCCCAGTACTGAGCCCGAAAAGCGTTTCCAACCCCACTTACAAGTAAAACTAGCTAAAATGTGCCTGGCTGCTATGCACTGAAAAGCTCATTCTGCTTACATTTTTGGCATAGGTTTGCTCCTACAGGGTCAGCTGAGCAGCGAATTTCTATTTAACCACCTGCTATCATGAGAGACCTCAGGGCTGCATGTTTTGAGCCCAGTACTGATCCTGAAAAGCGTTTCCAACCCCACTTACAAGTAAAACTAGCTAAAATGTGCCTCGCTGCTATTCACTGAAAAGCTCATTCTGCTTACATTTTTGGCATACGGTTGCTCCTACAGGGTCAGCTGATCAGCGAATTTCTATTTAACCACCTGCTATCATGAGAGACCTCAGGGCTGCATGTTTTGAGCCCAGTACTGATCCTGAAAAGAGTTTCAAACCCCACTTACAAGTAAAACTAGATAAAAATGTGCCTGGCTGCTATTCACTGAAAAGCTCATTCTGCTTACATTTTTGGCATACGTTTGCTCCTACAGGGTCAGCTGAGCAGCGAATTTCTATTTAACCACCTGCTATCATGAGAGACCTCAAGGCTGCTGCATGTTTTGAGCCCAGTACCTGAGCCTGAAAAGCGTTTCCAACTCCACTTACAAGTAAAACTAGCTAAAATTTGCCTGGCTGCTCTTCACTGAAAAGCTCATTCTGCGTACATTTTTGGCATACGCTTGCTCTTACAGGGTCAGCTGATCAGCGAATTTCTATTTAACCACCTGCTATCATGAGAGACCTCAAGGCTGCATGTTTTGAGCCCAGTACTGAGCCCGAAAAGCGTTTCCAACCTCACTTACAAGTAAAACTAGCTAAAATGTGCCTGGCTGCTTTTCACTGAAAAGCTCATTCTGCTTACATTTTTGGCATACGGTTGCTCCTACAGGGTCAGCTGAGCAGCGAATTTCTATTTAACCACCTGCTATCACGAGAGACCTCAGGGCTGCATGTTTTGAGCCCAGTACTGATCCTGAAAAGCGTTTCCAACCCCACTTACAAGTAAAACTAGCTAAAATGTGCCTGGCTGCCATTCACTGAAAAGCTCATTCTGCTCACATTTTTGGCATACGGTTGCCCCTACAGGGTCAGCTGAGCAGCGAATTTCTATTTAACCACCTGCAATCATGAGAGACCTCAGGGCTGCATGTTTTGAGCCGAGTACTGATCCTGAAAAGCGTTTCCAACCCCACTTACAAGTAAAACTAGCTAAAATGTGCCTGGCTGCTATTCACTGAAAAGCTCATTCTGCGGCATACGTTTGCTCCTGCTGGGTCAGCTGAGCAGCGAATTTCTATTTAACCACCTGCTATCATGAGAGACCTCAGGGCTGCATGTTTTGAGCCCAGTACTGATCCTGAAAAGAGTTTCAAACCCCACTTACAAGTAAAACTAGCTAAAATGTGCCTGGCTGCTATTCACTGAAAAGCTCATTCTGCTTACATTTTTTGGCATACGTTTGCTCCTACAGGGTCAGCTGAGCAGCGAATTTCTATTTAACCACCTGCTATCATGAGAAATCTCAAGGCTGCATGTTTTGAGCCCAGTACTGAGCCCGAAAAGCGTTTCCAACCCCACTTACAAGTAAAACTAGCTAAAATGTGCCTGGCTGCTATGCACTGAAAAGCTCATTCTGCTTACATTTTTGGCATAGGTTTGCTCCTACAGGGTCAGCTGAGCAGCGAATTTCTATTTAACCACCTGCTATCATGAGAGACCTCAGGGCTGCATGTTTTGAGCCCAGTACTGATCCTGAAAAGCGTTTCCAACCCCACTTACAAGTAAAACTAGCTAAAATGTGCCTCGCTGCTATTCACTGAAAAGCTCATTCTGCTTACATTTTTGGCATACGGTTGCTCCTACAGGGTCAGCTGATCAGCGAATTTCTATTTAACCACCTGCTATCATGAGAGACCTCAGGGCTGCATGTTTTGAGCCCAGTACTGATCCTGAAAAGAGTTTCAAACCCCACTTACAAGTAAAACTAGATAAAAATGTGCCTGGCTGCTATTCACTGAAAAGCTCATTCTGCTTACATTTTTGGCATACGTTTGCTCCTACAGGGTCAGCTGAGCAGCGAATTTCTATTTAACCACCTGCTATCATGAGAGACCTCAAGGCTGCTGCATGTTTTGAGCCCAGTACCTGAGCCTGAAAAGCGTTTCCAACTCCACTTACAAGTAAAACTAGCTAAAATTTGCCTGGCTGCTCTTCACTGAAAAGCTCATTCTGCGTACATTTTTGGCATACGCTTGCTCTTACAGGGTCAGCTGATCAGCGAATTTCTATTTAACCACCTGCTATCATGAGAGACCTCAAGGCTGCATGTTTTGAGCCCAGTACTGAGCCCGAAAAGCGTTTCCAACCTCACTTACAAGTAAAACTAGCTAAAATGTGCCTGGCTGCTTTTCACTGAAAAGCTCATTCTGCTTACATTTTTGGCATACGGTTGCTCCTACAGGGTCAGCTGAGCAGCGAATTTCTATTTAACCACCTGCTATCACGAGAGACCTCAGGGCTGCATGTTTTGAGCCCAGTACTGATCCTGAAAAGCGTTTCCAACCCCACTTACAAGTAAAACTAGCTAAAATGTGCCTGGCTGCCATTCACTGAAAAGCTCATTCTGCTCACATTTTTGGCATACGGTTGCCCCTACAGGGTCAGCTGAGCAGCGAATTTCTATTTAACCACCTGCTATCATGAGAGACCTCAGGGCTGCATGTTTTGAGCCGAGTACTGATCCTGAAAAGCGTTTCCAACCCCACTTACAAGTAAAACTAGCTAAAATGTGCCTGGCTGCTATTCACTGAAAAGCTCATTCTGCGGCATACGTTTGCTCCTGCTGGGTCAGCTGAGCAGCGAATTTCTATTTAACCACCTGCTATCATGAGAGACCTCAGGGCTGCATGTTTTGAGCCCAGTACTGATCCTGAAAAGAGTTTCAAACCCCACTTACAAGTAAAACTAGCTAAAATGTGCCTGGCTGCTATTCACTGAAAAGCTCATTCTGCTTACATTTTTTGGCATACGTTTGCTCCTACAGGGTCAGCTGAGCAGCGAATTTCTATTTAACCACCTGCTATCATGAGAAATCTCAAGGCTGCATGTTTTGAGCCCAGTACTGAGCCCGAAAAGCGTTTCCAACCCCACTTACAAGTAAAACTAGCTAAAATGTGCCTGGCTGCTATGCACTGAAAAGCTCATTCTGCTTACATTTTTGGCATAGGTTTGCTCCTACAGGGTCAGCTGAGCAGCGAATTTCTATTTAACCACCTGCTATCATGAGAGACCTCAGGGCTGCATGTTTTGAGCCCAGTACTGATCCTGAAAAGCGTTTCCAACCCCACTTACAAGTAAAACTAGCTAAAATGTGCCTCGCTGCTATTCACTGAAAAGCTCATTCTGCTTACATTTTTGGCATACGGTTGCTCATACAGGGTCAGCTGATCAGCGAATTTCTATTTAACCACCTGCTATCATGAGAGACCTCAGGGCTGCATGTTTTGAGCCCAGTACTGATCCTGAAAAGAGTTTCAAACCCCACTTACAAGTAAAACTAGATAAAAATGTGCCTGGCTGCTATTCACTGAAAAGCTCATTCTGCTTACATTTTTGGCATACGTTTGCTCCTACAGGGTCAGCTGAGCAGCGAATTTCTATTTAACCACCTGCTATCATGAGAGACCTCAAGGCTGCTGCATGTTTTGAGCCCAGTACCTGAGCCTGAAAAGCGTTTCCAACTCCACTTACAAGTAAAACTAGCTAAAATTTGCCTGGCTGCTCTTCACTGAAAAGCTCATTCTGCGTACATTTTTGGCATACGCTTGCTCTTACAGGGTCAGCTGATCAGCAAATTTCTATTTAACCACCTGCTATCATGAGAGACCTCAAGGCTGCATGTTTTGAGCCCAGTACTGAGCCCGAAAAGCGTTTCCAACCTCACTTACAAGTAAAACTAGCTAAAATGTGCCTGGCTGCTTTTTACTGAAAAGCTCATTCTGCTTACATTTTTGGCATACGGTTGCTCCTACAGGGTCAGCTGAGCAGCGAATTTCTATTTAACCACCTGCTATCATGAGAGACCTCAGGGCTGCATGTTTTGAGCCCAGTACTGATCCTGAAAAGCGTTTCCAACCCCACTTACAAGTAAAACTAGCTAAAATGTGCCTGGCTGCCATTCACTGAAAAGCTCATTCTGCTCACATTTTTGGCATACGGTTGCCCCTACAGGGTCAGCTGAGCAGCGAATTTCTATTTAACCACCTGCTATCATGAGAGACCTCAGGGCTGCATGTTTTGAGCCCAGTACTGATCCTGAAAAGCGTTTCCAACCCCACTTACAAGTAAAACTAGCTAAAATGTGCCTGGCTGCTATTCACTGAAAAGCTCATTCTGCTTACATTTTTGGCATACGGTTGCTCCTACAGGGTCAGCTGAGCAGCGAATTTCTATTTAACCACCTGCTATCATGAGAGACCTCAGGGCTGCATGTTTTGAGCCCAGTACTGATCCTGAAAAGCGTTTCTCCAACCGCACTTACAAGTAAAACTAGCTAAAATGTGCCTGGCTGCTATTCACTGAAAAGCTCATTCTGCTTACATTTTTGGCATACGGTTGCTCCTACAGGGTCAGCTGAGCAGCGAATTTCTATTTAACCACCTGCTATCATGAGAGACCTCAGGGCTGCATGTTTTGAGCCCAGTACTGATCCTGAAAAGAGTTTCAAACCCCACTTACAAGTAAAACTAGCTAAAATGTGCCTGGCTGCTATTCACTGAAAAGCTCATTCTGCTTACATTTTTGGCATACGTTTGCTCCTACAGGGTCAGCTGAGCAGCGAATTTCTATTTAACCACCTGCTATCATGAGAGACCTCAAGGCTGCATGTTTTGAGCCCAGTACCTGAGCCTGAAAAGTGTTTCCAACCCCACTTACAAGTAAAACTAGCTAAAATGTGCCTGGCTGCTATTCACTGAAAAGCTCATTCTGCTTACATTTTTGGCATACGGTTGCTCCTACAGGGTCAGCTGAGCAGCGAATTTCTATTTAACCACCTGCTATCATGAGAGACCTCAGGGCTGCATGTTTTGAGCCCAGTACTGATCCTGAAAAGAGTTTCAAACCCCACTTACAAGTAAAACTAGCTAAAATGTGCCTGGCTGCTATTCACTGAAAAGCTCATTCTGCTTACATTTTTGGCATACGTTTGCTCCTACAAGGTCAGCTGAGCAGCGAATTTCTATTTAACCACCTGCTATCATGAGAGACCTCAAGGCTGCATGTTTTGAGCCCAGTACCTGAGCCTGAAAAGCGTTTCCAACTCCACTTACAAGTAAAACTAGCTAAAATTTGCCTGGCTGCTCTTCACTGAAAAGCTCATTCTGCGTACATTTTTGGCATACGCTTGCTCTTACAGGGTCAGCTGATCAGCGAATTTCTATTTAACCACCTGCTATCATGAGAGACCTCAAGGCTGCATGTTTTGAGCCCAGTACTGATCCTGAAAAGCGTTTCCAACCCCACTTAACAGGAAAACTAGCTAAAATGTGCCTGGCTGCTATTCACTGAAAAGCTCATTCTGTGTACATTTTTGGCATATGTTTGCTCCTGCTGGGTCAGCCAAGTGGCAAATTTCTACTTAACCACCTGCTATCATGAGAGACCTTAAGGCTGCATGTTTTGAGCCGAGTACTGAGCCTGAAAAGCGTTTCCAACTCCACTTACAAGTAAAACTAGCTAAAATTTGCCTGGCTGCTCTTCACTGAAAAGCTCATTCTGCGTACATTTTTGGCATACATTTGCTCCTGCCGGGTCAGCTGAGCAGCGAATTTCCATTTAACCACCTGCTATCATGAGAGACCTCAGGGCTGCATGTTTTGAGCCCAGTACTGATCCTGAAAAGCGTTTCCAACCCCACTTACAAGTAAAACTAGCTAAAATGTGCCCGGCTGCTATTCACTGAAAAGCTCATTCTGCTTACATTTTTGGCATACGGTTGCTCCTACAGGGTCAGCTGAGCAGCGAATTTCTATTTAACCACCTGCTATCATGAGAGACCTCAGGGCTGCATGTTTTGAGCCCAGTACTGATCCTGAAAAGCGTTTCCAACTCCACTTACAAGTAAAACTAGCTAAAATGTGCCTGGCTGCTCTTCACTGAAAAGCTCATTCTGCGGCATACGTTTGCTCCTGCTGGGTCAGCTGAGCAGCGAATTTCTATTTAACCACCTGCTATCATGAGAGACCTCAGGGCTGCATGTTTTGAGCCCAGTACTGATCCTGAAAAGCGTTTCCAACCCCACTTAACAGGAAAACTAGCTAAAATGTGCCTGGCTGCTATTCACTGAAAAGCTCATTCTGCTTACATTTTTTGGCATACGTTTGCTCCTACAGGGTCAGCTGAGCAGCGAATTTCTATTTAACCACCTGCTATCATGAGAGACCTTAAGGCTTGCACTTTTGAGCCCAGTACTGAGCCTGAAAAGCGTTTCCAACTCCACTAACAAGTAAAACTAGCTAAAATTGGCCTGGCTGCTCTTCACTGAAAAGCTCATTCTGCGTACATTTTTGGCATACATTGGCTCCTACCGGGTCAGCTGAGCAGCGAATTTCTATTTAACCACCTGCTATCATGAGAGACCTCAGGGCTGCATGTTTTGAGCCCAGTACTGATCCTGAAAAGCGTTTCCAACTCCACTTACAAGTAAAACTAGCTAAAATGCGCGTGGCTGCTCTTCACTAAAAAGCTCATTCTGCGTACATTTTTGGAATACGTTTGCTCCTGCCGGGTCAGCTGAAAAGCGAATTTCTATTTAACCACCTGCTATCATGAGAGACCTCAGGGCTGCATGTTTTGAGCCCAGTACTGAGCCTGAAAAGCGTTTCCAACTCCACTTACAAGTAAAACTAGCTAAAATGTGCCTGGCTGCTATTCACTGAAAAGCTCATTCTGCTTACATTTTTGGCACACGGTTGCTCCTACAGGGTCAGCTGAGCAGCGAATTTCTATTTAACCACCTGCTATCATGAGAGACCTCAGGGCTGCATGTTTTGAGCCCAGTACTGATCCTGAAAAGCGTTTCTCCAACCGCACTTACAAGTAAAACTAGCTAAAATGTGCCTGGCTGCTATTCACTGAAAAGCTCATTCTGCTTACATTTTTGGCATACGGTTGCTCCTACAGGGTCAGCTGAGCAGCGAATTTCTATTTAACCACCTGCTATCATGAGAGACCTCAGGGCTGCATGTTTTGAGCCCAGTACTGATCCTGAAAAGAGTTTCAAACCCCAGTTACAAGTAAAACTAGCTAAAATTCGCCTGGCTGCTATTCACTGAAAAGCTCATTCTGCTTACATTTTTGGCATACGTTTGCTCCTACAGGGTCAGCTGAGCAGCGAATTTCTATTTAACCACCTGCTATCATGAGAGACCTCAAGGCTGCATGTTTTGAGCCCAGTACTGATCCTGAAAATAGTTTCCAACTCCACTTACAAGTAAAACTAGCTAAAATTTGCCTGGCTGCTCTTCACTGAAAAGCTCATTCTGCGTACATTTTTGGCATACGTTTGCTTCTACAGGGTCAGCTGATCAGCGAATTTCTATTTAACCACCTGCTATCATGAGAGACCTCAAGGCTGCATGTTTTGAGCCCAGTACTGAGCCCGAAAAGCGTTTCCAACCTCACTTACAAGTAAAACTAGCTAAAATGTGCCTGGCTGCTTTTCACTGAAAAGCTCATTCTGCTTACATTTTTGGCATACGGTTGCTCCTACAGGGTCAGCTGAGCAGCGAATTTCTATTTAACCACCTGCTATCATGAGAGACCTCAGGGCTGCATGTTTTGAGCCCAGTACTGATCCTGAAAAGCGTTTCCAACCCCACTTACAAGTAAAACTAGCTAAAATGTGCCTGGCTGCTATTCACTGAAAAGCTCATTCTGCTTACATTTTTGGCATACGGTTGCTCCTACAGGGTCAGCTGAGCAGCGAATTTCTATTTAACCACCTGCTATCATGAGAGACCTCAAGGCTGCATGTTTTGAGCCCAGTACTGATCCTGAAAATAGTTTCCAACTCCACTTACAAGTAAAACTAGCTAAAATTTGCCTGGCTGCTCTTCACTGAAAAGCTCATTCTGCGTACATTTTTGGCATACGTTTGCTCCTACAGGGTCAGCTGAGCAGCGAATTTCTATTTAACCACCTGCTATCATGAGAGACCTCAGGGCTGCATGTTTTGAGCCCAGTACTGATCCTGAAAAGCGTTTCCAACCCCACTTACAAGTAAAACTAGCTAAAATGTGCCTGGCTGCTATTCACTGAAAAGCTAATTCTGCTTACATTTTTGGCATACGGTTGCTCCTACAGGGTCAGCTGAGCAGCGAATTTCTATTTAACCACCTGCTATCATGAGAGACCTCAAGGCTGCATGTTTTGAGCCCAGTGCTGAGCCCGAAAAGCGTTTCCAACCTCACTTACAAGTAAAACTAGCTAAAATGTGCCTGCCTGCTATTCACTGAAAAGCTCATTCTGTGTACATTTTTGGCATATGTTTGCTCCTGCTGGGTCAGCCAAGTGGCAAATTTCTACTTAACCACCTGCTATCATGAGAGACCTCAGGGCTGCATGTTTTGAGCCCAGTACTGAGCCCGAAAAGCGTTTCCAACCTCACTTACAAGTAAAACTAGCTAAAATGTGCCTGGCTGCTTTTCACTGAAAAGCTCATTCTGCGTACATTTTTGGCATACGGTTGCTCCTACAGGGTCAGCTGAGCAGCGAATTTCTATTTAACCACCTGCTATCATGAGAGAACTCAAGGCTGCATGTTTTGAGCCCAGTGCTGAGCCCGAAAAGTGTTTCCAACCTCACTTACAAGTAAAACTAGCTAAAATGTGCCTGCCTGCTATTCACTGAAAAGCTCATTCTGTGTACATTTTTGGCATCTGTTTGCTCCTGCTGGGTCAGCCAAGTGGCAAATTTCTACTTAACCACCTGCTATCATGAGAGACCTCAGGGCTGCATGTTTTGAGCGCAGTACTGATCCTGAAAAGAGTTTCAAACCCCACTTACAAGTAAAACTAGCTAAAATGTGCCTGGCTGCTATTCACTGAAAAGCTCATTCTGCTTACATTTTTGGCATACGTTTGCTCCTACAGGGTCAGCTGAGCAGCGAATTTCTATTTAACCACCTGCTATCATGAGAGACCTCAAGGCTGCATGTTTTGAGCCCAGTACTGAGCCCGAAAAGCGTTTCCAACCCCACTTACAAGTAAAACTAGCTAAAATGTGCCTGGCTGCTTTTCACTGAAAAGCTCATTCTGCTTACATTTTTGGCATCCTACAGGGTCAGCTGAGCAGCGAATTTCTATTTAACCACCTGCTATCATGAGAGACCTCAGGGCTGCATGTTTTGAGCCCAGTACTGAGCCTGAAAAGCGTTTCCAACTCCACTTACAAGTAAAACTAGCCAAATTTGCCTGGCTGCTCTTCACTGAAAAGCTCATTCTGCGTACATTTTTGGCATACGTTTGCTCCTACAGGGTCAGCTGATCAGCGAATTTCTATTTAACCACCTGCTATCATGAGAGACCTCAGGGCTGCATGTTTTGAGCCCAGTACTGATCCTGAAAAGCGTTTCCAACCCCACTTACAAGTAAAACTAGCTAAAATGTGCCTGGCTGCTATTCACTGAAAAGCTCATTCTGCTTACATTTTTGGCATACGGTTGCTCCTACAGGGTCAGCTGAGCAGCGAATTTCTATTTAACCACCTGCTATCATGAGAGACCTCAGGGCTGCATGTTTTGAGCCGAGTACTGATCCTGAAAAGCGTTTCCAACCCCACTTACAAGTAAAACTAGCTAAAATGTGCCTGGCTGCTATTCACTGAAAAGCTCATTCTGTGTACATTTTTGGTATATGTTTGCTCCTGCTGGGTCAGCCAAGTGGCAAATTTCTACTCAACCACCTGCTATCATAAGAGACCTCAGGGCTGCATGTTTTGAGCGCAGTACTGATCCTGAAAAGAGTTTCAAACCCCACTTACAAGTAAAACTAGCTAAAATGTGCCTGGCTGCTATTCACTGAAAAGCTCATTCTGCTTACATTTTTGGCATACGTTTGCTCCTACAGGGTCAGCTGAGCAGCGAATTTCTATTTAACCACCTGCTATCATGAGAGACCTCAAGGCTGCATGTTTTGAGCCCAGTACTGAGCCCGAAAAGCGTTTCCAACCCCACTTACAAGTAAAACTAGCTAAAATGTGCCTGGCTGCTTTTCACTGAAAAGCACATTCTGCTTACATTTTTGGCATACGGTTGTTCCTACAGGGTAAGCTGAGCAGCGAATTTCTATTTAACCACCTGCTATCATGAGAGACCTCAGGGCTGCATGTTTTGAGCCCAGTACTGATCCTGAAAAGCGTTTCCAACCCCACTTACAAGTAAAACTAGCTGAAATGTGCCTGGCTGCTATTCACTGAAAAGCTCATTCTGCTTACATTTTTGGCATACGGTTGCTCCTACAAGGTCAGCTGAGCAGCGAATTTCTATTTAACCACCTGCTATCATGAGAGACCTCAGGGCTGCATGTTTTGAGCCCAGTACTGATCCTGAAAAGCGTTTCCAACTCCACTTACAAGTAAAACTAGCTAAAATGTGCCTGGCTGCTTTTCACTGAAAAGCTGATTCTGCTTACATTTTTGGCATACGGTTGCTCCTACAGGGTCAGCTGAGCAGCGAATTTCTATTTAACCACCTGCTATCATGAGAGACCTCAGGGCTGCATGTTTTGAGCCCAGTACTGAGCCCGAAAAGCGTTTCCAACCCCACTTACAAGTAAAACTAGCTAAAATGTGCCTGGCTGCTTTTCACTGAAAAGCTCATTCTGCTTACATTTTTGGCATCCTACAGGGTCAGCTGAGCAGCGAATTTCTATTTAACCACCTGCTATCATGAGAGACCTCAGGGCTGCATGTTTTGAGCCCAGTACTGAGCCTGAAAAGCGTTTCCAACTCCACTTACAAGTAAAACTAGCCAAATTTGCCTGGCTGCTCTTCACTGAAAAGCTCATTCTGCGTACATTTTTGGCATACGTTTGCTCCTACAGGGTCAGCTGATCAGCGAATTTCTATTTAACCACCTGCTATCATGAGAGACCTCAGGGCTGCATGTTTTGAGCCCAGTACTGATCCTGAAAAGCGTTTCCAACCCCACTTACAAGTAAAACTAGCTAAAATGTGCCTGGCTGCTATTCACTGAAAAGCTCATTCTGCTTACATTTTTGGCATACAGTTGCTCCTACAGGGTCAGCTGAGCAGCGAATTTCTATTTAACCACCTGCTATCATGAGAGACCTCAGGGCTGCATGTTTTGAGCCGAGTACTGATCCTGAAAAGCGTTTCCAACCCCACTTACAAGTAAAACTAGCTAAAATGTGCCTGGCTGCTATTCACTGAAAAGCTCATTCTGTGTACATTTTTGGCATATGTTTGCTCCTGCTGGGTCAGCCAAGTGGCAAATTTCTACTCAACCACCTGCTATCATGAGAGACCTCAGGGCTGCATGTTTTGAGCGCAGTACTGATCCTGAAAAGAGTTTCAAACCCCACTTACAAGTAAAACTAGCTAAAATGTGCCTGGCTGCTATTCACTGAAAAGCTCATTCTGCTTACATTTTTGGCATACGTTTGCTCCTACAGGGTCAGCTGAGCAGCGAATTTCTATTTAACCACGTGCTATCATGAGAGACCTCAAGGCTGCATGTTTTGAGCCCAGTACTGAGCCCGAAAAGCGTTTCCAACCCCACTTACAAGTAAAACTAGCTAAAATGTGCCTGGCTGCTTTTCACTGAAAAGCACATTCTGCTTACATTTTTGGCATACGGTTGTTCCTACAGGGTCAGCTGAGCAGCGAATTTCTATTTAACCACCTGCTATCATGAGAGACCTCAGGGCTGCATGTTTTGAGCCCAGTACTGATCCTGAAAAGCGTTTCCAACCCCACTTACAAGTAAAACTAGCTGAAATGTGCCTGGCTGCTATTCACTGAAAAGCTCATTCTGCTTACATTTTTGGCATACGGTTGCTCCTACAGGGTCAGCTGAGCAGCGAATTTCTATTTAACCACCTGCTATCATGAGAGACCTCAGGGCTGCATGTTTTGAGCCCAGTACTGATCCTGAAAAGCGTTTCCAACTCCACTTACAAGTAAAACTAGCTAAAATGTGCCTGGCTGCTTTTCACTGAAAAGCTCATTCTGCTTACATTTTTGGCATACGGTTGCTCCTACAGGGTCAGCTGAGCAGCGAATTTCTATTTAACCACCTGCTATCATGAGAGACCTCAGGGCTGCATGTTTTGAGCCCAGTACTGATCCTGAAAAGCGTTTCCAACTCCACTTACAAGTAAAACTAGCTAAAATGTGCCTGGCTGCTATTCACTGAAAAGCTCATTCTGCTTACATTTTTGGCATACGGTTGCTCCTACAGTGTCAGCTGAGCAGCGAATTTCTATTTAACCACCTGCTATCATGAGAGACCTCAGGGCTGCATGTTTTGAGCCCAGTACTGATCCTGAAAAGAGTTTCAAACCCCAGTTACAAGTAAAACTAGCTAAAATTCGCCTGGCTGCTATTCACTGAAAAGCTCATCCTGCTTACATTTTTGGCATACGTTTGCTCCTACAGGGTCAGCTGAGCAGCGAATTTCTATTTAACCACCTGCTATCATGAGAGACCTCAAGGCTGCATGTTTTGAGCCCAGTACTGATCCTGAAAAGCGTTTCCAACCCCACTTACAAGTAAAACTAGCTAAAATGTGCCTGGCTGCTATTCACTGAAAAGCTCATTCTGCTCACATTTTTGGCATACGGTTGCTCCTACAGGGTCAGCTGAGCAGCGAATTTCTATTTAACCACCTGCTATCATGAGAGACCTCAAGGCTGCATGTTTTGAGCCGAGTACTGATCCTGAAAAGCGTTTCCAACCCCACTTACAAGTAAAACTAGCTAAAATGTGCCTGGCTGCTATTCACTGAAAAGCTCATTCTGCGGCATACGTTTGCTCCTGCTGGGTCAGCTGAGCAGCGAATTTCTATTTAACCACCTGCTATCATGAGAGACCTCAGGGCTGCATGTTTTGAGCCCAGTACTGATCCTGAAAAGAGTTTCAAACCCCACTTACAAGTAAAACTAGCTAAATTGTGCCTGGCTGCTATTCACTGAAAAGCTCATTCTGCTTACATTTTTTGGCATACGTTTGCTCCTACAGGGTCAGCTGAGCAGCGAATTTCTATTTAACCACCTGCTATCATGAGAAATCTCAAGGCTGCATGTTTTGAGCCCAGTACTGAGCCCGAAAAGCGTTTCCAACCCCACTTACAAGTAAAACTAGCTAAAATGTGCCTGGCTGCTATTCACTGAAAAGCTCATTCTGCTTACATTTTTGGCATAGGTTTGCTCCTACAGGGTCAGCTGAGCAGCGAATTTCTATTTAACCACCTGCTATCATGAGAGACCTCAAGGCTGCTGCATGTTTTGAGCCCAGTACCTGAGCCTAAAAAGCGTTTCCAACTCCACTTACAAGTAAAACTAGCTAAAATTTGCCTGGCTGCTCTTCACTGAAAAGCTCATTCTGCGTACATTTTTGGCATACGCTTGCTCTTACAGGGTCAGCTGATCAGCGAATTTCTATTTAACCACCTGCTATCATGAGAGACCTCAAGGCTGCATGTTTTGAGCCCAGTACTGAGCCCGAAAAGCGTTTCCAACCTCACTTACAAGTAAAACTAGCTAAAATGTGCCTGGCTGCTTTTCACTGAAAAGCTCATTCTGCTTACATTTTTGGCATACGGTTGCTCCTACAGGGTCAGCTGAGCAGCGAATTTCTATTTAACCACCTGCTATCATGAGAGACCTCAGGGCTGCATGTTTTGAGCCCAGTACTGATCCTGAAAAGCGTTTCCAACCCCACTTACAAGTAAAACTAGCTAAAATGTGCCTGGCTGCCATTCACTGAAAAGCTCATTCTGCTCACATTTTTGGCATACGGTTGCCCCTACAGGGTCAGCTGAGCAGCGAATTTCTATTTAACCACCTGCTATCATGAGAGACCTCAGGGCTGCATGTTTTGAGCCCAGTACTGATCCTGAAAAGCGTTTCCAACCCCACTTACAAGTAAAACTAGCTAAAATGTGCCTGGCTGCTATTCACTGAAAAGCTCATTCTGCTTACATTTTTGGCATACAGTTGCTCCTACAGGGTCAGCTGAGCAGCGAATTTCTATTTAACCACCTGCTATCATGAGAGACCTCAGGGCTGCATGTTTTGAGCCCAGTACTGATCCTGAAAAGCGTTTCCAACTCCACTTACAAGTAAAACTAGCTAAAATGTGCTTGGCTGCTATTCACTGAAAAGCTCATTCTGCTTACATTTTTGGCACACGGTTGCTCCTACAGGGTCAGCTGAGCAGCGAATTTCTATTTAACCACCTGCTATCATGAGAGACCTCAGGGCTGCATGTTTTGAGCCCAGTACTGATCCTGAAAAGCGTTTCTCCAACCGCACTTACAAGTAAAACTAGCTAAAATGTGCCTGGCTGCTATTCACTGAAAAGCTCATTCTGCTTACATTTTTGGCATACGGTTGCTCCTACAGGGTCAGCTGAGCAGCGAATTTCTATTTAACCACCTGCTATCATGAGAGACCTCAGGGCTGCATGTTTTGAGCCCAGTACTGATCCTGAAAAGAGTTTCAAACCCCACTTACAAGTAAAACTAGCTAAAATGTGCCTGGCTGCTATTCACTGAAAAGCTCATTCTGCTTACTTTTTTGGCATACGTTTGCTCCTACAGGGTCAGCTGAGCAGCGAATTTCTATTTAACCACCTGCTATCATGAGAGACCTCAAGGCTGCATGTTTTGAGCCCAGTACCTGAGCCTGAAAAGCGTTTCCAACTCCACTTACAAGTAAAACTAGCTAAAATTTGCCTGGCTGCTCTTCACTGAAAAGCTCATTCTGCGTACATTTTTGGCATACGCTTGCTCTTACAGGGTCAGCTGATCAGCGAATTTCTATTTAACCACCTGCTATCATGAGAGACCTCAAGGCTGCATGTTTTGAGCCCAGTACTGATCCTGAAAAGCGTTTCCAACCCCACTTAACAGGAAAACTAGCTAAAATGTGCCTGGCTGCTATTCACTGAAAAGCTCATTCTGTGTACATTTTTGGCATATGTTTGCTCCTGCTGGGTCAGCCAAGTGGCAAATTTCTACTTAACCACCTGCTATCATGAGAGACCTTAAGGCTGCATGTTTTGAGCCGAGTACTGAGCCTGAAAAGCGTTTCCAACTCCACTTACAAGTAAAACTAGCGAAAATTTGCCTGGCTGCTCTTCACTGAAAAGCTCATTCTGCGTACATTTTTGGCATACATTTGCTCCTGCCGGTTCAGCTGAGCAGCGGATTTCCATTTAACCACCTGCTATCATGAGAGACCTCAGGGCTGCATGTTTTGAGCCCAGTACTGATCCTGAAAAGCGTTTCCAACCCCACTTAACAGGAAAACTAGCTAAAATGTGCCTGGCTGCTATTCACTGAAAAGCTCATTCTGCTTACATTTTTTGGCATACGTTTGCTCCTACAGGGTCAGCTGAGCAGCGAATTTCTATTTAACCACCTGCTATCATGAGAGACCTTAAGGCTTGCACTTTTGAGCCCAGTACTGAGCCTGAAAAGCGTTTCCAACTCCACTAACAAGTAAAACTAGCTAAAATTGGCCTGGCTGCTCTTCACTGAAAAGCTCATTCTGCGTACATTTTTGGCATACATTGGCTCCTACCGGGTCAGCTGAGCAGCGAATTTCTATTTAACCACCTGCTATCATGAGAGACCTCAGGGCTGCATGTTTTGAGCCCAGTACTGATCCTGAAAAGCGTTTCCAACTCCACTTACAAGTAAAACTAGCTAAAATGCGCGTGGCTGCTCTTCACTAAAAAGCTCATTCTGCGTACATTTTTGGAATACGTTTGCTCCTGCCGGGTCAGCTGAATAGCGAATTTCTATTTAACCACCTGCTATCATGAGAGACCTCAGGGCTGCATGTTTTGAGCCCAGTACTGAGCCTGAAAAGCGTTTCCAACTCCACTTACAAGTAAAACTAGCTAAAATGTGCCTGGCTGCTATTCACTGAAAAGCTCATTCTGCTTACATTTTTGGCACACGGTTGCTCCTACAGGGTCAGCTGAGCAGCGAATTTCTATTTAACCACCTGCTATCATGAGAGACCTCAGGGCTGCATGTTTTGAGCCCAGTACTGATCCTGAAAAGCGTTTCTCCAACCGCACTTACAAGTAAAACTAGCTAAAATGTGCCTGGCTGCTATTCACTGAAAAGCTCATTCTGCTTACATTTTTGGCATACGGTTGCTCCTACAGGGTCAGCTGAGCAGCGAATTTCTATTTAACCACCTGCTATCATGAGAGACCTCAGGGCTGCATGTTTTGAGCCCAGTACTGATCCTGAAAAGAGTTTCAAACCCCAGTTACAAGTAAAACTAGCTAAAATTCGCCTGGCTGCTATTCACTGAAAAGCTCATTCTGCTTACATTTTTGGCATACGTTTGCTCCTACAGGGTCAGCTGAGCAGCGAATTTCTATTTAACCACCTGCTATCATGAGAGACCTCAAGGCTGCATGTTTTGAGCCCAGTACTGATCCTGAAAATAGTTTCCAACTCCACTTACAAGTAAAACTAGCTAAAATTTGCCTGGCTGCTCTTCACTGAAAAGCTCATTCTGCGTACATTTTTGGCATACGTTTGCTCCTACAGGGTCAGCTGATCAGCGGATTTCTATTTAACCACCTGCTATCATGAGAGACCTCAAGGCTGCATGTTTTGAGCCCAGTACTGAGCCCGAAAAGCGTTTCCAACCTCACTTACAAGTAAAACTAGCTAAAATGTGCCTGGCTGCTTTTCACTGAAAAGCTCATTCTGCTTACATTTTTGGCATACGGTTGCTCCTACAGGGTCAGCTGAGCAGCGAATTTCTATTTAACCACCTGCTATCATGAGAGACCTCAGGGCTGCATGTTTTGAGCCCAGTACTGATCCTGAAAAGCGTTTCCAACCCCACTTACAAGTAAAACTAGCTAAAATGTGCCTGGCTGCTTTTCACTGAAAAGCTCATTCTGCTTACATTTTTGGCATACGGTTGCTCCTACAGGGTCAGCTGAGCAGCGAATTTCTATTTAACCACCTGCTATCATGAGAGACCTCAGGGCTGCATGTTTTGAGCCCAGTACTGATCCTGAAAAGCGTTTCCAACTCCACTTACAAGTAAAACTAGCTAAAATGTGCCTGGCTGCTATTCACTGAAAAGCTCATTCTGCTTACATTTTTGGCATACGGTTGCTCCTACAGTGTCAGCTGAGCAGCGAATTTCTATTTAACCACCTGCTATCATGAGAGACCTCAGGGCTGCATGTTTTGAGCCCAGTACTGATCCTGAAAAGAGTTTCAAACCCCAGTTACAAGTAAAACTAGCTAAAATTCGCCTGGCTGCTATTCACTGAAAAGCTCATTCTGCTTACATTTTTGGCATACGTTTGCTCCTACAGGGTCAGCTGAGCAGCGAATTTCTATTTAACCACCTGCTATCATGAGAGACCTCAAGGCTGCATGTTTTGAGCCCAGTACTGATCCTGAAAAGCGTTTCCAACCCCACTTACAAGTAAAACTAGCTAAAATGTGCCTGGCTGCTATTCACTGAAAAGCTCCTTCTGCTCACATTTTTGGCATACGGTTGCTCCTACAGGGTCAGCTGAGCAGCGAATTTCTATTTAACCACCTGCTATCATGAGAGACCTCAGGGCTGCATGTTTTGAGCCGAGTACTGATCCTGAAAAGCGTTTCCAACCCCACTTACAAGTAAAACTAGCTAAAATGTGCCTGGCTGCTATTCACTGAAAAGCTCATTCTGCGGCATACGTTTGCTCCTGCTGGGTCAGCTGAGCAGCGAATTTCTATTTAACCACCTGCTATCATGAGAGACCTCAGGGCTGCATGTTTTGAGCCCAGTACTGATCCTGAAAAGAGTTTCAAACCCCACTTACAAGTAAAACTAGCTAAAATGTGCCTGGCTGCTATTCACTGAAAAGCTCATTCTGCTTACATTTTTTGGCATACGTTTGCTCCTACAGGGTCAGCTGAGCAGCGAATTTCTATTTAACCACCTGCTATCATGAGAAATCTCAAGGCTGCATGTTTTGAGCCCAGTACTGAGCCCGAAAAGCGTTTCCAACCCCACTTACAAGTAAAACTAGCTAAAATGTGCCTGGCTGCTATTCACTGAAAAGCTCATTCTGCTTACATTTTTGGCATAGGTTTGCTCCTACAGGGTCAGCTGAGCAGCGAATTTCTATTTAACCACCTGCTATCATGAGAGACCTCAGGGCTGCATGTTTTGAGCCCAGTACTGATCCTGAAAAGCGTTTCCAACCCCACTTACAAGTAAAACTAGCTAAAATGTGCCTCGCTGCTATTCACTGAAAAGCTCATTCTGCTTACATTTTTGGCATACGGTTGCTCCTACAGGGTCAGCTGATCAGCGAATTTCTATTTAACCACCTGCTATCATGAGAGACCTCAGGGCTGCATGTTTTGAGCCCAGTACTGATCCTGAAAAGAGTTTCAAACCCCACTTACAAGTAAAACTAGATAAAAATGTGCCTGGCTGCTATTCACTGAAAAGCTCATTCTGCTTACATTTTTGGCATACGTTTGCTCCTACAGGGTCAGCTGAGCAGCGAATTTCTATTTAACCACCTGCTATCATGAGAGACCTCAAGGCTGCTGCATGTTTTGAGCCCAGTACCTGAGCCTGAAAAGCGTTTCCAACTCCACTTACAAGTAAAACTAGCTAAAATTTGCCTGGCTGCTCTTCACTGAAAAGCTCATTCTGCGTACATTTTTGGCATACGCTTGCTCTTACAGGGTCAGCTGATCAGCGAATTTCTATTTAACCACCTGCTATCATGAGAGACCTCAAGGCTGCATGTTTTGAGCCCAGTACTGAGCCCGAAAAGCGTTTCCAACCTCACTTACAAGTAAAACTAGCTAAAATGTGCCTGGCTGCTTTTCACTGAAAAGCTCATTCTGCTTACATTTTTGGCATACGGTTGCTCCTACAGGGTCAGCTGAGCAGCGAATTTCTATTTAACCACCTGCTATCATGAGAGACCTCAGGGCTGCATGTTTTGAGCCCAGTACTGATCCTGAAAAGCGTTTCCAACCCCACTTACAAGTAAAATTAGCTAAAATGTGCCTGGCTGCCATTCACTGAAAAGCTCATTCTGCTCACATTTTTGGCATACGGTTGCCCCTACAGGGTCAGCTGAGCAGCGAATTTCTATTTAACCACCTGCTATCATGAGAGACCTCAGGGCTGCATGTTTTGAGCCCAGTACTGATCCTGAAAAGCGTTTCCAACCCCACTTACAAGTAAAACTAGCTAAAATGTGCCTGGCTGCTATTCACTGAAAAGCTCATTCTGCTTACATTTTTGGCATACGGTTGCTCCTACAGGGTCAGCTGAGCAGCGAATTTCTATTTAACCACCTGCTATCATGAGAGACCTCAGGGCTGCATGTTTTGAGCCCAGTACTGATCCTGAAAAGCGTTTCTCCAACCGCACTTACAAGTAAAACTAGCTAAAATGTGCCTGGCTGCTATTCACTGAAAAGCTCATTCTGCTTACATTTTTGGCATACGGTTGCTCCTACAGGGTCAGCTGAGCAGCGAATTTCTATTTAACCACCTGCTATCATGAGAGACCTCAGGGCTGCATGTTTTGAGCCCAGTACTGATCCTGAAAAGAGTTTCAAACCCCACTTACAAGTAAAACTAGCTAAAATGTGCCTGGCTGCTATTCACTGAAAAGCTCATTCTGCTTACATTTTTGGCATACGTTTGCTCCTACAGGGTCAGCTGAGCAGCGAATTTCTATTTAACCACCTGCTATCATGAGAGACCTCAAGGCTGCATGTTTTGAGCCCAGTACCTGAGCCTGAAAAGCGTTTCCAACCCCACTTACAAGTAAAACTAGCTAAAATGTGCCTGGCTGCTATTCACTGAAAAGCTCATTCTGCTTACATTTTTGGCATACGGTTGCTCCTACAGGGTCAGCTGAGCAGCGAATTTCTATTTAACCACCTGCTATCATGAGAGACCTCAGGGCTGCATGTTTTGAGCCCAGTACTGATCCTGAAAAGAGTTTCAAACCCCACTTACAAGTAAAACTAGCTAAAATGTGCCTGGCTGCTATTCACTGAAAAGCTCATTCTGCTTACATTTTTGGCATACGTTTGCTCCTACAAGGTCAGCTGAGCAGCGAATTTCTATTTAACCACCTGCTATCATGAGAGACCTCAAGGCTGCATGTTTTGAGCCCAGTACCTGAGCCTGAAAAGCGTTTCCAACTCCACTTACAAGTAAAACTAGCTAAAATTTGCCTGGCTGCTCTTCACTGAAAAGCTCATTCTGCGTACATTTTTGGCATACGCTTGCTCTTACAGGGTCAGCTGATCAGCGAATTTCTATTTAACCACCTGCTATCATGAGAGACCTCAAGGCTGCATGTTTTGAGCCCAGTACTGATCCTGAAAAGCGTTTCCAACCCCAATTAACAGGAAAACTAGCTAAAATGTGCCTGGCTGCTATTCACTGAAAAGCTCATTCTGTGTACATTTTTGGCATATGTTTGCTCCTGCTGGGTCAGCCAAGTGGCAAATTTCTACTTAACCACCTGCTATCATGAGAGACCTTAAGGCTGCATGTTTTGAGCCGAGTACTGAGCCTGAAAAGCGTTTCCAACTCCACTTACAAGTAAAACTAGCTAAAATTTGCCTGGCTGCTCTTCACTGAAAAGCTCATTCTGCGTACATTTTTGGCATACATTTGCTCCTGCCGGGTCAGCTGAGCAGCGAATTTCCATTTAACCACCTGCTATCATGAGAGACCTCAGGGCTGCATATTTTGAGCCCAGTACTGATCCTGAAAAGCGTTTCCAACCCCACTTACAAGTAAAACTAGCTAAAATGTGCCCGGCTGCTATTCACTGAAAAGCTCATTCTGCTTACATTTTTGGCATACAGTTGCTCCTACAGGGTCAGCTGAGCAGCGAATTTCTATTTAACCACCTGCTATCATGAGAGACCTCAGGGCTGCATGTTTTGAGCCCAGTACTGATCCTGAAAAGCGTTTCCAACTCCACTTACAAGTAAAACTAGCTAAAATGTGCCTGGCTGCTCTTCACTGAAAAGCTCATTCTGCGGCATACGTTTGCTCCTGCTGGGTCAGCTGAGCAGCGAATTTCTATTTAACCACCTGCTATCATGAGAGACCTCAGGGCTGCATGTTTTGAGCCCAGTACTGATCCTGAAAAGCGTTTCCAACCCCACTTAACAGGAAAACTAGCTAAAATGTGCCTGGCTGCTATTCACTGAAAAGCTCATTCTGCTTACATTTTTTGGCATACGTTTGCTCCTACAGGGTCAGCTGAGCAGCGAATTTCTATTTAACCACCTGCTATCATGAGAGACCTTAAGGCTTGCACTTTTGAGCCCAGTACTGAGCCTGAAAAGCGTTTCCAACTCCACTGACAAGTAAAACTAGCTAAAATTGGCCTGGCTGCTCTTCACTGAAAAGCTCATTCTGCGTACATTTTTGGCATACATTGGCTCCTACCGGGTCAGATGAGCAGCGAATTTCTATTTAACCACCTGCTATCATGAGAGACCTCAGGGCTGCATGTTTTGAGCCCAGTACTGATCCTGAAAAGCGTTTCCAACTCCACTTACAAGTAAAACTAGCTAAAATGCGCGTGGCTGCTCTTCACTAAAAAGCTCATTCTGCGTACATTTTTGGAATACGTTTGCTCCTGCCGGGTCAGCTGAATAGCGAATTTCTATTTAACCACCTGCTATCATGAGAGACCTCAGGGCTGCATGTTTTGAGCCCAGTACTGAGCCTGAAAAGCGTTTCCAACTCCACTTACAAGTAAAACTAGCTAAAATGTGCCTGGCTGCTATTCACTGAAAAGCTCATTCTGCTTACATTTTTGGCACACGGTTGCTCCTACAGGGTCAGCTGAGCAGCGAATTTCTATTTAACCACCTGCTATCATGAGAGACCTCAGGGCTGCATGTTTTGAGCCCAGTACTGATCCTGACAAGCGTTTCTCCAACCGCACTTACAAGTAAAACTAGCTAAAATGTGCCTGGCTGCTCTTCACTGAAAAGCTCATTCTGCTTACATTTTTGGCATACGGTTGCTCCTACAGGGTCAGCTGAGCAGCGAATTTCTATTTAACCACCTGCTATCATGAGAGACCTCAGGGCTGCATGTTTTGAGCCCAGTACTGATCCTGAAAAGCGTTTCCAACCCCAGTTACAAGTAAAACTAGCTAAAATGTGCCTGGCTGCTATTCACTGAAAAGCTAATTCTGCTTACATTTTTGGCATACGGTTGCTCCTACTGAGTCAGCTGAGCAGCGAATTTCTATTTAACCACCTGCTATCATGAGAGACCTCAAGGCTGCATGTTTTGAGCCCAGTGCTGAGCCCGAAAAGCGTTTCCAACCTCACTTACAAGTAAAACTAGCTAAAATGTGCCTGCCTGCTATTCACTGAAAAGCTCATTCTGTGTACATTTTTGGCATATGTTTGCTCCTGCTGGGTCAGCCAAGTGGCAAATTTCTACTTAACCACCTGCTATCATGAGAGACCTCAGGGCTGCATGTTTTGAGCCCAGTACTGAGCCCGAAAAGCGTTTCCAACCTCACTTACAAGTAAAACTAGCTAAAATGTGCCTGGCTGCTTTTCACTGAAAAGCTCATTCTGCGTACATTTTTGGCATACGGTTGCTCCTACAGGGTCAGCTGAGCAGCGAATTTCTATTTAACCACCTGCTATCATGAGAGACCTCAAGGCTGCATGTTTTGAGCCCAGTGCTGAGCCCGAAAAGCGTTTCCAACCTCACTTACAAGTAAAACTAGCTAAAATGTGCCTGCCTGCTATTCACTGAAAAGCTCATTCTGTGTACATTTTTGGCATCTGTTTGCTCCTGCTGGGTCAGCCAAGTGGCAAATTTCTACTTAACCACCTGCTATCATGAGAGACCTCAGGGCTGCATGTTTTGAGCGCAGTACTGATCCTGAAAAGAGTTTCAAACCCCACTTACAAGTAAAACTAGCTAAAATGTGCCTGGCTGCTATTCACTGAAAAGCTCATTCTGCTTACATTTTTGGCATACGTTTGCTCCTACAGGGTCAGCTGAGCAGCGAATTTCTATTTAACCACCTGCTATCATGAGAGACCTCAAGGCTGCATGTTTTGAGCCCAGTACTTAGCCCGAAAAGCGTTTCCAACCCCACTTACAAGTAAAACTAGCTAAAATGTGCCTGGCTGCTTTTCACTGAAAAGCTCATTCTGCTTACATTTTTGGCATCCTACAGGGTCAGCTGAGCAGCGAATTTCTATTTAACCACCTGCTATCATGAGAGACCTCAGGGCTGCATGTTTTGAGCCCAGTACTGAGCCTGAAAAGCGTTTCCAACTCCACTTACAAGTAAAACTAGCCAAATTTGCCTGGCTGCTCTTCACTGAAAAGCTCATTCTGCGTACATTTTTGGCATACGTTTGCTCCTACAGGGTCAGCTGATCAGCGAATTTCTATTTAACCACCTGCTATCATGAGAGACCTCAGGGCTGCATGTTTTGAGCCCAGTACTGATCCTGAAAAGCGTTTCCAACCCCACTTACAAGTAAAACTAGCTAAAATGTGCCTGGCTGCTATTCACTGAAAAGCTCATTCTGCTTACATTTTTGGCATACGGTTGCTCCTACAGGGTCAGCTGAGCAGCGAATTTCTATTTAACCACCTGCTATCATGAGAGACCTCAGGGCTGCATGTTTTGAGCCGAGTACTGATCCTGAAAAGCGTTTCCAACCCCACTTACAAGTAAAACTAGCTAAAATGTGCCTGGCTGCTATTCACTGAAAAGCTCATTCTGTGTACATTTTTGGCATATGTTTGCTCCTGCTGGGTCAGCCAAGTGGCAAATTTCTACTCAACCACCTGCTATCATGAGAGACCTCAGGGCTGCATGTTTTGAGCGCAGTACTGATCCTGAAAAGAGTTTCAAACCCCACTTACAAGTAAAACTAGCTAAAATGTGCCTGGCTGCTATTCACTGAAAAGCTCATTCTGCTTACATTTTTGGCATACGTTTGCTCCTACAGGGTCAGCTGAGCAGCGAATTTCTATTTAACCACCTGCTATCATGAGAGACCTCAAGGCTGCATGTTTTGAGCCCAGTACTGAGCCCGAAAAGCGTTTCCAACCCCACTTACAAGTAAAACTAGCTAAAATGTGCCTGGCTGCTTTTCACTGAAAAGCACATTCTGCTTACATTTTTGGCATACGGTTGTTCCTACAGGGTCAGCTGAGCAGCGAATTTCTATTTAACCACTTGCTATCATGAGAGACCTCAGGGCTGCATGTTTTGAGCCCAGTACTGATCCTGAAAAGCGTTTCCAACCCCACTTACAAGTAAAACTAGCTGAAATGTGCCTGGCTGCTATTCACTGAAAAGCTCATTCTGCTTACATTTTTGGCATACGGTTGCTCCTACAGGGTCAGCTGAGCAGCGAATTTCTATTTAACCACCTGCTATCATGAGAGACCTCAGGGCTGCATGTTTTGAGCCCAGTACTGATCCTGAAAAGCGTTTCCAACTCCACTTACAAGTAAAACTAGCTAAAATGTGCCTGGCTGCTTTTCACTGAAAAGCTCATTCTGCTTACATTTTTGGCATACGGTTGCTCCTACAGGGTCAGCTGAGCAGCGAATTTCTATTTAACCACCTGCTATCATGAGAGACCTCAGGGCTGCATGTTTTGAGCCCAGTACTGAGCCCGAAAAGCGTTTCCAACCCCACTTACAAGTAAAACTAGCTAAAATGTGCCAGGCTGCTTTTCACTGAAAAGCTCATTCTGCTTACATTTTTGGCATCCTACAGGGTCAGCTGAGCAGCGAATTTCTATTTAACCACCTGCTATCATGAGAGACCTCAGGGCTGCATGTTTTGAGCCCAGTACTGAGCCTGAAAAGCGTTTCCAACTCCACTTACAAGTAAAACTAGCCAAATTTGCCTGGCTGCTCTTCACTGAAAAGCTCATTCTGCGTACATTTTTGGCATACGTTTGCTCCTACAGGGTCAGCTGATCAGCGAATTTCTATTTAACCACCTGCTATCATGAGAGACCTCAGGGCTGCATGTTTTGAGCCCAGTACTGATCCTGAAAAGCGTTTCCAACCCCACTTACAAGTAAAACTAGCTAAAATGTGCCTGGCTGCTATTCACTGAAAAGCTCATTCTGCTTACATTTTTGGCATACGGTTGCTCCTACAGGGTCAGCTGAGCAGCGAATTTCTATTTAACCACCTGCTATCATGAGAGACCTCAGGGCTGCATGTTTTGAGCCGAGTACTGATCCTGAAAAGCGTTTCCAACCCCACTTACAAGTAAAACTAGCTAAAATGTGCCTGGCTGCTATTCACTGAAAAGCTCATTCTGTGTACATTTTTGGCATATGTTTGCTCCTGCTGGGTCAGCCAAGTGGCAAATTTCTACTCAACCACCTGCTATCATGAGAGACCTCAGGGCTGCATGTTTTGAGCGCAGTACTGATCCTGAAAAGAGTTTCAAACCCCACTTACAAGTAAAACTAGCTGAAATGTGCCTGGCTGCTATTCACTGAAAAGCTCATTCTGCTTACATTTTTGGCATACGTTTGCTCCTACAGGGTCAGCTGAGCAGCGAATTTCTATTTAACCACCTGCTATCATGAGAGACCTCAAGGCTGCATGTTTTGAGCCCAGTACTGAGCCCGAAAAGCGTTTCCAACCCCACTTACAAGTAAAACTAGCTAAAATGTGCCTGGCTGCTTTTCACTGAAAAGCACATTCTGCTTACATTTTTGGCATACGGTTGTTCCTACAGGGTCAGCTGAGCAGCGAATTTCTATTTAACCACCTGCTATCATGAGAGACCTCAGGGCTGCATGTTTTGAGCCCAGTACTGATCCTGAAAAGCGTTTCCAACCCCACTTACAAGTAAAACTAGCTGAAATGTGCCTGGCTGCTATTCACTGAAAAGCTCATTCTGCTTACATTTTTGGCATACGGTTGCTCCTACAGGGTCAGCTGAGCAGCGAATTTCTATTTAACCACCTGCTATCATGAGAGACCTCAGGGCTGCATGTTTTGAGCCCAGTACTGATCCTGAAAAGCGTTTCCAACTCCACTTACAAGTAAAACTAGCTAAAATGTGCCTGGCTGCTTTTCACTGAAAAGCTCATTCTGCTTACATTTTTGGCATACGGTTGCTCCTACAGGGTCAGCTGAGCAGCGAATTTCTATTTAACCACCTGCTATCATGAGAGACCTCAGGGCTGCATGTTTTGAGCCCAGTACTGATCCTGAAAAGCGTTTCCAACTCCACTTACAAGTAAAACTAGCTAAAATGTGCCTGGCTGCTATTCACTGAAAAGCTCATTCTGCTTACATTTTTGGCATACGGTTGCTCCTAGAGTGTCAGCTGAGCAGCGAATTTCTATTTAACCACCTGCTATCATGAGAGACCTCAGGGCTGCATGTTTTGAGCCCAGTTCTGATCCTGAAAAGAGTTTCAAACCCCAGTTACAAGTAAAACTAGCTAAAATTCGCCTGGCTGCTATTCACTGAAAAGCTCATTCTGCTTACATTTTTGGCATACGTTTGCTCCTACAGGGTCAGCTGAGCAGCGAATTTCTATTTAACCACCTGCTATCATGAGAGACCTCAAGGCTGCATGTTTTGAGCCCAGTACTGATCCTGAAAAGCGTTTCCAACCCCACTTACAAGTGAAACTAGCTAAAATGTGCCTGGCTGCTATTCACTGAAAAGCTCATTCTGCTCACATTTTTGGCATACGGTTGCTCCTACAGGGTCAGCTGAGCAGCGAATTTCTATTTAACCACCTGCTATCATGAGAGACCTCAGGGCTGCATGTTTTGAGCCGAGTACTGATCCTGAAAAGCGTTTCCAACCCCACTTACAAGTAAAACTAGCTAAAATGTGCCTGGCTGCTATTCACTGAAAAGCTCATTCTGCGGCATATGTTTGCTCCTGCTGGGTCAGCTGAGCAGCGAATTTCTATTTAACCACCTGCTATCATGAGAGACCTCAGGGCTGCATGTTTTGAGCCCAGTACTGATCCTGAAAAGAGTTTCAAACCCCACTTACAAGTAAAACTAGCTAAAATGTGCCTGGCTGCTATTCACTGAAAAGCTCATTCTGCTTACATTTTTTGGCATACGTTTGCTCCTACAGGGTCAGCTGAGCAGCGAATTTCTATTTAACCACCTGCTATCATGAGAAATCTCAAGGCTGCATGTTTTGAGCCCAGTACTGAGCCCGAAAAGCGTTTCCAACCCCACTTACAAGTAAAACTAGCTAAAATGTGCCTGGCTGCTATTCACTGAAAAGCTCATTCTGCTTACATTTTTGGCATAGGTTTGCTCCTACAGGGTCAGCTGAGCAGCGAATTTCTATTTAACCACCTGCTATCATGAGAGACCTCAAGGCTGCTGCATGTTTTGAGCCCAGTACCTGAGCCTGAAAAGCGTTTCCAACTCCACTTACAAGTAAAACTAGCTAAAATTTGCCTGGCTGCTCTTCACTGAAAAGCTCATTCTGCGTACATTTTTGGCATACGCTTGCTCTTACAGGGTCAGCTGATCAGCGAATTTCTATTTAACCACCTGCTATCATGAGAGACCTCAAGGCTGCATGTTTTGAGCCCAGTACTGAGCCCGAAAAGCGTTTCCAACCTCACTTACAAGTAAAACTAGCTAAAATGTGCCTGGCTGCTTTTCACTGAAAAGCTCATTCTGCTTACATTTTTGGCATACGGTTGCTCCTACAGGGTCAGCTGAGCAGCGAATTTCTATTTAACCACCTGCTATCATGAGAGACCTCAGGGCTGCATGTTTTGAGCCCAGTACTGATCCTGAAAAGCGTTTCCAACCCCACTTACAAGTAAAACTAGCTAAAATGTGCCTGGCTGCCATTCACTGAAAAGCTCATTCTGCTTACATTTTTGGCATACGGTTGCTCCTACAGGGTCAGCTGAGCAGCGAATTTCTATTTAACCACCTGCTATCATGAGAGACCTCAAGGCTGCATGTTTTGAGCCCAGTACTGATCCTGAAAAGCGTTTCCAACTCCACTTACAAGTAAAACTAGCTAAAATGTGCTTGGCTGCTATTCACTGAAAAGCTCATTCTGCTTACATTTTTGGCACACGGTTGCTCCTACAGGGTCAGCTGAGCAGCGAATTTCTATTTAACCACCTGCTATCATGAGAGACCTCAGGGCTGCATGTTTTGAGCCCAGTACTGATCCTGAAAAGCGTTTCTCCAACCGCACTTACAAGTAAAACTAGCTAAAATGTGCCTGGCTGCTATTCACTGAAAAGCTCATTCTGCTTACATTTTTGGCATACGGTTGCTCCTACAGGGTCAGCTGAGCAGCGAATTTCTATTTAACCACCTGCTATCATGAGAGACCTCAGGGCTGCATGTTTTGAGCCCAGTACTGATCCTGAAAAGAGTTTCAAACCCCACTTACAAGTAAAACTAGCTAAAATGTGCCTGGCTGCTATTCACTGAAAAGCTCATTCTGCTTACATTTTTGGCATACGTTTGCTCCTACAGGGTCAGCTGAGCAGCGAATTTCTATTTAACCACCTGCTATCATGAGAGACCTCAAGGCTGCATGTTTTGAGCCCAGTACCTGAGCCTGAAAAGCGTTTCCAACTCCACTTACAAGTAAAACTAGCTAAAATTTGCCTGGCTGCTCTTCACTGAAAAGCTCATTCTGCGTACATTTTTGGCATACGCTTGCTCTTACAGGGTCAGCTGATCAGCGAATTTCTATTTAACCACCTGCTATCATGAGAGACCTCAAGGCTGCATGTTTTGAGCCCAGTACTGATCCTGAAAAGCGTTTCCAACCCCACTTAACAGGAAAACTAGCTAAAATGTGCCTGGCTGCTATTCACTGAAAAGCTCATTCTGTGTACATTTTTGGCATATGTTTGCTCCTGCTGGGTCAGCCAAGTGGCAAATTTCTACTTAACCACCTGCTATCATGAGAGACCTTAAGGCTGCATGTTTTGAGCCGAGTACTGAGCCTGAAAAGCGTTTCCAACTCCACTTACAAGTAAAACTAGCTAAAATTTGCCTGGCTGCTCTTCACTGAAAAGCTCATTCTGCGTACATTTTTGGCATACATTTGCTCCTGCCGGGTCAGCTGAGCAGCGAATTTCCATTTAACCACCTGCTATCATGAGAGACCTCAGGGCTGCATGTTTTGAGCCCAGTACTGATCCTGAAAAGCGTTTCCAACCCCACTTACAAGTAAAACTAGCTAAAATGTGCCCGGCTGCTATTCACTGAAAAGCTCATTCTGCTTACATTTTTGGCATACGGTTGCTCCTACAGGGTCAGCTGAGCAGCGAATTTCTATTTAACCACCTGCTATCATGAGAGACCTCAGGGCTGCATGTTTTGAGCCCAGTACTGATCCTGAAAAGCGTTTCCAACTCCACTTACAAGTAAAACTAGCTAAAATGTGCCTGGCTGCTCTTCACTGAAAAGCTCATTCTGCGGCATACGTTTGCTCCTGCTGGGTCAGCTGAGCAGCGAATTTCTATTTAACCACCTGCTATCATGAGAGACCTCAGGGCTGCATGTTTTGAGCCCAGTACTGATCCTGAAAAGCGTTTCCAACCCCACTTAACAGGAAAACTAGCTAAAATGTGCCTGGCTGCTATTCACTGAAAAGCTCATTCTGCTTACATTTTTTGGCATACGTTTGCTCCTACAGGGTCAGCTGAGCAGCGAATTTCTATTTAACCACCTGCTATCATGAGAGACCTTAAGGCTTGCACTTTTGAGCCCAGTACTGAGCCTGAAAAGCGTTTCCAACTCCACTAACAAGTAAAACTAGCTAAAATTGGCCTGGCTGCTCTTCACTGAAAAGCTCATTCTGCGTACATTTTTGGCATACATTGGCTCCTACCGGGTCAGCTGAGCAGCGAATTTCTATTTAACCACCTGCTATCATGAGAGACCTCAGGGCTGCATGTTTTGAGCCCAGTACTGATCCTGAAAAGCGTTTCCAACTCCACTTACAAGTAAAACTAGCTAAAATGCGCGTGGCTGCTCTTCACTAAAAAGCTCATTCTGCGTACATTTTTGGAATACGTTTGCTCCTGCCGGGTCAGCTGAATAGCGAATTTCTATTTAACCACCTGCTATCATGAGAGACCTCAGGGCTGCATGTTTTGAGCCCAGTACTGAGCCTGAAAAGCGTTTCCAACTCCACTTACAAGTAAAACTAGCTAAAATGTGCCTGGCTGCTATTCACTGAAAAGCTCATTCTGCTTACATTTTTGGCACACGGTTGCTCCTACAGGGTCAGCTGAGCAGCGAATTTCTATTTAACCACCTGCTATCATGAGAGACCTCAGGGCTGCATGTTTTGAGCCCAGTACTGATCCTGAAAAGCGTTTCTCCAACCGCACTTACAAGTAAAACTAGCTAAAATGTGCCTGGCTGCTATTCACTGAAAAGCTCATTCTGCTTACATTTTTGGCATACGGTTGCTCCTACAGGGTCAGCTGAGCAGCGAATTTCTATTTAACCACCTGCTATCATGAGAGACCTCAGGGCTGCATGTTTTGAGCCCAGTACTGATCCTGAAAAGAGTTTCAAACCCCAGTTACAAGTAAAACTAGCTAAAATTCGCCTGGCTGCTATTCACTGAAAAGCTCATTCTGCTTACATTTTTGGCATACGTTTGCTCCTACAGGGTCAGCTGAGCAGCGAATTTCTATTTAACCACCTGCTATCATGAGAGACCTCAAGGCTGCATGTTTTGAGCCCAGTACTGATCCTGAAAATAGTTTTCAACTCCACTTACAAGTAAAACTAGCTAAAATTTGCCTGGCTGCTCTTCACTGAAAAGCTCATTCTGCGTACATTTTTGGCATACGTTTGCTCCTACAGGGTCAGCTGATCAGCGAATTTCTATTTAACCACCTGCTATCATGAGAGACCTCAAGGCTGCATGTTTTGAGCCCAGTACTGAGCCCGAAAAGCGTTTCCAACCTCACTTACAAGTAAAACTAGCTAAAATGTGCCTGGCTGCTTTTCACTGAAAAGCTCATTCTGCTTACATTTTTGGCATACGGTTGCTCCTACAGGGTCAGCTGAGCAGCGAATTTCTATTTAACCACCTGCTATCATGAGAGACCTCAGGGCTGCATGTTTTGAGCCCAGTACTGATCCTGAAAAGCGTTTCCAACCCCACTTACAAGTAAAACTAGCTAAAATGTGCCTGGCTGCTATTCACTGAAAAGCTCATTCTGCTTACATTTTTGGCATACGGTTGCTCCTACAGGGTCAGCTGAGCAGCGAATTTCTATTTAACCACCTGCTATCATGAGAGACCTCAAGGCTGCATGTTTTGAGCCCAGTGCTGAGCCCGAAAAGCGTTTCCAACCTCACTTACAAGTAAAACTAGCTAAAATGTGCCTGCCTGCTATTCACTGAAAAGCTCATTCTGTGTACATTTTTGGCATCTGTTTGCTCCTGCTGGGTCAGCCAAGTGGCAAATTTCTACTTAACCACCTGCTATCATGAGAGACCTCAGGGCTGCATGTTTTGAGCGCAGTACTGATCCTGAAAAGAGTTTCAAACCCCACTTACAAGTAAAACTAGCTAAAATGTGCCTGGCTGCTATTCACTGAAAAGCTCATTCTGCTTACATTTTTGGCATACGTTTGCTCCTACAGGGTCAGCTGAGCAGCGAATTTCTATTTAACCACCTGCTATCATGAGAGACCTCAAGGCTGCATGTTTTGAGCCCAGTACTGAGCCCGAAAAGCGTTTCCAACCCCACTTACAAGTAAAACTAGCTAAAATGTGCCTGGCTGCTTTTCACTGAAAAGCTCATTCTGCTTACATTTTTGGCATCCTACAGGGTCAGCTGAGCAGCGAATTTCTATTTAACCACCTGCTATCATGAGAGACCTCAGGGCTGCATGTTTTGAGCCCAGTACTGAGCCTGAAAAGCGTTTCCAACTCCACTTACAAGTAAAACTAGCCAAATTTGCCTGGCTGCTCTTCACTGAAAAGCTCATTCTGCGTACATTTTTGGCATACGTTTGCTCCTACAGGGTCAGCTGATCAGCGAATTTCTATTTAACCACCTGCTATCATGAGAGACCTCAGGGCTGCATGTTTTGAGCCCAGTACTGATCCTGAAAAGCGTTTCCAACCCCACTTACAAGTAAAACTAGCTAAAATGTGCCTGGCTGCTATTCACTGAAAAGCTCATTCTGCTTACATTTTTGGCATACGGTTGCTCCTACAGGGTCAGCTGAGCAGCGAATTTCTATTTAACCACCTGCTATCATGAGAGACCTCAGGGCTGCATGTTTTGAGCCGAGTACTGATCCTGAAAAGCGTTTCCAACCCCACTTACAAGTAAAACTAGCTAAAATGTGCCTGGCTGCTATTCACTGAAAAGCTCATTCTGTGTACATTTTTGGCATATGTTTGCTCCTGCTGGGTCAGCCAAGTGGCAAATTTCTACTCAACCACCTGCTATCATGAGAGACCTCAGGGCTGCATGTTTTGAGCGCAGTACTGATCCTGAAAAGAGTTTCAAACCCCACTTACAAGTAAAACTAGCTAAAATGTGCCTGGCTGCTGTTCACTGAAAAGCTCATTCTGCTTACATTTTTGGCATACGTTTGCTCCTACAGGGTCAGCTGAGCAGCGAATTTCTATTTAACCACCTGCTATCATGAGAGACCTCAAGGCTGCATGTTTTGAGCCCAGTACTGAGCCCGAAAAGCGTTTCCAACCCCACTTACAAGTAAAACTAGCTAAAATGTGCCTGGCTGCTTTTCACTGAAAAGCACATTCTGCTTACATTTTTGGCATACGGTTGTTCCTACAGGGTCAGCTGAGCAGCGAATTTCTATTTAACCACCTGCTATCATGAGAGACCTCAGGGCTGCATGTTTTGAGCCCAGTACTGATCCTGAAAAGCGTTTCCAACCCCACTTACAAGTAAAACTAGCTGAAATGTGCCTGGCTGCTATTCACTGAAAAGCTCATTCTGCTTACATTTTTGGCATACGGTTGCTCCTACAGGGTCAGCTGAGCAGCGAATTTCTATTTAACCACCTGCTATCATGAGAGACCTCAGGGCTGCATGTTTTGAGCCCCGTACTGATCCTGAAAAGCGTTTCCAACTCCACTTACAAGAAAAACTAGCTAAAATGTGCCTGGCTGCTTTTCACTGAAAAGCTCATTCTGCTTACATTTTTGGCATACGGTTGCTCCTACAGGGTCAGCTGAGCATCGAATTTCTATTTAACCACCTGCTATCATGAGAGACCTCAGGGCTGCATGTTTTGAGCCCAGTACTGAGCCCGAAAAGCGTTTCCAACCCCACTTACAAGTAAAACTAGCTAAAATGTGCCTGGCTGCTTTTCACTGAAAAGCTCATTCTGCTTACATTTTTGGCATCCTACAGGGTCAGCTGAGCAGCGAATTTCTATTTAACCACCTGCTATCATGAGAGACCTCAGGGCTGCATGTTTTGAGCCCAGTACTGAGCCTGAAAAGCGTTTCCAACTCCACTTACAAGTAAAACTAGCCAAATTTGCCTGGCTGCTCTTCACTGAAAAGCTCATTCTGCGTACATTTTTGGCATACGGTTGCTCCTACAGGGTCAGCTGAGCAGCGAATTTCTATTTAACCACCTGCTATCATGAGAGACCTCAAGGCTGCATGTTTTGAGCCCAGTACTGAGCCCGAAAAGCGTTTCCAACCCCACTTACAAGTAAAACTAGCTAAAATGTGCCTGGCTGCTTTTCACTGAAAAGCACATTCTGCTTACATTTTTGGCATACGGTTGTTCCTACAGGGTCAGCTGAGCAGCGAATTTCTATTTAACCACCTGCTATCATGAGAGACCTCAGGGCTGCATGTTTTGAGCCCAGTACTGATCCTGAAAAGCGTTTCCAACCCCACTTACAAGTAAAACTAGCTGAAATGTGCCTGGCTGCTATTCACTGAAAAGCTCATTCTGCTTACATTTTTGGCATACGGTTGCTCCTACAGGGTCAGCTGAGCAGCGAATTTCTATTTAACCACCTGCTATCATGAGAGACCTCAGGGCTGCATGTTTTGAGCCCCGTACTGATCCTGAAAAGCGTTTCCAACTCCACTTACAAGTAAAACTAGCTAAAATGTGCCTGGCTGCTTTTCACTGAAAAGCTCATTCTGCTTACATTTTTGGCATACGGTTGCTCCTACAGGGTCAGCTGAGCAGCGAATTTCTATTTAACCACCTGCTATCATGAGAGACCTCAGGGCTGCATGTTTTGAGCCCAGTACTGAGCCCGAAAAGCGTTTCCAACCCCACTTACAAGTAAAACTAGCTAAAATGTGCCTGGCTGCTTTTCACTGAAAAGCTCATTCTGCTTACATTTTTGGCATCCTACAGGGTCAGCTGAGCAGCGAATTTCTAGTTAACCACCTGCTATCATGAGAGACCTCAGGGCTGCATGTTTTGAGCCCAGTACTGAGCCTGAAAAGCGTTTCCAACTCCACTTACAAGTAAAACTAGCCAAATTTGCCTGGCTGCTCTTCACTGAAAAGCTCATTCTGCGTACATTTTTGGCATACGTTTGCTCCTACAGGGTCAGCTGATCAGCGAATTTCTATTTAACCACCTGCTATCATGAGAGACCTCAGGGCTGCATGTTTTGAGCCCAGTACTGATCCTGAAAAGCGTTTCCAACCCCACTTACAAGTAAAACTAGCTAAAATGTGCCTGGCTGCTATTCACTGAAAAGCTCATTCTGCTTACATTTTTGGCATACGGTTGCTCCTACAGGGTCAGCTGAGCAGCGAATTTCTATTTAACCACCTGCTATCATGAGAGACCTCAGGGCTGCATGTTTTGAGCCCAGTACTGATCCTGAAAAGCGTTTCCAACCCCACTTACAAGTAAAACTAGCTAAAATGTGCCTGGCTGCTATTCACTGAAAAGCTCATTCTGTGTACATTTTTGGCATATGTTTGCTCCTGCTGGGTCAGCCAAGTGGCAAATTTCTACTCAACCACCTGCTATCATGAGAGACCTCAGGGCTGCATGTTTTGAGCGCAGTACTGATCCTGAAAAGAGTTTCAAACCCCACTTACAAGTAAAACTAGCTAAAATGTGCCTGGCTGCTATTCACTGAAAAGCTCATTCTGCTTACATTTTTGGCATACGTTTGCTCCTACAGGGTCAGCTGAGCAGCGAATTTCTATTTAACCACCTGCTATCATGAGAGACCTCAAGGCTGCATGTTTTGAGCCCAGTACTGAGCCCGAAAAGCGTTTCCAACCCCACTTACAAGTAAAACTAGCTAAAATGTGCCTGGCTGCTTTTCACTGAAAAGCACATTCTGCTTACATTTTTGGCATACGGTTGTTCCTACAGGGTCAGCTGAGCAGCGAATTTCTATTTAACCACCTGCTATCATGAGAGACCTCAGGGCTGCATGTTTTGAGCCCAGTACTGATCCTGAAAAGCGTTTCCAACCCCACTTACAAGTAAAACTAGCTGAAATGTGCCTGGCTGCTATTCACTGAAAAGCTCATTCTGCTTACATTTTTGGCATACGGTTGCTCCTACAGGGTCAGCTGAGCAGCGAATTTCTATTTAACCACCTGCTATCATGAGAGACCTCAGGGCTGCATGTTTTGAGCCCAGTACTGATCCTGGAAAGCGTTTCCAACTCCACTTACAAGTAAAACTAGCTAAAATGTGCCTGGCTGCTTTTCACTGAAAAGCTCATTCTGCTTACATTTTTGGCATACGGTTGCTCCTACAGGGTCAGCTGAGCAGCGAATTTCTATTTAACCACCTGCTTTCATGAGAGACCTCAGGGCTGCATGTTTTGAGCCCAGTACTGATCCTGAAAAGCGTTTCCAACTCCACTTACAAGTAAAACTAGCTAAAATGTGCCTGGCTGCTATTCACTGAAAAGCTCATTCTGCTTACATTTTTGGCATACGGTTGCTCCTACAGTGTCAGCTGAGCAGCGAATTTCTATTTAACCACCTGCTATCATGAGAGACCTCAGGGCTGCATGTTTTGAGCCCAGTACTGATCCTGAAAAGAGTTTCAAACCCCAGTTACAAGTAAAACTAGCTAAAATTCGCCTGGCTGCTATTCACTGAAAAGCTCATTCTGCTTACATTTTTGGCATACGTTTGCTCCTACAGGGTCAGCTGAGCAGCGAATTTCTATTTAACCACCTGCTATCATGAGAGACCTCAAGGCTGCATGTTTTGAGCCCAGTACTGATCCTGAAAAGCGTTTCCAACCCCACTTACAAGTAAAACTAGCTAAAATGTGCCTGGCTGCTATTCACTGAAAAGCTCATTCTGCTCACATTTTTGGCATACGGTTGCTCCTACAGGGTCAGCTGAGCAGCGAATTTCTATTTAACCACCTGCTATCATGAGAGACCTCAGGGCTGCATGTTTTGAGCCGAGTACTGATCCTGAAAAGCGTTTCCAACCCCACTTACAAGTAAAACTAGCTAAAATGTGCCTGGCTGCTATTCACTGAAAAGCTCATTCTGCGGCATACGTTTGCTCCTGCTGGGTCAGCTGAGCAGCGAATTTCTATTTAACCACCTGCTATCATGAGAGACCTCAGGGCTGCATGTTTTGAGCCCAGTACTGATCCTGAAAAGAGTTTCAAACCCCACTTACAAGTAAAACTAGCTAAAATGTGCCTGGCTGCTATTCACTGAAAAGCTCATTCTGCTTACATTTTTTGGCATACGTTTGCTCCTACAGGGTCAGCTGAGCAGCGAATTTCTATTTAACCACCTGCTATCATGAGAAATCTCAAGGCTGCATGTTTTGAGCCCAGTACTGAGCCCGAAAAGCGTTTCCAACCCCACTTACAAGTAAAACTAGCTAAAATGTGCCTGGCTGCTATTCACTGAAAAGCTCATTCTGCTTACATTTTTGGCATAGGTTTGCTCCTACAGGGTCAGCTGAGCAGCGAATTTCTATTTAACCACCTGCTATCATGAGAGACCTCAAGGCTGCTGCATGTTTTGAGCCCAGTACCTGAGCCTGAAAAGCGTTTCCAACTCCACTTACAAGTAAAACTAGCTAAAATTTGCCTGGCTGCTCTTCACTGAAAAGCTCATTCTGCGTACATTTTTGGCATACGCTTGCTCTTACAGGGTCAGCTGATCAGCGAATTTCTATTTAACCACCTGCTATCATGAGAGACCTCAAGGCTGCATGTTTTGAGCCCAGTACTGAGCCCGAAAAGCGTTTCCAACCTCACTTACAAGTAAAACTAGCTAAAATGTGCCTGGCTGCTTTTCACTGAAAAGCTCATTCTGCTTACATTTTTGGCATACGGTTGCTCCTACAGGGTCAGCTGAGCAGCGAATTTCTATTTAACCACCTGCTATCATGAGAGACCTCAGGGCTGCATGTTTTGAGCCCAGTACTGATCCTGAAAAGCGTTTCCAACCCCACTTACAAGTAAAACTAGCTAAAATGTGCCTGGCTGCCATTCACTGAAAAGCTCATTCTGCTCACATTTTTGGCATACGGTTGCCCCTACAGGGTCAGCTGAGCAGCGAATTTCTATTTAACCACCTGCTATCATGAGAGACCTCAGGGCTGCATGTTTTGAGCCCAGTACTGATCCTGAAAAGCGTTTCCAACCCCACTTACAAGTAAAACTAGCTAAAATGTGCCTGGCTGCTATTCACTGAAAAGCTCATTCTGCTTACATTTTTGGCATACGGTTGCTCCTACAGGGTCAGCTGAGCAGCGAATTTCTATTTAACCACCTGCTATCATGAGAGACCTCAGGGCTGCATGTTTTGAGCCCAGTACTGATCCTGAAAAGCGTTTCCAACTCCACTTACAAGTAAAACTAGCTAAAATGTGCTTGGCTGCTATTCACTGAAAAGGTCATTCTGCTTACATTTTTGGCACACGGTTGCTCCTACAGGGTCAGCTGAGCAGCGAATTTCTATTTAACCACCTGCTATCATGAGAGACCTCAGGGCTGCATGTTTTGAGCCCAGTACTGATCCTGAAAAGCGTTTCTCCAACCGCACTTACAAGTAAAACTAGCTAAAATGTGCCTGGCTGCTATTCACTGAAAAGCTCATTCTGCTTACATTTTTGGCATACGGTTGCTCCTACAGGGTCAGCTGAGCAGCGAATTTCTATTTAACCACCTGCTATCATGAGAGACCTCAGGGCTGCATGTTTTGAGCCCAGTACTGATCCTGAAAAGAGTTTCAAACCCCACTTACAAGTAAAACTAGCTAAAATGTGCCTGGCTGCTATTCACTGAAAAGCTCATTCTGCTTACATTTTTGGCATACGTTTGCTCCTACAGGGTCAGCTGAGCAGCGAATTTCTATTTAACCACCTGCTATCATGAGAGACCTCAAGGCTGCATGTTTTGAGCCCAGTACCTGAGCCTGAAAAGCGTTTCCAACTCCACTTACAAGTAAAACTAGCTAAAATTTGCCTGGCTGCTCTTCACTGAAAAGCTCATTCTGCGTACATTTTTGGCATACGCTTGCTCTTACAGGGTCAGCTGATCAGCGAATTTCTATTTAACCACCTGCTATCATGAGAGACCTCAAGGCTGCATGTTTTGAGCCCAGTACTGATCCTGAAAAGCGTTTCCAACCCCACTTAACAGGAAAACTAGCTAAAATGTGCCTGGCTGCTATTCACTGAAAAGCTCATTCTGTGTACATTTTTGGCATATGTTTGCTCCTGCTGGGTCAGCCAAGTGGCAAATTTCTACTTAACCACCTGCTATCATGAGAGACCTTAAGGCTGCATGTTTTGAGCCGAGTACTGAGCCTGAAAAGCGTTTCCAACTCCACTTACAAGTAAAACTAGCTAAAATTTGCCTGGCTGCTCTTCACTGAAAAGCTCATTCTGCGTACATTTTTGGCATACATTTGCTCCTGCCGGGTCAGCTGAGCAGCGAATTTCCATTTAACCACCTGCTATCATGAGAGACCTCAGGGCTGCATGTTTTGAGCCCAGTACTGATCCTGAAAAGCGTTTCCAACCCCACTTACAAGTAAAACTAGCTAAAATGTGCCCGGCTGCTATTCACTGAAAAGCTCATTCTGCTTACATTTTTGGCATACGGTTGCTCCTACAGGGTCAGCTGAGCAGCGAATTTCTATTTAACCACCTGCTATCATGAGAGACCTCAGGGCTGCATGTTTTGAGCCCAGTACTGATCCTGAAAAGCGTTTCCAACTCCACTTACAAGTAAAACTAGCTAAAATGTGCCTGGCTGCTCTTCACTGAAAAGCTAATTCTGCGGCATACGTTTGCTCCTGCTGGGTCAGCTGAGCAGCGAATTTCTATTTAACCACCTGCTATCATGAGAGACCTCAGGGCTGCATGTTTTGAGCCCAGTACTGATCCTGAAAAGCGTTTCCAACCCCACTTAACAGGAAAACTAGCTAAAATGTGCCTGGCTGCTATTCACTGAAAAGCTCATTCTGCTTACATTTTTTGGCATACGTTTGCTCCTACAGGGTCAGCTGAGCAGCGAATTTCTATTTAACCACCTGCTATCATGAGAGACCTTAAGGCTTGCACTTTTGAGCCCAGTACTGAGCCTGAAAAGCGTTTCCAACTCCACTAACAAGTAAAACTAGCTAAAATTGGCCTGGCTGCTCTTCACTGAAAAGCTCATTCTGCGTACATTTTTGGCATACATTGGCTCCTACCGGGTCAGCTGAGCAGCGAATTTCTATTTAACCACCTGCTATCATGAGAGACCTCAGGGCTGCATGTTTTGAGCCCAGTACTGATCCTGAAAAGCGTTTCCAACTCCACTTACAAGTAAAACTAGCTAAAATGCGCGTGGCTGCTCTTCACTAAAAAGCTCATTCTGCGTACATTTTTGGAATACGTTTGCTCCTGCCGGGTCAGCTGAATAGCGAATTTCTATTTAACCACCTGCTATCATGAGAGACCTCAGGGCTGCATGTTTTGAGCCCAGTACTGAGCCTGAAAAGCGTTTCCAACTCCACTTACAAGTAAAACTAGCTAAAATGTGCCTGGCTGCTATTCACTGAAAAGCTCATTCTGCTTACATTTTTGGCACACGGTTGCTCCTACAGGGTCAGCTGAGCAGCGAATTTCTATTTAACCACCTGCTATCATGAGAGACCTCAGGGCTGCATGTTTTGAGCCCAGTACTGATCCTGAAAAGCGTTTCTCCAACCGCACTTACAAGTAAAACTAGCTAAAATGTGCCTGGCTGCTATTCACTGAAAAGCTCATTCTGCTTACATTTTTGGCATACGGTTGCTCCTACAGGGTCAGCTGAGCAGCGAATTTCTATTTAACCACCTGCTATCATGAGAGACCTCAGGGCTGCATGTTTTGAGCCCAGTACTGATCCTGAAAAGAGTTTCAAACCCCAGTTACAAGTAAAACTAGCTAAAATTCGCCTGGCTGCTATTCACTGAAAAGCTCATTCTGCTTACATTTTTGGCATACGTTTGCTCCTACAGGGTCAGCTGAGCAGCGAATTTCTATTTAACCACCTGCTATCATGAGAGACCTCAAGGCTGCATGTTTTGAGCCCAGTACTGATCCTGAAAATAGTTTCCAACTCCACTTACAAGTAAAACTAGCTAAAATTTGCCTGGCTGCTCTTCACTGAAAAGCTCATTCTGCGTACATTTTTGGCATACGTTTGCTCCTACAGGGTCAGCTGATCAGCGGATTTCTATTTAACCACCTGCTATCATGAGAGACCTCAAGGCTGCATGTTTTGAGCCCAGTACTGAGCCCGAAAAGCGTTTCCAACCTCACTTACAAGTAAAACTAGCTAAAATGTGCCTGGCTGCTTTTCACTGAAAAGCTCATTCTGCTTACATTTTTGGCATACGGTTGCTCCTACAGGGTCAGCTGAGCAGCGAATTTCTATTTAACCACCTGCTATCATGAGAGACCTCAGGGCTGCATGTTTTGAGCCCAGTACTGATCCTGAAAAGCGTTTCCAACCCCACTTACAAGTAAAACTAGCTAAAATGTGCCTGACTGCTATTCACTGAAAAGCTCATTCTGCTTACATTTTTGGCATACGGTTGCTCCTACAGGGTCAGCTGAGCAGCGAATTTCTATTTAACCACCTGCTATCATGAGAGACCTCAAGGCTGCATGTTTTGAGCCCAGTACTGATCCTGAAAATAGTTTCCAACTCCACTTACAAGTAAAACTAGCTAAAATTTGCCTGGCTGCTCTTCACTGAAAAGCTCATTCTGCGTACATTTTTGGCATACGTTTGCTCCTACAGGGTCAGCTGAGCAGCGAATTTCTATTTAACCACCTGCTATCATGAGAGACCTCAGGGCTGCATGTTTTGAGCCCAGTACTGATCCTGAAAAGCGTTTCCAACCCCACTTACAAGTAAAACTAGCTAAAATGTGCCTGGCTGCTATTCACTGAAAAGCTAATTCTGCTTACATTTTTGGCATACGGTTGCTCCTACAGGGTCAGCTGAGCAGCGAATTTCTATTTAACCACCTGCTATCATGAGAGACCTCAAGGCTGCATGTTTTGAGCCCAGTGCTGAGCCCGAAAAGCGTTTCCAACCTCACTTACAAGTAAAACTAGCTAAAATGTGCCTGCCTGCTATTCACTGAAAAGCTCATTCTGTGTACATTTTTGGCATATGTTTGCTCCTGCTGGGTCAGCCAAGTGGCAAATTTCTACTTAACCACCTGCTATCATGAGAGACCTCAGGGCTGCATGTTTTGAGCCCAGTACTGAGCCCGAAAAGCGTTTCCAACCTCACTTACAAGTAAAACTAGCTAAAATGTGCCTGGCTGCTTTTCACTGAAAAGCTCATTCTGCGTACATTTTTGGCATACGGTTGCTCCTACAGGGTCAGCTGAGCAGCGAATTTCTATTTAACCACCTGCTATCATGAGAGACCTCAAGGCTGCATGTTTTGAGCCCAGTGCTGAGCCCGAAAAGCGTTTCCAACCTCACTTACAAGTAAAACTAGCTAAAATGTGCCTGCCTGCTATTCACTGAAAAGCTCATTCTGTGTACATTTTTGGCATATGTTTGCTCCTGCTGGGTCAGCCAAGTGGCAAATTTCTACTTAACCACCTGCTATCATGAGAGACCTCAGGGCTGCATGTTTTGAGCGCAGTACTGATCCTGAAAAGAGTTTCAAACCCCACTTACAAGTAAAACTAGCTAAAATGTGCCTGGCTGCTTTTCACTGAAAAGCTCATTCTGCTTACATTTTTGGCATCCTACAGGGTCAGCTGAGCAGCGAATTTCTATTTAACCACCTGCTATCATGAGAGACCTCAGGGCTGCATGTTTTGAGCCCAGTACTGAGCCTGAAAAGCGTTTCCAACCCCACTTACAAGTAAAACTAGCTAAAATGTGCCTGGCTGCTATTCACTGAAAAGCTAATTCTGCTTACATTTTTGGCATACGGTTGCTCCTACAGGGTCAGCTGAGCAGCGAATTTCTATTTAACCACCTGCTATCATGAGAGACCTCAAGGCTGCATGTTTTGAGCCCAGTGCTGAGCCCGAAAAGCGTTTCCAACCTCACTTACAAGTAAAACTAGCTAAAATGTGCCTGCCTGCTATTCACTGAAAAGCTCATTCTGTGTACATTTTTGGCATATGTTTGCTCCTGCTGGGTCAGCCAAGTGGCAAATTTCTACTTAACCACCTGCTATCATGAGAGACCTCAGGGCTGCATGTTTTGAGCCCAGTACTGAGCCCGAAAAGCGTTTCCAACCTCACTTACAAGTAAAACTAGCTAAAATGTGCCTGGCTGCTTTTCACTGAAAAGCTCATTCTGCGTACATTTTTGGCATACGGTTGCTCCTACAGGGTCAGCTGAGCAGCGAATTTCTATTTAACCACCTGCTATCATGAGAGACCTCAAGGCTGCATGTTTTGAGCCCAGTGCTGAGCCCGAAAAGCGTTTCCAACCTCACTTACAAGTAAAACTAGCTAAAATGTGCCTGCCTGCTATTCACTGAAAAGCTCATTCTGTGTACATTTTTGGCATATGTTTGCTCCTGCTGGGTCAGCCAAGTGGCAAATTTCTACTTAACCACCTGCTATCATGAGAGACCTCAGGGCTGCATGTTTTGAGCGCAGTACTGATCCTGAAAAGAGTTTCAAACCCCACTTACAAGTAAAACTAGCTAAAATGTGCCTGGCTGCTTTTCACTGAAAAGCTCATTCTGCTTACATTTTTGGCATCCTACAGGGTCAGCTGAGCAGCGAATTTCTATTTAACCACCTGCTATCATGAGAGACCTCAGGGCTGCATGTTTTGAGCCCAGTACTGAGCCTGAAAAGCGTTTCCAACTCCACTTACAAGTAAAACTAGCTAAAATGTGCCTGGCTGCTATTCACTGAAAAGCTCATTCTGCTTACATTTTTGGAATACGTTTGCTCCTACAGGGTCAGCTGAGCAGCGAATTTCTATTTAACCACCTGCTATCATGAGAAATCTCAAGGCTGCATGTTTTGAGCCCAGTACTGAGCCCGAAAAGCGTTTCCAACCCCACTTACAAGTAAAACTAGCTAAAATGTGCCTGGCTGCTATTCACTGAAAAGCTCATTCTGCTTACATTTTTGGCATAGGTTTGCTCCTACAGGGTCAGCTGAGCAGCGAATTTCTATTTAACCACCTGCTATCATGAGAGACCTCAGGGCTGCATGTTTTGAGCCCAGTACTGATCCTGAAAAGCGTTTCTAACCCCACTTACAAGTAAAACTAGCTAAAATGTGCCTCGCTGCTATTCACTGAAAAGCTCATTCTGCTTACATTTTTGGCATACGGTTGCTCCTACAGGGTCAGCTGATCAGCGAATTTCTATTTAACCACCTGCTATCATGAGAGACCTCAGGGCTGCATGTTTTGAGCCCAGTACTGAGTCCGAAAAGCGTTTCCAACCTCACTTACAAGTAAAACTAGCTAAAATGTGCCTGGCTGCTTTTCACTGAAAAGCTAATTCTGCTTACATTTTTGGCATACGGTTGCTCCTACAGGGTCAGCTGAGCAGCGAATTTCTATTTAGCCACCTGCTATCATGAGAGACCTCAGGGCTGCATGTTTTGAGCCCAGTACTGATCCTGAAAAGCGTTTCCAACCCCACTTACAAGTAAAACTAGCTAAAATGTGCCTGGCTGCTATTCACTGAAAAGCTCATTCTGCTCACATTTTTGGCATACGGTTGATCCTACAGGGTCAGCTGAGCAGCGAATTTCTATTTAACCACCTGCTATCATGAGAGACCTCAGGGCTGCATGTTTTGAGCCGAGTACTGATCCTGAAAAGCGTTTCCAACCCCACTTACAAGTAAAACTAGCTAAAATGTGCCTGGCTGCTATTCACTGAAAAGCTCATTCTGCGGCATACGTTTGCTCCTGCTGGGTCAGCTGAGCAGCGAATTTCTATTTAACCACCTGCTATCATGAGAGACCTCAGGGCTGCATGTTTTGAGCCCAGTACTGATCCTGAAAAGAGTTTCAAACCCCACTTACAAGTAAAACTAGCTAAAATGTGCCTGGCTGCTATTCACTGAAAAGCTCATTCTGCTTACATTTTTTGGCATACGTTTGCTCCTACAGGGTCAGCTGAGCAGCGAATTTCTATTTAACCACCTGCTATCATGAGAAATCTCAAGGCTGCATGTTTTGAGCCCAGTACTGAGCCCGAAAAGCGTTTCCAACCCCACTTACAAGTAAAACTAGCTAAAATGTGCCTGGCTGCTATTCACTGAAAAGCTCATTCTGCTTACATTTTTGGCATAGGTTTGCTCCTACAGGGTCAGCTGAGCAGCGAATTTCTATTTAACCACCTGCTATCATGAGAGACCTCAGGGCTGCATGTTTTGAGCCCAGTACTGATCCTGAAAAGCGTTTCCAACCCCACTTACAAGTAAAACTAGCTAAAATGTGCCTCGCTGCTATTCACTGAAAAGCTCATTCTGCTTACATTTTTGGCATACGGTTGCTCCTACAGGGTCAGCTGATCAGCGAATTTCTATTTAACCACCTGCTATCATGAGAGACCTCAGGGCTGCATGTTTTGAGCCCAGTACTGAGCCCGAAAAGCGTTTCCAACCTCACTTACAAGTAAAACTAGCTAAAATGTGCCTGGCTGCTTTTCACTGAAAAGCTCATTCTGCTTACATTTTTGGCATACGGTTGCTCCTACAGGGTCAGCTGAGCAGCGAATTTCTATTTAACCACCTGCTATCATGAGAGACCTCAGGGCTGCATGTTTTGAGCCCAGTACTGATCCTGAAAAGCGTTTCCAACCCCACTTACAAGTAAAACTAGCTAAAATGTGCCTGGCTGCCATTCACTGAAAAGCTCATTCTGCTCACATTTTTGGCATACGGTTGCCCCTACAGGGTCAGCTGAGCAGCGAATTTCTATTTAACCACCTGCTATCATGAGAGACCTCAGGGCTGCATGTTTTGAGCCCAGTACTGATCCTGAAAAGCGTTTCCAACCCCACTTACAAGTAAAACTAGCTAAAATGTGCCTGGCTGCTATTCACTGAAAAGCTCATTCTGCTTACATTTTTGGCATACGGTTGCTCCTACAGGGTCAGCTGAGCAGCGAATTTCTATTTAACCACCTGCTATCATGAGAGACCTCAGGGCTGCATGTTTTGAGCCCAGTACTGATCCTGAAAAGCGTTTCCAACTCCACTTACAAGTAAAACTAGCTAAAATGTGCTTGGCTGCTATTCACTGAAAAGCTCATTCTGCTTACATTTTTGGCACACGGTTGCTCCTACAGGGTCAGCTGAGCAGCGAATTTCTATTTAACCACCTGCTATCATGAGAGACCTCAGGGCTGCATGTTTTGAGCCCAGTACTGATCCTGAAAAGCGTTTCTCCAACCGCACTTACAAGTAAAACTAGCTAAAATGTGCCTGGCTGCTATTCACTGAAAAGCTCATTCTGCTTACATTTTTGGCACACGGTTGCGCCTACAGGGTCAGCTGAGCAGCGAATTTCTATTTAACCACCTGCTATCATGAGAGACCTCAGGGCTGCATGTTTTGAACCCAGTACTGATCCTGAAAAGAGTTTCAAACCCCACTTACAAGTAAAACTAGCTAAAATGTGCCTGGCTGCTATTCACTGAAAAGCTCATTCTGCTTACATTTTTGGCATACGTTTGCTCCTACAGGGTCAGCTGAGCAGCGAATTTCTATTCAACCACCTGCTATCATGAGAGACCTCAAGGCTGCATGTTTTGAGCCCAGTACCTGAGCCTGAAAAGCGTTTCCAACCCCACTTACAAGTAAAACTAGCTAAAATGTGCCTGGCTGCTATTCACTGAAAAGCTCATTCTGCTTACATTTTTGGCATACGGTTGCTCCTACAGGGTCAGCTGAGCAGCGAATTTCTATTTAACCACCTGCTATCATGAGAGACCTCAGGGCTGCATGTTTTGAGCCCAGTACTGATCCTGAAAAGAGTTTCAAACCCCACTTACAAGTAAAACTAGCTAAAATGTGCCTGGCTGCTATTCACTGAAAAGCTCATTCTGCTTACATTTTTGGCATACGTTTGCTCCTACAGGGTCAGCTGAGCAGCGAATTTCTATTTAACCACCTGCTATCATGAGAGACCTCAAGGCTACATGTTTTGAGCCCAGTACCTGAGCCTGAAAAGCGTTTCCAACTCCACTTACAAGTAAAACTAGCTAAAATTTGCCTGGCTGCTCTTCACTGAAAAGCTCATTCTGGGTACATTTTTGGCATACGCTTGCTCTTACAGGGTCAGCTGATCAGCGAATTTCTATTTAACCACCTGCTATCATGAGAGACCTCAAGGCTGCATGTTTTGAGCCCAGTACTGATCCTGAAAAGCGTTTCCAACCCCACTTACATGTAAAACTAGCTAAAATGTGCCTGGCTGCTATTCACTGAAAAGCTCATTCTGTGTACATTTTTGGCATATGTTTGCTCCTGCTGGGTCAGCCAAGTGGCAAATTTCTACTTAACCACCTGCTATCATGAGAGACCTCAGGGCTGCATGTTTTGAGCGCAGTACTGATCCTGAAAAGAGTTTCAAACCCCACTTACAAGTAAAACTAGCTAAAATGTGCCTGGCTGCTATTCACTGAAAAGCTCATTCTGCTTACATTTTTGGCATACGTTTGCTCCTACAGGGTCAGCTGAGCAGCGAATTTCTATTTAACCACCTGCTATCATGAGAGACCTCAAGGCTGCATGTTTTGAGCCCAGTACTGAGCCCGAAAAGCGTTTCCAACCCCACTTACAAGTAAAACTAGCTAAAATGTGCCTGGCTGCTTTTCACTGAAAAGCTCATTCTGCTTACATTTTTGGCATACGGTTGTTCCTACAGGGTCAGCTGAGCAGCGAATTTCTATTTAACCACCTGCTATCATGAGAGACCTCAGGGCTGCATGTTTTGAGCCCAGTACTGATCCTGAAAAGCGTTTCCAACCCCACTTACAAGTAAAACTAGCTAAAATGTGCCTGGCTGCTATTCACTGAAAAGCTCATTCTGCTTACATTTTTGGCATACGGTTGCTCCTACAGGGTCAGCTGAGCAGCGAATTTCTATTTAACCACCTGCTATCATGAGAGACCTCAGGGCTGCATGTTTTGAGCCCAGTACTGATCCTGAAAAGCGTTTCCAACTCCACTTACAAGTAAAACTAGCTAAAATGTGCCTGGCTGCTTTTCACTGAAAAGCTCATTCTGCTTACATTTTTGGCATACGGTTGCTCCTACAGGGTCAGCTGAGCAGCGAATTTCTATTTAACCACCTGCTATCATGAGAGACCTCAGGGCTGCATGTTTTGAGCCCAGTACTGATCCTGAAAAGCGTTTCCAACTCCACTTACAAGTAAAACTAGCTAAAATGTGCCTGGCTGCTATTCACTGAAAAGCTCCTTCTGCTTACATTTTTGGCATACGGTTGCTCCTACAGTGTCAGCTGAGCAGCGAATTTCTATTTAACCACCTGCTATCATGAGAGACCTCAGGGCTGCATGTTTTGAGCCCAGTACTGATCCTGAAAAGAGTTTCAAACCCCAGTTACAAGTAAAACTAGCTAAAATTCGCCTGGCTGCTATGCACTGAAAAGCTCATTCTGCTTACATTTTTGGCATACGTTTGCTCCTACAGGGTCAGCTGAGCAGCGAATTTCTATTTAACCACCTGCTATCATGAGAGACCTCAAGGCTGCATGTTTTGAGCCCAGTACTGATCCTGAAAATAGTTTCCAACTTCACTTACAAGTAAAACTAGCTAAAATTTGCCTGGCTGCTCTTCACTGAAAAGCTCATTCTGCGTACATTTTTGGCATACGTTTGCTCCTACAGGGTCAGCTGATCAGCGAATTTCTATTTAACCACCTGCTATCATGAGAGACCTCAAGGCTGCATGTTTTGAGCCCAGTACTGAGCCCGAAAAGCGTTTCCAACCTCACTTACAAGTAAAACTAGCTAAAATGTGCCTGGCTGCTTTTCACTGAAAAGCTCATTCTGCTTACATTTTTGGCATACGGTTGCTCCTACAGGGTCAGCTGAGCAGCGAATTTCTATTTAACCACCTGCTATCATGAGAGACCTCAGGGCTGCATGCTTTGAGCCCAGTACTGATCCTGAAAAGCGTTTCCAACCCCACTTACAAGTAAAACTAGCTAAAATGTGCCTGGCTGCTATTCACTGAAAAGCTCATTCTGCTTACATTTTTGGCATACGTTTGCTCCTACAGGGTCAGCTGAGCAGCGAATTTCTATTTAACCACCTGCTATCATGAGAGACCTCAAGGCTGCATGTTTTGAGCCCAGTACCTGAGCCTGAAAAGCGTTTCCAACTCCACTTACAAGTAAAACTAGCTAAAATTTGCCTGGCTGCTCTTCACTGAAAAGCTCATTCTGCGTACATTTTTGGCATACGTTTGCTCTTACAGGGTCAGCTGATCAGCGAATTTCTATTTAACCACCTGCTATCATGAGAGACCTCAAGGCTGCATGTTTTGAGCCCAGTACTGAGCCTGAAAAGCGTTTCCAACCCCACTTAACAGGAAAACTAGCTAAAATGTGCCTGGCTGCTATTCACTGAAAAGCTCATTCTGCTTACATTTTTGGCATACGGTTGCTCCTACAGGGTCAGCTGAGCAGCGAATTTCTATTTAACCACCTGCTATCATGAGAGACCTCAGGGCTGCATGTTTTGAGCCCAGTACTGATCCTGAAAAGCGTTTCCAACCCCACTTACAAGTAAAACTAGCTAAAATGTGCCTGGCTGCTATTCACTGAAAAGCTCATTCTGCTTACATTTTTGGCATACGGTTGCTCCTACAGGGTCAGCTGAGCAGCGAATTTCTATTTAACCACCTGCTATCATGAGAGACCTCAGGGCTGCATGTTTTGAGCCCAGTACTGATCCTGAAAAGCGTTTCCAACTCCACTTACAAGTAAAACTAGCTAAAATGTGCCTGGCTGCTTTTCACTGAAAAGCTCATTCTGCTTACATTTTTGGCATACGGTTGCTCCTACAGGGTCAGCTGAGCAGCGAATTTCTATTTAACCACCTGCTATCATGAGAGACCTCAGGGCTGCATGTTTTGAGCCCAGTACTGATCCTGAAAAGCGTTTCCAACTCCACTTACAAGTAAAACTAGCTAAAATGTGCCTGGCTGCTATTCACTGAAAAGCTCATTCTGCTTACATTTTTGGCATACGGTTGCTCCTACAGTGTCAGCTGAGCAGCGAATTTCTATTTAACCACCTGCTATCATGAGAGACCTCAGGGCTGCATGTTTTGAGCCCAGTACTGATCCTGAAAAGAGTTTCAAACCCCAGTTACAAGTAAAACTAGCTAAAATTCGCCTGGCTGCTATGCACTGAAAAGCTCATTCCTCTTACATTTTTGGCATACGTTTGCTCCTACAGGGTCAGCTGAGCAGCGAATTTCTATTTAACCACCTGCTATCATGAGAGACCTCAAGGCTGCATGTTTTGAGCCCAGTACTGATCCTGAAAATAGTTTCCAACTCCACTTACAAGTAAAACTAGCTAAAATTTGCCTGGCTGCTCTTCACTGAAAAGCTCATTCTGCGTACATTTTTGGCATACGTTTGCTCCTACAGGGTCAGCTGATCAGCGAATTTCTATTTAACCACCTGCTATCATGAGAGACCTCAAGGCTGCATGTTTTGAGCCCAGTACTGAGCCCGAAAAGCGTTTCCAACCTCACTTACAAGTAAAACTAGCTAAAATGTGCCTGGCTGCTTTTCACTGAAAAGCTCATTCTGCTTACATTTTTGGCATACGGTTGCTCCTACAGGGTCAGCTGAGCAGCGAATTTCTATTTAACCACCTGCTATCACGAGAGACCTCAGGGCTGCATGCTTTGAGCCCAGTACTGATCCTGAAAAGCGTTTCCAACCCCACTTACAAGTAAAACTAGCTAAAATGTGCCTGGCTGCTATTCACTGAAAAGCTCATTCTGCTTACATTTTTGGCATACGGTTGCTCCTACAGGGTCAGCTGAGCAGCGAATTTCTATTTAACCACCTGCTATCATGAGAGACCTCAAGGCTGCATGTTTTGAGCCCAGTACTGATCCTGAAAATAGTTTCCAACTCCACTTACAAGTAAAACTAGCTAAAATTTGCCTGGCTGCTCTTCACTGAAAAGCTCATTCTGCGTACATTTTTGGCATACGTTTGCTCCTACATGGTCAGCTGAGCAGCGAATTTCTATTTAACCACCTGCTATCATGAGAGACCTCAGGGCTGCATGTTTTGAGCCCAGTACTGATCCTGAAAAGAGTTTCAAACCCCACTTACAAGTAAAACTAGCTAAAATGTGCCTGGCTGCTATTCACTGAAAAGCTCATTCTGCTTACATTTTTGGCATACGTTTGCTCCTACAGGGTCAGCTGAGCAGCGAATTTCTATTCAACCACCTGCTATCATGAGAGACCTCAAGGCTGCATGTTTTGAGCCCAGTACTGAGCCCGAAAAGCGTTTCCAACCCCACTTACAAGTAAAACTAGCTAAAATGTGCCTGGCTGCTTTTCACTGAAAAGCTCATTCTGCTTACATTTTTGGCATACGGTTGTTCCTACAGGGTCAGCTGAGCAGCGAATTTCTATTTAACCACCTGCTATCATGAGAGACCTCAGGGCTGCATGTTTTGAGCCCAGTACTGATCCTGAAAAGCGTTTCCAACCCCACTTACAAGTAAAACTAGCTAAAATGTGCCTGGCTGCTATTCACTGAAAAGCTCATTCTGCTTACATTTTTGGCATACGGTTGCTCCTACAGGGTCAGCTGAGCAGCGAATTTCTATTTAACCACCTGCTATCATGAGAGACCTCAGGGCTGCATGTTTTGAGCCCAGTACTGATCCTGAAAAGCGTTTCCAACTCCACTTACAAGTAAAACTAGCTAAAATGTGCCTGGCTGCTTTTCACTGAAAAGCTCATTCTGCTTACATTTTTGGCATACGGTTGCTCCTACAGGGTCAGCTGAGCAGCGAATTTCTATTTAACCACCTGCTATCATGAGAGACCTCAGGGCTGCATGTTTTGAGCCCAGTACTGATCCTGAAAAGCGTTTCCAACTCCACTTACAAGTAAAACTAGCTAAAATGTGCCTGGCTGCTATTCACTGAAAAGCTCATTCTGCTTACATTTTTGGCATACGGTTGCTCCTACAGTGTCAGCTGAGCAGCGAATTTCTATTTAACCACCTGCTATCATGAGAGACCTCAGGGCTGCATGTTTTGAGCCCAGTACTGATCCTGAAAAGAGTTTCAAACCCCAGTTACAAGTAAAACTAGCTAAAATTCGCCTGGCTGCTATGCACTGAAAAGCTCATTCTGCTTACATTTTTGGCATACGTTTGCTCCTACAGGGTCAGCTGAGCAGCGAATTTCTATTTAACCACCTGCTATCATGAGAGACCTCAAGGCTGCATGTTTTGAGCCCAGTACTGATCCTGAAAATAGTTTCCAACTCCACTTACAAGTAAAACTAGCTAAAATTTGCCTGGCTGCTCTTCACTGAAAAGCTCATTCTGCGTACATTTTTGGCATACGTTTGCTCCTACAGGGTCAGCTGATCAGCGAATTTCTATTTAACCACCTGCTATCATGAGAGACCTCAAGGCTGCATGTTTTGAGCCCAGTACTGAGCCCGAAAAGCGTTTCCAACCTCACTTACAAGTAAAACTAGCTAAAATGTGCCTGGCTGCTTTTCACTGAAAAGCTCATTCTGCTTACATTTTTGGCATACGGTTGCTCCTACAGGGTCAGCTGAGCAGCGAATTTCTATTTAACCACCTGCTATCACGAGAGACCTCAGGGCTGCATGCTTTGAGCCCAGTACTGATCCTGAAAAGCGTTTCCAACCCCACTTACAAGTAAAACTAGCTAAAATGTGCCTGGCTGCTATTCACTGAAAAGCTCATTCTGCTTACATTTTTGGCATACGGTTGCTCCTACAGGGTCAGCTGAGCAGCGAATTTCTATTTAACCACCTGCTATCATGAGAGACCTCAAGGCTGCATGTTTTGAGCCCAGTACTGATCCTGAAAATAGTTTCCAACTCCACTTACAAGTAAAACTAGCTAAAATTTGCCTGGCTGCTCTTCACTGAAAAGCTCATTCTGCGTACATTTTTGGCATACGTTTGCTCCTACATGGTCAGCTGAGCAGCGAATTTCTATTTAACCACCTGCTATCATGAGAGACCTCAGGGCTGCATGTTTTGAGCCCAGTACTGATCCTGAAAAGCGTTTCCAACCCCACTTACAAGTAAAACTAGCTAAAATGTGCCTGGCTGCTATTCACTGAAAAGCTCATTCTGCTTACATTTTTGGCATACGGTTGCTCCTACAGGGTCAGCTGAGCAGCGAATTTCTATTTAACCACCTGCTATCATGAGAGACCTCAAGGCTGCATGTTTTGAGCCCAGTGCTGAGCCCGAAAAGCGTTTCCAACCTCACTTACAAGTAAAACTAGCTAAAATGTGCCTGCCTGCTATTCACTGAAAAGCTCATTCTGTGTACGTTTTTGGCATATGTTTGCTCCTGCTGGGTCAGCCAAGTGGCAAATTTCTACTTAACCACCTGCTATCATGAGAGACCTCAGGGCTGCATGTTTTGAGCCCAGTACTGAGCCCGAAAAGCGTTTCCAACCTCACTTACAAGTAAAACTAGCTAAAATGTGCCTGGCTGCTTTTCACTGAAAAGCTCATTCTGCGTACATTTTTGGCATACGGTTGCTCCTACAGGGTCAGCTGAGCAGCAAATTTCTATTTAACCACCTGCTATCATGAGAGACCTCAAGGCTGCATGTTTTGAGCCCAGTACTGAGCCTGAAAAGCGTTTCCAATTCCACTTACAAGTAAAACTAGCTAAAATTTGCCTGGCTGCTCTTCACTGAAAAGCTCATTCTGCTTACATTTTTGGCATACGGTTGCTCCTACAGGGTCAGCTGAGCAGCGAATTTCTATTTAACCACCTGCTATCATGAGAGACCTCAGGGCTGCATGTTTTGAGCCGAGTACTGATCCTGAAAAGCGTTTCCAACCCCACTTACAAGTAAAACTAGCTAAAATGTGCCTGGCTGCTATTCACTGAAAAGCTCATTCTGTGTACATTTTTGGCATATGTTTGCTCCTGCTGGGTCAGCCAAGTGGCAAATTTCTACTCAACCACCTGCTATCATGAGAGACCTCAGGGCTGCATGTTTTGAGCGCAGTACTGATCCTGAAAAGAGTTTCAAACCCCACTTACAAGTAAAACTAGCTAAAATGTGCCTGGCTGCTATTCACTAAAAAGCTCATTCTGCTTACATTTTTGGCATACGTTTGCTCCTACAGGGTCAGCTGATCAGCGAATTTCTATTTAACCAACTGCTATCATGAGAGACCTCAAGGCTGCATGTTTTGAGCCCAGTACTGAGCCCGAAAAGCGTTTCCAACCTCACTTACAAGTAAAACTAGCTAAAATGTGCCTGGCTGCTTTTCACTGAAAAGCTCATTCTGCTTACATTTTTGGCATACGGTTGCTCCTACAGGGTCAGCTGAGCAGCGAATTTCTATTTAACCACCTGCTATCATGAGAGACCTCAGGGCTGCATGCTTTGAGCCCAGTACTGATCCTGAAAAGCGTTTCCAACCCCACTTACAAGTAAAACTAGCTAAAATGTGCCTGGCTGCTATTCACTGAAAAGCTCATTCTGCTTACATTTTTGGCATACGGTTGCTCCTACAGGGTCAGCTGAGCAGCGAATTTCTATTGAACCACCTGCTATCATGAGAGACCTCAAGGCTGCATGTTTTGAGCCCAGTACTGATCCTGAAAATAGTTTCCAACTCCACTTACAAGTAAAACTAGCTAAAATTTGCCTGGCTGCTCTTCACTGAAAAGCTCATTCTGCGTACATTTTTGGCATACGTTTGCTCCTACAGGGTCAGCTGAGCAGCGAATTTCTATTTAACCACCTGCTATCATGAGAGACCTCAGGGCTGCATGTTTTGAGCCCAGTACTGATCCTGAAAAGCGTTTCCAACCCCACTTACAAGTAAAACTAGCTAAAATGTGCCTGGCTGCTATTCACTGAAAAGCTCATTCTGCTTACATTTTTGGCATACGGTTGCTCCTACAGGGTCAGCTGAGCAGCGAATTTCTATTTAACCACCTGCTATCATGAGAGACCTCAAGGCTGCATGTTTTGAGCCCAGTGCTGAGCCCGAAAAGCGTTTCCAACCTCACTTACAAGTAAAACTAGCTAAAATGTGCCTGCCTGCTATTCACTGAAAAGCTCATTCTGTGTACGTTTTTGGCATATGTTTGCTCCTGCTGGGTCAGCCAAGTGGCAAATTTCTACTTAACCACCTGCTATCATGAGAGACCTCAGGGCTGCATGTTTTGAGCCCAGTACTGAGCCCGAAAAGCGTTTCCAACCTCACTTACAAGTAAAACTAGCTAAAATGTGCCTGGCTGCTTTTCACTGAAAAGCTCATTCTGCGTACATTTTTGGCATACGGTTGCTCCTACAGGGTCAGCTGAGCAGCGAATTTCTATTTAACCACCTGCTATCATGAGAGACCTCAAGGCTGCATGTTTTGAGCCCAGTGCTGAGCCCGAAAAGCGTTTCCAACCTCACTTACAAGTAAAACTAGCTAAAATGTGCCTGCCTGCTATTCACTGAAAAGCTCATTCTGTGTACATTTTTGGCATATGTTTGCTCCTGCTGGGTCAGCCAAGTGGCAAATTTCTACTTAACCACCTGCTATCATGAGAGACCTCAGGGCTGCATGTTTTGAGCGCAGTACTGATCCTGAAAAGAGTTTCAAACCCCACTTACAAGTAAAACTAGCTAAAATGTGCCTGGCTGCTATTCACTGAAAAGCTCATTCTGCTTACATTTTTTGGCATACGTTTGCTCCTACAGGGTCAGATGAGCAGCGAATTTCTATTTAACCACCTGCTATCATGAGAGACCTCAAGGCTGCATGTTTTGAGCCCAGTACTGAGCCCGAAAAGCGTTTCCAACCCCACTTACAAGTAAAACTAGCTAAAATGTGCCTGGCTGCTTTTCACTGAAAAGCTCATTCTGCTTACATTTTTGGCATCCTATAGGGTCAGCTGAGCAGCGAATTTCTATTTAACCACCTGCTATCATGAGAGACCTCAGGGCTGCATGTTTTGAGCCCAGTACTGAGCCTGAAAAGCGTTTCCAACTCCACTTACAAGTAAAACTAGCCAAATTTGCCTGGCTGCTCTTCACTGAAAAGCTCATTCTGCGTACATTTTTGGCATACGTTTGCTCCTACAGGGTCAGCTGATCAGCGAATTTCTATTTAACCACCTGCTATCATGAGAGACCTCAAGCCTGCATGTTTTGAGCCCAGTACTGAGCCCGAAAAGCGTTTCCAACCTCACTTACAAGTAAAACTAGCTAAAATGTGCCTGGCTGCTTTTCACTGAAAAGCTCATTCTGCTTACATTTTTGGCATAGGTTTGCTCCTACAGGGTCAGCTGAGCAGCGAATTTCTATTTAACCACCTGCTATCATGAGAGACCTCAGGGCTGCATGTTTTGAGCCCAGTACTGATCCTGAAAAGCGTTTCCAACCCCACTTACAAGTAAAACTAGCTAAAATGTGCCTCGCTGCTATTCACTGAAAAGCTCATTCTGCTTACATTTTTGGCATACGGTTGCTCCTACAGGGTCAGCTGATCAGCGAATTTCTATTTAACCACCTGCTATCATGAGAGACCTCAGGGCTGCATGTTTTGAGCCCAGTACTGATCCTGAAAAGAGTTTCAAACCCCACTTACAAGTAAAACTAGATAAAAATGTGCCTGGCTGCTATTCACTGAAAAGCTCATTCTGCTTACATTTTTGGCATACGTTTGCTCCTACAGGGTCAGCTGAGCAGCGAATTTCTATTTAACCACCTGCTATCATGAGAGACCTCAAGGCTGCTGCATGTTTTGAGCCCAGTACCTGAGCCTGAAAAGCGTTTCCAACTCCACTTACAAGTAAAACTAGCTAAAATTTGCCTGGCTGCTCTTCACTGAAAAGCTCATTCTGCGTACATTTTTGGCATACGCTTGCTCTTACAGGGTCAGCTGAGCAGCGAATTTCTATTTAACCACCTGCTATCATGAGAAATCTCAAGGCTGCATGTTTTGAGCCCAGTACTGAGCCCGAAAAGCGTTTCCAACCCCACTTACAAGTAAAACTAGCTAAAATGTGCCTGGCTGCTATTCACTGAAAAGCTCATTCTGCTTACATTTTTGGCATAGGTTTGCTCCTACAGGGTCAGCTGAGCAGCGAATTTCTATTTAACCACCTGCTATCATGAGAGACCTCAGGGCTGCATGTTTTGAGCCCAGTACTGATCCTGAAAAGCGTTTCCAACCCCACTTACAAGTAAAACTAGCTAAAATGTGCCTCGCTGCTATTCACTGAAAAGCTCATTCTGCTTACATTTTTGGCATACGGTTGCTCCTACAGGGTCAGCTGATCAGCGAATTTCTATTTAACCACCTGCTATCATGAGAGACCTCAGGGCTGCATGTTTTGAGCCCAGTACTGATCCTGAAAAGAGTTTCAAACCCCACTTACAAGTAAAACTAGCTAAAATGTGCCTGGCTGCTATTCACTGAAAAGCTCATTCTGCTTACATTTTTTGGCATACGTTTGCTCCTACAGGGCCAGCTGAGCAGCGAATTTCTATTTAACCACCTGCTATCATGAGAAATCTCAAGGCTGCATGTTTTGAGCCCAGTACTGAGCCCGAAAAGCGTTTCCAACCCCACTTACAAGTAAAACTAGCTAAAATGTGCCTGGCTGCTATTCACTGAAAAGCTCATTCTGCTTACATTTTTGGCATACGGTTGCTCCTACAGGGTCAGCTGATCAGCGAATTTCTATTTAACCACCTGCTATCATGAGAGACCTCAAGGCTGCATGTTTTGAGCCCAGTACTGAGCCCGAAAAGCGTTTCCAACCTCACTCACAAGTAAAACTAGCTAAAATGTGCCTGGCTGCTTTTCACTGAAAAGCTCATTCTGCTTACATTTTTGGCATACGGTTGCTCCTACAGGGTCAGCTGAGCAGCGAATTTCTATTTAACCACCTGCTATCATGAGAGACCTCAGGGCTGCATGTTTTGAGCCCAGTACTGATCCTGAAAAGCGTTTCCAACCCCACTTACAAGTAAAACTAGCTAAAATGTGCCTGGCTGCTATTCACTGAAAAGCTCATTCTGCTCACATTTTTGGCATACGGTTGCCCCTACAGGGTCAGCTGAGCAGCGAATTTCTATTTAACCACCTGCTATCATGAGAGACCTCAGGGCTGCATGTTTTGAGCCCAGTACTGATCCTGAAAAGCGTTTCCAACCCCACTTACAAGTAAAACTAGCTAAAATGTGCCTGGCTGCTATTCACTGAAAAGCTCATTCTGCTTACATTTTTGGCATACGGTTGCTCCTACAGGGTCAGCTGAGCAGCGAATTTCTATTTAACCACCTGCTATCATGAGAGACCTCAGGGCTGCATGTTTTGAGCCCAGTACTGATCCTGAAAAGCGTTTCCAACTTCACTTACAAGTAAAACTAGCTAAAATGTGCTTGGCTGCTATTCACTGAAAAGCTCATTCTGCTTACATTTTTGGCACACGGTTGCTCCTACAGGGTCAGCTGAGCAGCGAATTTCTATTTAACCACCTGCTATCATGAGAGACCTCAGGGCTGCATGTTTTGAGCCCAGTACTGATCCTGAAAAGCGTTTCTCCAACCGCACTTACAAGTAAAACTAGCTAAAATGTGCCTGGCTGCTATTCACTGAAAAGCTCATTCTGCTTACATTTTTGGCATACGGTTGCTCCTACAGGGTCAGCTGAGCAGCGAATTTCTATTTAACCACCTGCTATCATGAGAGACCTCAGGGCTGCATGTTTTGAGCCCAGTACTGATCCTGAAAAGCGTTTCCAACCCCACTTACAAGTAAAACTAGCTAAAATGTGCTTGGCTGCTATTCACTGAAAAGCTCATTCTGCTTACATTTTTGGCACACGGTTGCTCCTACAGGGTCAGCTGAGCAGCGAATTTCTATTTAACCACCTGCTATCATGAGAGACCTCAGGGCTGCATGTTTTGAGCCCAGTACTGATCCTGAAAAGCGTTTCTCCAACCCCACTTACAAGTAAAACTAGCTAAAATGTGCCTGGCTGCTATTCACTGAAAAGCTCATTCTGCTTACATTTTTGGCATACGGTTGCTCCTACAGGGTCAGCTGAGCAGCGAATTTCTATTTAACCACCTGCTATCATGAGAGACCTCAGGGCTGCATGTTTTGAGCCCAGTACTGATCCTGAAAAGAGTTTCAAACCCCACTTACAAGTAAAACTAGCTAAAATGTGCCTGGCTGCTATTCACTGAAAAGCTCATTCTGCTTACATTTTTGGCATACGTTTGCTCCTACAGGGTCAGCTGAGCGGCGAATTTCTATTTAACCACCTGCTATCATGAGAGACCTCAAGGCTGCATGTTTTGAGCCCAGTACCTGAGCCTGAAAAGCGTTTCCAACTCCACTTACAAGTAAAACTAGCTAAAATTTGCCTGGCTGCTCTTCACTGAAAAGCTCATTCTGCGTACATTTTTGGCATACGCTTGCTCTTACAGGGTCAGCTGATCAGCGAATTTCTATTTAACCACCTGCTATCATGAGAGACCTCAAGGCTGCATGTTTTGAGCCCAGTACTGAGCCCGAAAAGCGTTTCCAACCTCACTTACAAGCAACACTAGCTAAAATGTGCCTGGCTGCTTTTCACTGAAAAGCTCATTCTGCTTACATTTTTGGCATACGGTTGCTCCTACAGGGTGAGCTGAGCAGCGAATTTCTATTTAACCACCTGCTATCATGAGAGACCTCAGGGCTGCATGTTTTGAGCCCAGTACTGATCCTGAAAAGCGTTTCCAACCCCACTTACAAGTAAAACTAGCTAAAATGTGCCTGGCTGCTATTCACTGAAAAGCTCGTTCTGCTTACATTTTTGGCATACGGTTGCTCCTACAGGGTCAGCTGAGCAGCGAATTTCTATTTAACCACCTGCTATCATGAGAGACCTCAAGGCTGCATGTTTTGAGCCCAGTACTGATCCTGAAAATAGTTTCCAACTCCACTTACAAGTAAAACTAGCTAAAATTTGCCTGGCTGCTCTTCACTGAAAAGCTCATTCTGCGTACATTTTTGGCATACGTTTGCTCCTACATGGTCAGCTGAGCAGCGAATTTCTATTTAACCACCTGCTATCATGAGAGACCTCAGGGCTGCATGTTTTGAGCCCAGTACTGATCCTGAAAAGCGTTTCCAACCCCACTTACAAGTAAAACTAGCTAAAATGTGCCTGGCTGCTATTCACTGAAAAGCTCATTCTGCTTACATTTTTGGCATACGGTTGCTCCTACAGGGTCAGCTGAGCAGCGAATTTCTATTTAACCACCTGCTATCATGAGAGACCTCAAGGCTGCATGTTTTGAGCCCAGTGCTGAGCCCGAAAAGCGTTTCCAACCTCACTTACAAGTAAAACTAGCTAAAATGTGCCTGCCTGCTATTCACTGAAAAGCTCATTCTGTGTACGTTTTTGGCATATGTTTGCTCCTGCTGGGTCAGCCAAGTGGCAAATTTCTACTTAACCACCTGCTATCATGAGAGACCTCAGGGCTGCATGTTTTGAGCCCAGTACTGAGCCCGAAAAGCGTTTCCAACCTCACTTACAAGTAAAACTAGCTAAAATGTGCCTGGCTGCTTTTCACTGAAAAGCTCATTCTGCGTACATTTTTGGCATACGGTTGCTCCTACAGGGTCAGCTGAGCAGCAAATTTCTATTTAACCACCTGCTATCATGAGAGACCTCAAGGCTGCATGTTTTGAGCCCAGTACTGAGCCTGAAAAGCGTTTCCAATTCCACTTACAAGTAAAACTAGCTAAAGTTTGCCTGGCTGCTCTTCACTGAAAAGCTCATTCTGCTTACATTTTTGGCATACGGTTGCTCCTACAGGGTCAGCTGAGCAGCGAATTTCTATTTAACCACCTGCTATCATGAGAGACCTCAGGGCTGCATGTTTTGAGCCGAGTACTGATCCTGAAAAGCGTTTCCAACCCCACTTACAAGTAAAACTAGCTAAAATGTGCCTGGCTGCTATTCACTGAAAAGCTCATTCTGTGTACATTTTTGGCATATGTTTGCTCCTGCTGGGTCAGCCAAGTGGCAAATTTCTACTCAACCACCTGCTATCATGAGAGACCTCAGGGCTGCATGTTTTGAGCGCAGTACTGATCCTGAAAAGAGTTTCAAACCCCACTTACAAGTAAAACTAGCTAAAATGTGCCTGGCTGCTATTCACTGAAAAGCTCATTCTGCTTACATTTTTGGCATACGTTTGCTCCTACAGGGTCAGCTGAGCAGCGAATTTCTATTTAACCAACTGCTATCATGAGAGACCTCAAGGCTGCATGTTTTGAGCCCAGTACTGAGCCCGAAAAGCGTTTCCAACCCCACTTACAAGTAAAACTAGCTAAAATGTGCCTGGCTGCTTTTCACTGAAAAGCTCATTCTGCTTACATTTTTGGCATACGGTTGTTCCTACAGGGTCAGCTGAGCAGCGAATTTCTATTTAACCACCTGCTATCATGAGAGACCTCAGGGCTGCATGTTTTGAGCCCAGTACTGATCCTGAAAAGCGTTTCCAACCCCACTTACAAGTAAAACTAGCTAAAATGTGCCTGGCTGCTATTCACTGAAAAGCTCATTCTGCTTACATTTTTGGCATACGGTTGCTCCTACAGGGTCAGCTGAGCAGCGAATTTCTATTTAACCACCTGCTATCATGAGAGACCTCAGGGCTGCATGTTTTGAGCCCAGTACTGATCCTGAAAAGCGTTTCCAACTCCACTTACAAGTAAAACTAGCTAAAATGTGCCTGGCTGCTTTTCACTGAAAAGCTCATTCTGCTTTTATTTTTGGCATACGGTTGCTCCTACAGGGTCAGCTGAGCAGCGAATTTCTATTTAACCACCTGCTATCATGAGAGACCTCAGGGCTGCATGTTTTGAGCCCAGTACGGATCCTGAAAAGCGTTTCCAACTCCACTTACAAGTAAAACTAGCTAAAATGTGCCTGGCTGCTATTCACTGAAAAGCTCATTCTGCTTACATTTTTGGCATACGGTTGCTCCTACAGGGTCAGCTGAGCAGCGAATTTCTATTTAACCACCTGCTATCATGAGAGACCTCAGGGCTGCATGTTTTGAGCCCAGTACTGATCCTGAAAAGAGTTTCAAACCCCAGTTACAAGTAAAACTAGCTAAAATTCGCCTGGCTGCTATTCACTGAAAAGCTCATTCTGCTTACATTTTTGGCATACGTTTGCTCCTACAGGGTCAGCTGAGCAGCGAATTTCTATTTAACCACCTGCTATCATGAGAGACCTCAAGGCTGCATGTTTTGAGCCCAGTACTGATCCTGAAAATAGTTTCCAACTCCACTTACAAGTAAAACTAGCTAAAATTTGCCTGGCTGCTCTTCACTGAAAAGCTCATTCTGCGTACATTTTTGGCATACGTTTGCTCCTACAGGGTCAGCTGATCAGCGAATTTCTATTTAACCACCTGCTATCATGAGAGACCTCAAGGCTGCATGTTTTGAGCCCAGTACTGAGCCCGAAAAGCGTTTCCAACCTCACTTACAAGTAAAACTAGCTAAAATGTGCCTGGCTGCTTTTCACTGAAAAGCTCATTCTGCTTACATTTTTGGCATACGGTTGCTCCTACAGGGTCAGCTGAGCAGCGAATTTCTATTTAACCACCTGCTATCATGAGAGACCTCAGGGCTGCATGCTTTGAGCCCAGTACTGATCCTGAAAAGCGTTTCCAACCCCACTTACAAGTAAAACTAGCTAAAATGTGCCTGGCTGCTATTCACTGAAAAGCTCATTCTGCTTACATTTTTGGCATACGGTTGCTCCTACAGGGTCAGCTGAGCAGCGAATTTCTATTGAACCACCTGCTATCATGAGAGACCTCAAGGCTGCATGTTTTGAGCCCAGTACTGATCCTGAAAATAGTTTCCAACTCCACTTACAAGTAAAACTAGCTAAAATTTGCCTGGCTGCTCTTCACTGAAAAGCTCATTCTGCGTACATTTTTGGCATACGTTTGCTCCTACAGGGTCAGCTGAGCAGCGAATTTCTATTTAACCACCTGCTATCATGAGAGACCTCAGGGCTGCATGTTTTGAGCCCAGTACTGATCCTGAAAAGCGTTTCCAACCCCACTTACAAGTAAAACTAGCTAAAATGTGCCTGGCTGCTATTCACTGAAAAGCTCATTCTGCTTACATTTTTGGCATACGGTTGCTCCTACAGGGTCAGCTGAGCAGCGAATTTCTATTTAACCACCTGCTATCATGAGAGACCTCAAGGCTGCATGTTTTGAGCCCAGTGCTGAGCCCGAAAAGCGTTTCCAACCTCACTTACAAGTAAAACTAGCTAAAATGTGCCTGCCTGCTATTCACTGAAAAGCTCATTCTGTGTACGTTTTTGGCATATGTTTGCTCCTGCTGGGTCAGCCAAGTGGCAAATTTCTACTTAACCACCTGCTATCATGAGAGACCTCAGGGCTGCATGTTTTGAGCCCAGTACTGAGCCCGAAAAGCGTTTCCAACCTCACTTACAAGTAAAACTAGCTAAAATGTGCCTGGCTGCTTTTCACTGAAAAGCTCATTCTGCGTACATTTTTGGCATACGGTTGCTCCTACAGGGTCAGCTGAGCAGCGAATTTCTATTTAACCACCTGCTATCATGAGAGACCTCAAGGCTGCATGTTTTGAGCCCAGTGCTGAGCCCGAAAAGCGTTTCCAACCTCACTTACAAGTAAAACTAGCTAAAATGTGCCTGCCTGCTATTCACTGAAAAGCTCATTCTGTGTACATTTTTGGCATATGTTTGCTCCTGCTGGGTCAGCCAAGTGGCAAATTTCTACTTAACCACCTGCTATCATGAGAGACCTCAGGGCTGCATGTTTTGAGCGCAGTACTGATCCTGAAAAGAGTTTCAAACCCCACTTACAAGTAAAACTAGCTAAAATGTGCCTGGCTGCTATTCACTGAAAAGCTCATTCTGCTTACATTTTTTGGCATACGTTTGCTCCTACAGGGTCAGATGAGCAGCGAATTTCTATTTAACCACCTGCTATCATGAGAGACCTCAAGGCTGCATGTTTTGAGCCCAGTACTGAGCCCGAAAAGCGTTTCCAACCCCACTTACAAGTAAAACTAGCTAAAATGTGCCTGGCTGCTTTTCACTGAAAAGCTCATTCTGCTTACATTTTTGGCATCCTATAGGGTCAGCTGAGCAGCGAATTTCTATTTAACCACCTGCTATCATGAGAGACCTCAGGGCTGCATGTTTTGAGCCCAGTACTGAGCCTGAAAAGCGTTTCCAACTCCACTTACAAGTAAAACTAGCCAAATTTGCCTGGCTGCTCTTCACTGAAAAGCTCATTCTGCGTACATTTTTGGCATACGTTTGCTCCTACAGGGTCAGCTGATCAGCGAATTTCTATTTAACCACCTGCTATCATGAGAGACCTCAAGCCTGCATGTTTTGAGCCCAGTACTGAGCCCGAAAAGCGTTTCCAACCTCACTTACAAGTAAAACTAGCTAAAATGTGCCTGGCTGCTTTTCACTGAAAAGCTCATTCTGCTTACATTTTTGGCATACGGTTGCTCCTACAGGGTCAGCTGAGCAGCGAATTTCTATTTAACCACCTGCTATCATGAGAGACCTCAGGGCTGCATGTTTTGAGCCCAGTACTGATCCTGAAAAGCGTTTCCAACCCCACTTACAAGTAAAACTAGCTAAAATGTGCCTGGCTGCTATTCACTGAAAAGCTCATTCTGCTTACATTTTTGGCATACGGTTGCTCCTACAGGGTCAGCTGAGCAGCGAATTTCTATTTAACCACCTGCTATCATGAGAGACGTCAGGGCTGCATGTTTTGAGCCGAGTACTGATCCTGAAAAGCGTTTCCAACCCCACTTACAAGTAAAACTAGCTAAAATGTGCTTGGCTGCTATTCACTGAAAAGCTCATTCTGCTTACATTTTTGGCACACGGTTGCTCCTACAGGGTCAGCTGAGCAGCAAATTTCTATTTAACCACCTGCTATCATGAGAGACCTCAGGGCTGCATGTTTTGAGCCCAGTACTGATCCTGAAAAGCGTTTCTCCAACCCCACTTACAAGTAAAACTAGCTAAAATGTGCCTGGCTGCTATTCACTGAAAAGCTCATTCTGCTTACATTTTTGGCATACGGTTGCTCCTACAGGGTCAGCTGAGCAGCGAATTTCTATTTAACCACCTGCTATCATGAGAGACCTCAGGGCTGCATGTTTTGAGCCCAGTACTGATCCTGAAAAGAGTTTCAAACCCCACTTACAAGTAAAACTAGCTAAAATGTGCCTGGCTGCTATTCACTGAAAAGCTCATTCTGCTTACATTTTTGGCATACGTTTGCTCCTACAGGGTCAGCTGAGCGGCGAATTTCTATTTAACCACCTGCTATCATGAGAGACCTCAAGGCTGCATGTTTTGAGCCCAGTACCTGAGCCTGAAAAGCGTTTCCAACTCCACTTACAAGTAAAACTAGCTAAAATGTGCCTGGCTGCTCTTCACTGAAAAGCTCATTCTGCGTACATTTTTGGCATACGCTTGCTCTTACAGGGTCAGCTGATCAGCGAATTTCTATTTAACCACCTGCTATCATGAGAGACCTCAAGGCTGCATGTTTTGAGCCCAGTACTGAGCCCGAAAAGCGTTTCCAACCTCACTTACAAGCAAAACTAGCTAAAATGTGCCTGGCTGCTTTTCACTGAAAAGCTCATTCTGCTTACATTTTTGGCATACGGTTGCTCCTACAGGGTCAGCTGAGCAGCGAATTTCTATTTAACCACCTGCTATCATGAGAGACCTCAGGGCTGCATGTTTTGAGCCCAGTACTGATCCTGAAAAGCGTTTCCAACCCCACTTACAAGTAAAACTAGCTAAAATGTGCCTGGCTGCTATTCACTGAAAAGCTCATTCTGCTCACATTTTTGGCATACGGTTGCTCCTACAGGGTCAGCTGAGCAGCGAATTTCTATTTAACCACCTGCTATCATGAGAGACCTCAGGGCTGCATGTTTTGAGCCGAGTACTGATCCTGAAAAGCGTTTCCAACCCCACTTACAAGTAAAACTAGCTAAAATGTGCCTGGCTGCTATTCACTGAAAAGCTCATTCTGCGGCATACGTTTGCTCCTGCTGGGTCAGCTGAGCAGCGAATTTCTATTTAACCACCTGCTATCATGAGAGACCTCAGGGCTGCATGTTTTGAGCCCAGTACTGATCCTGAAAAGAGTTTCAAACCCCACTTACAAGTAAAACTAGCTAAAATGTGCCTGGCTGCTATTCACTGAAAAGCTCATTCTGCTTACATTTTTTGGCATACGTTTGCTCCTACAGGGTCAGCTGAGCAGCGAATTTCTATTTAACCACCTGCTATCATGAGAAATCTCAAGGCTGCATGTTTTGAGCCCAGTACTGAGCCCGAAAAGCGTTTCCAACCCCACTTACAAGTAAAACTAGCTAAAATGTGCCTGGCTGCTATTCACTGAAAAGCTCATTCTGCTTACATTTTTGGCATAGGTTTGCTCCTACAGGGTCAGCTGAGCAGCGAATTTCTATTTAACCACCTGCTATCATGAGAGACCTCAGGGCTGCATGTTTTGAGCCCAGTACTGATCCTGAAAAGCGTTTCCAACCCCACTTACAAGTAAAACTAGCTAAAATGTGCCTCGCTGCTATTCACTGAAAAGCTCATTCTGCTTACATTTTTGGCATACGGTTGCTCCTACAGGGTCAGCTGATCAGCGAATTTCTATTTAACCACCTGCTATCATGAGAGACCTCAGAGCTGCATGTTTTGAGCCCAGTACTGATCCTGAAAAGAGTTTCAAACCCCACTTACAAGTAAAACTAGATAAAAATGTGCCTGGCTGCTATTCACTGAAAAGCTCATTCTGCTTACATTTTTGGCATACGTTTGCTCCTACAGGGTCAGCTGAGCAGCGAATTTCTATTTAACCACCTGCTATCATGAGAGACCTCAAGGCTGCTGCATGTTTTGAGCCCAGTACCTGAGCCTGAAAAGCGTTTCCAACTCCACTTACAAGTAAAACTAGCTAAAATTTGCCTGGCTGCTCTTCACTGAAAAGCTCATTCTGCGTACATTTTTGGCATACGCTTGCTCTTACAGGGTCAGCTGAGCAGCGAATTTCTATTTAACCACCTGCTATCATGAGAAATCTCAAGGCTGCATGTTTTGAGCCCAGTACTGAGCCCGAAAAGCGTTTCCAACCCCACTTACAAGTAAAACTAGCTAAAATGTGCCTGGCTGCTATTCACTGAAAAGCTCATTCTGCTTACATTTTTGGCATAGGTTTGCTCCTACAGGGTCAGCTGAGCAGCGAATTTCTATTTAACCACCTGCTATCATGAGAGACCTCAGGGCTGCATGTTTTGAGCCCAGTACTGATCCTGAAAAGCGTTTCCAACCCCACTTACAAGTAAAACTAGCTAAAATGTGCCTCGCTGCTATTCACTGAAAAGCTCATTCTGCTTACATTTTTGGCATACGGTTGCTCCTACAGGGTCAGCTGATCAGCGAATTTCTATTTAACCACCTGCTATCATGAGAGACCTCAGGGCTGCATGTTTTGAGCCCAGTACTGATCCTGAAAAGAGTTTCAAACCCCACTTACAAGTAAAACTAGCTAAAATGTGCCTGGCTGCTATTCACTGAAAAGCTCATTCTGCTTACATTTTTTGGCATACGTTTGCTCCTACAGGGTCAGCTGAGCAGCGAATTTCTATTTAACCACCTGCTATCATGAGAAATCTCAAGGCTGCATGTTTTGAGCCCAGTACTGAGCCCGAAAAGCGTTTCCAACCCCACTTACAAGTAAAACTAGCTAAAATGTGCCTGGCTGCTATTCACTGAAAAGCTCATTCTGCTTACATTTTTGGCATACGGTTGCTCCTACAGGGTCAGCTGATCAGCGAATTTCTATTTAACCACCTGCTATCATGAGAGACCTCAAGGCTGCATGTTTTGAGCCCAGTACTGAGCCCGAAAAGCGTTTCCAACCTCACTCACAAGTAAAACTAGCTAAAATGTGCCTGGCTGCTTTTCACTGAAAAGCTCATTCTGCTTACATTTTTGGCATACGGTTGCTCCTACAGGGTCAGCTGAGCAGCGAATTTCTATTTAACCACCTGCTATCATGAGAGACCTCAGGGCTGCATGTTTTGAGCCCAGTACTGATCCTGAAAAGCGTTTCCAACCCCACTTACAAGTAAAACTAGCTAAAATGTGCCTGGCTGCTATTCACTGAAAAGCTCATTCTGCTCACATTTTTGGCATACGGTTGCCCCTACAGGGTCAGCTGAGCAGCGAATTTCTATTTAACCACCTGCTATCATGAGAGACCTCAGGGCTGCATGTTTTGAGCCCAGTACTGATCCTGAAAAGCGTTTCCAACCCCACTTACAAGTAAAACTAGCTAAAATGTGCCTGGCTGCTATTCACTGAAAAGCTCATTCTGCTTACATTTTTGGCATACGGTTGCTCCTACAGGGTCAGCTGAGCAGCGAATTTCTATTTAACCACCTGCTATCATGAGAGACCTCAGGGCTGCATGTTTTGAGCCCAGTACTGATCCTGAAAAGCGTTTCCAACTTCACTTACAAGTAAAACTAGCTAAAATGTGCTTGGCTGCTATTCACTGAAAAGCTCATTCTGCTTACATTTTTGGCACACGGTTGCTCCTACAGGGTCAGCTGAGCAGCGAATTTCTATTTAACCACCTGCTATCATGAGAGACCTCAGGGCTGCATGTTTTGAGCCCAGTACTGATCCTGAAAAGCGTTTCTCCAACCGCACTTACAAGTAAAACTAGCTAAAATGTGCCTGGCTGCTATTCACTGAAAAGCTCATTCTGCTTACATTTTTGGCATACGGTTGCTCCTACAGGGTCAGCTGAGCAGCGAATTTCTATTTAACCACCTGCTATCATGAGAGACCTCAGGGCTGCATGTTTTGAGCCCAGTACTGATCCTGAAAAGCGTTTCCAACCCCACTTACAAGTAAAACTAGCTAAAATGTGCTTGGCTGCTATTCACTGAAAAGCTCATTCTGCTTACATTTTTGGCACACGGTTGCTCCTACAGGGTCAGCTGAGCAGCGAATTTCTATTTAACCACCTGCTATCATGAGAGACCTCAGGGCTGCATGTTTTGAGCCCAGTACTGATCCTGAAAAGCGTTTCTCCAACCCCACTTACAAGTAAAACTAGCTAAAATGTGCCTGGCTGCTATTCACTGAAAAGCTCATTCTGCTTACATTTTTGGCATACGGTTGCTCCTACAGGGTCAGCTGAGCAGCGAATTTCTATTTAACCACCTGCTATCATGAGAGACCTCAGGGCTGCATGTTTTGAGCCCAGTACTGATCCTGAAAAGAGTTTCAAACCCCACTTACAAGTAAAACTAGCTAAAATGTGCCTGGCTGCTATTCACTGAAAAGCTCATTCTGCTTACATTTTTGGCATACGTTTGCTCCTACAGGGTCAGCTGAGCGGCGAATTTCTATTTAACCACCTGCTATCATGAGAGACCTCAAGGCTGCATGTTTTGAGCCCAGTACCTGAGCCTGAAAAGCGTTTCCAACTCCACTTACAAGTAAAACTAGCTAAAATTTGCCTGGCTGCTCTTCACTGAAAAGCTCATTCTGCGTACATTTTTGGCATACGCTTGCTCTTACAGGGTCAGCTGATCAGCGAATTTCTATTTAACCACCTGCTATCATGAGAGACCTCAAGGCTGCATGTTTTGAGCCCAGTACTGAGCCCGAAAAGCGTTTCCAACCTCACTTACAAGCAACACTAGCTAAAATGTGCCTGGCTGCTTTTCACTGAAAAGCTCATTCTGCTTACATTTTTGGCATACGGTTGCTCCTACAGGGTGAGCTGAGCAGCGAATTTCTATTTAACCACCTGCTATCATGAGAGACCTCAGGGCTGCATGTTTTGAGCCCAGTACTGATCCTGAAAAGCGTTTCCAACCCCACTTACAAGTAAAACTAGCTAAAATGTGCCTGGCTGCTATTCACTGAAAAGCTCATTCTGCTCACATTTTTGGCATACGGTTGCTCCTACAGGGTCAGCTGAGCAGCGAATTTCTATTTAACCACCTGCTATCATGAGAGACCTCAGGGCTGCATGTTTTGAGCCGAGTACTGATCCTGAAAAGCGTTTCCAACCCCACTTACAAGTAAAACTAGCTAAAATGTGCCTGGCTGCTATTCACTGAAAAGCTCATTCTGCGGCATACGTTTGCTCCTGCTGGGTCAGCTGAGCAGCGAATTTCTATTTAACCACCTGCTATCATGAGAGACCTCAGGGCTGCATGTTTTGAGCCCAGTACTGATCCTGAAAAGAGTTTCAAACCCCACTTACAAGTAAAACTAGCTAAAATGTGCCTGGCTGCTATTCACTGAAAAGCTCATTCTGCTTACATTTTTTGGCATACGTTTGCTCCTACAGGGTCAGCTGAGCAGCGAATTTCTATTTAACCACCTGCTATCATGAGAAATCTCAAGGCTGCATGTTTTGAGCCCAGTACTGAGCCCGAAAAGCGTTTCCAACCCCACTTACAAGTAAAACTAGCTAAAATATGCCTGGCTGCTATTCACTGAAAAGCTCATTCTGCTTACATTTTTGGCATAGGTTTGCTCCTACAGGGTCAGCTGAGCAGCGAATTTCTATTTAACCACCTGCTATCATGAGAGACCTCAGGGCTGCATGTTTTGAGCCCAGTACTGATCCTGAAAAGCGTTTCCAACCCCACTTACAAGTAAAACTAGCTAAAATGTGCCTCGCTGCTATTCACTGAAAAGCTCATTCTGCTTACATTTTTGGCATACGGTTGCTCCTACAGGGTCAGCTGATCAGCGAATTTCTATTTAACCACCTGCTATCATGAGAGACCTCAGGGCTGCATGTTTTGAGCCCAGTACTGATCCTGAAAAGAGTTTCAAACCCCACTTACAAGTAAAACTAGATAAAAATGTGCCTGGCTGCTATTCACTGAAAAGCTCATTCTGCTTACATTTTTGGCATACGTTTGCTCCTACAGGGTCAGCTGAGCAGCGAATTTCTATTTAACCACCTGCTATCATGAGAGACCTCAAGGCTGCTGCATGTTTTGAGCCCAGTACCTGAGCCTGAAAAGCGTTTCCAACTCCACTTACAAGTAAAACTAGCTAAAATTTGCCTGGCTGCTCTTCACTGAAAAGCTCATTCTGCGTACATTTTTGGCATACGCTTGCTCTTACAGGGTCAGCTGATCAGCGAATTTCTATTTAACCACCTGCTATCATGAGAGACCTCAAGGCTGCATGTTTTGAGCCCAGTACTGAGCCCGAAAAGCGTTTCCAACCTCACTCACAAGTAAAACTAGCTAAAATGTGCCTGGCTGCTTTTCACTGAAAAGCTCATTCTGCTTACATTTTTGGCATACGGTTGCTCCTACAGGGTCAGCTGAGCAGCGAATTTCTATTTAACCACCTGCTATCATGAGAGACCTCAGGGCTGCATGTTTTGAGCCCAGTACTGATCCTGAAAAGCGTTTCCAACCCCACTTACAAGTAAAACTAGCTAAAATGTGCCTGGCTGCTATTCACTGAAAAGCTCATTCTGCTCACATTTTTGGCATACGGTTGCCCCTACAGGGTCAGTTGAGCAGCGAATTTCTATTTAACCACCTGCTATCATGAGAGACCTCAGGGCTGCATGTTTTGAGCCCAGTACTGATCCTGAAAAGCGTTTCCAACCCCACTTACAAGTAAAACTAGCTAAAATGTGCCTGGCTGCTATTCACTGAAAAGCTCATTCTGCTTACATTTTTGGCATACGGTTGCTCCTACAGGGTCAGCTGAGCAGCGAATTTCTATTTAACCACCTGCTATCATGAGAGACCTCAGGGCTGCATGTTTTGAGCCCAGTACTGATCCTGAAAAGCGTTTCCAACTCCACTTACAAGTAAAACTAGCTAAAATGTGCTTGGCTGCTATTCACTGAAAAGCTCATTCTGCTTACATTTTTGGCACACGGTTGCTCCTACAGGGTCAGCTGAGCAGCGAATTTCTATTTAACCACCTGCTATCATGAGAGACCTCAGGGCTGCATGTTTTGAGCCCAGTACTGATCCTGAAAAGCGTTTCTCCAACCGCACTTACAAGTAAAACTAGCTAAAATGTGCCTGGCTGCTATTCACTGAAAAGCTCATTCTGCTTACATTTTTGGCATACGGTTGCTCCTACAGGGTCAGCTGAGCAGCGAATTTCTATTTAACCACCTGCTATCATGAGAGACCTCAGGGCTGCATGTTTTGAGCCCAGTACTGATCCTGAAAAGAGTTTCAAACCCCACTTACAAGTAAAACTAGCTAAAATGTGCCTGGCTGCTATTCACTGAAAAGCTCATTCTGCTTACATTTTTGGCATACGTTTGCTCCTACAGGGTCAGCTGAGCAGCGAATTTCTATTTAACCACCTGCTATCATGAGAGACCTCAAGGCTGCATGTTTTGAGCCCAGTACCTGAGCCTGAAAAGCGTTTCCAACCCCACTTACAAGTAAAACTAGCTAAAATGTGCCTGGCTGCTATTCACTGAAAAGCTCATTCTGCTTACATTTTTGGCATACGGTTGCTCCTACAGGGTCAGCTGAGCAGCGAATTTCTATTTAACCACCTGCTATCATGAGAGACCTCAGGGCTGCATGTTTTGAGCCCAGTACTGATCCTGAAAAGAGTTTCAAACCCCACTTACAAGTAAAACTAGCTAAAATGTGCCTGGCTGCTATTCACTGAAAAGCTCATTCTGCTTACATTTTTGGCATACGTTTGCTCCTACAGGGTCAGCTGAGCAGCGAATTTCTATTTAACCACCTGCTATCATGAGAGACCTCAAGGCTGCATGTTTTGAGCCCAGTACCTGAGCCTGAAAAGCGTTTCCAACTCCACTTACAAGTAAAACTAGCTAAAATTTGCCTGGCTGCTCTTCACTGAAAAGCTCATTCTGCGTACATTTTTGGCATACGCTTGCTCTTACAGGGTCAGCTGATCAGCGAATTTCTATTTAACCACCTGCTATCATGAGAGACCTCAAGGCTGCATGTTTTGAGCCCAGTACTGATCCTGAAAAGCGTTTCCAACCCCACTTAACAGGAAAACTAGCTAAAATGTGCCTGGCTGCTATTCACTGAAAAGCTCATTCTGTGTACATTTTTGGCATATGTTTGCTCCTGCTGGGTCAGCCAAGTGGCAAATTTCTACTTAACCACCTGCTATCATGAGAGACCTTAAGGCTGCATGTTTTGAGCCGAGTACTGAGCCTGAAAAGCGTTTCCAACTCCACTTACAAGTAAAACTAGCTAAAATTTGCCTGGCTGCTCTTCACTGAAAAGCTCATTCTGCGTACATTTTTGGCATACATTTGCTCCTGCCGGGTCAGCTGAGCAGCGAATTTCTATTTAACCACCTGCTATCATGAGAGACCTCAGGGCTGCATGTTTTGAGCCCAGTACTGATCCTGAAAAGCGTTTCCAACTCCACTTACAAGGAAAACTAGCTAAAATGTGCGTGGCTGCTCTTCACTAAAAAGCTCATTCTGCGTACATTTTTGGAATACGTTTGCTCCTGCTGGGTCAGCCAAGTGGCAAATTTCTACTTAACCACCTGCTATCATGAGAGACCTCAGGGCTGCATGTTTTGAGCCCAGTACTGATCCTGAAAAGAGTTTCAAACCCCACTTACAAGTAAAACTAGCTAAAATGTGCCTGGCTGCTATTCACTGAAAAGCTCATTCTGCTTACATTTTTGGCATACGTTTGCTCCTACAGGGTCAGCCTAGCAGCGAATTTCTATTTAACCACCTGCTATCATGAGAGACCTCAAGGCTGCATGTTTTGAGCCCAGTACTGAGCCTGAAAAGCGTTTCCAACTCCACTTACAAGTAAAACTAGCTAAAATTTGCCTGGCTGCTCTTCACTGAAAAGCTCATTCTGCGTAAATTTTTGGCATACGTTTGCTCCTACAGGGTCAGCTGATCAGCGAATTTCTATTTAACCACCTGCTATCATGAGAGACCTCAAGGCTGCATGTTGTGAGCCCAGGACTGAGCCCGAAAAGCGTTTCCAACCTCACTTACAAGTAAAACTAGCTAAAATGTGCCTGGCTGCTTTTCACTGAAAAGCTCATTCTGCTTACATTTTTGGCATACGGTTGCTCCTACAGGGTCAGCTGAGCAGCGAATTTCTATTTAACCACCTGCTATCATGAGAGACCTCAGGGCTGCATGTTTTGAGCCCAGTACTGATCCTGAACAGCGTTTCCAACCCCACTTAACAGGAAAACCAGCTAAAATGTGCCTGGCTGCTATTCACTGAAAAGCTCATTCTGCTTACATTTTTGGCATACGGTTGCTCCTACAGGGTCAGCTGAGCAGTGAATTTCTATTTAACCACCTGCTATCATGAGAGACCTCAGGGCTGCATGTTTTGAGCCGAGTACTGATCCTGAAAAGCGTTTCCAACCCCACTTACAAGTAAAACTAGCTAAAATGTGCATGGCTACTATTCACTGAAAAGCTCATTCTGTGTACATTTTTGGCATATGTTTGCTCCTGCTAAGTCAGCCAAGTGGCAAATTTCTACTCAACCACCTGCTATCATGAGAGACCTCAGGGCTGCATGTTTTGAGCGCAGTACTGATCCTGAAAAGAGTTTCAAACCCCACTTACAAGTAAAACTAGCTAAAATGTGCCTGGCTGCTATTCACTGAAAAGCTCATTCTGCTTACATTTTTGGCATAGGTTTGCTCCTACAGGGTCAGCTGAGCAGCGAATTTCTATTTAACCACCTGCTATCATGAGAGACCTCAAGGCTGCATGTTTTGAGCCCAGTACTGAGCCAGAAAAGCGTTTCCAACCCCACTTACAAGTAAAACTAGCTAAAATGTGCCTGGCTGCTTTTCACTGAAAAGCTCATTCTGCTTACATTTTTGGCATACGGTTGCTCCTACAGGGTCAGCTGAGCAGCGAATTTCTATTTAACCACCTGCTATCATGAGAGACCTCAGGGCTGCATGTTTTGAGCCCAGTACTGATCCTGAAAAGAGTTTCAAACCCCAGTTACAAGTAAAACTAGCTAAAATGTGCCTGGCTGCTATTCACTGAAAAGCTCATTCTGCTTACATTTTTGGCATACGTTTGCTCCTACAGGGTCAGCTGAGCAGCGAATTTCTATTTAACCACCTGCTATCATGAGAGACCTCAAGGCTGCATGTTTTGAGCCCAGTACTGATCCTGAAAAGCGTTTCCAACCCCACTTACAAGTAAAACTAGCTAAAATGTGCCTGGCTGCTATTCACTGAAAAGCTCATTCTGCTTACATTTTTGGCATACGGTTGCTCCTACAGGGTCAGCTGAGCAGCGAATTTCTATTTAACCACCTGCTATCATGAGAGACCTCAGGGCTGCATGTTTTGAGCCCAGTACTGATCCTGAAAAGCGTTTCCAACTCCACTTACAAGTAAAACTAGCTAAAATGTGCTTGGCTGCTATTCACTGAAAAGCTCATTCTGCTTACATTTTTGGCACACGGTTGCTCCTACAGGGTCAGCTGAGCAGCGAATTTCTATTTAACCACCTGCTATCATGAGAGACCTCAGGGCTGCATGTTTTGAGCCCAGTACTGATCCTGAAAAGCGTTTCTCCAACCGCACTTACAAGTAAAACTAGCTAAAATGTGCCTGGCTGCTATTCACTGAAAAGCTCATTCTGCTTACATTTTTGGCATACGGTTGCTCCTACAGGGTCAGCTGAGCAGCGAATTTCTATTTAACCACCTGCTATCATGAGAGACCTCAGGGCTGCATGTTTTGAGCCCAGTACTGATCCTGAAAAGAGTTTCAAACCCCACTTACAAGTAAAACTAGCTAAAATGTGCCTGGCTGCTATTCACTGAAAAGCTCATTCTGCTTACATTTTTGGCATACGTTTGCTCCTACAGGGTCAGCTGAGCAGCGAATTTCTATTTAACCACCTGCTATCATGAGAGACCTCAAGGCTGCATGTTTTGAGCCCAGTACCTGAGCCTGAAAAGCGTTTCCAACTCCACTTACAAGTAAAACTAGCTAAAATTTGCCTGGCTGCTCTTCACTGAAAAGCTCATTCTGCGTACATTTTTGGCATACGCTTGCTCTTACAGGGTCAGCTGATCAGCGAATTTCTATTTAACCACCTGCTATCATGAGAGACCTCAAGGCTGCATGTTTTGAGCCCAGTACTGATCCTGAAAAGCGTTTCCAACCCCACTTAACAGGAAAACTAGCTAAAATGTGCCTGGCTGCTATTCACTGAAAAGCTCATTCTGTGTACATTTTTGGCATATGTTTGCTCCTGCTGGGTCAGCCAAGTGGCAAATTTCTACTTAACCACCTGCTATCATGAGAGACCTTAAGGCTGCATGTTTTGAGCCGAGTACTGAGCCTGAAAAGCGTTTCCAACTCCACTTACAAGTAAAACTAGCTAAAATTTGCCTGGCTGCTCTTCACTGAAAAGCTCATTCTGCGTACATTTTTGGCATACATTTGCTCCTGCCGGGTCAGCTGAGCAGCGAATTTCTATTTAACCACCTGCTATCATGAGAGACCTCAGGGCTGCATGTTTTGAGCCCAGTACTGATCCTGAAAAGCGTTTCCAACTCCACTTACAAGGAAAACTAGCTAAAATGTGCGTGGCTGCTCTTCACTAAAAAGCTCATTCTGCGTACATTTTTGGAATACGTTTGCTCCTGCTGGGTCAGCCAAGTGGCAAATTTCTACTTAACCACCTGCTATCATGAGAGACCTCAGGGCTGCATGTTTTGAGCCCAGTACTGATCCTGAAAAGAGTTTCAAACCCCACTTACAAGTAAAACTAGCTAAAATGTGCCTGGCTGCTATTCACTGAAAAGCTCATTCTGCTTACATTTTTGGCATACGTTTGCTCCTACAGGGTCAGCCTAGCAGCGAATTTCTATTTAACCACCTGCTATCATGAGAGACCTCAAGGCTGCATGTTTTGAGCCCAGTACTGAGCCTGAAAAGCGTTTCCAACTCCACTTACAAGTAAAACTAGCTAAAATTTGCCTGGCTGCTCTTCACTGAAAAGCTCATTCTGCGTAAATTTTTGGCATACGTTTGCTCCTACAGGGTCAGCTGATCAGCGAATTTCTATTTAACCACCTGCTATCATGAGAGACCTCAAGCCTGCATGTTTTGAGCCCAGTACTGAGCCCGAAAAGCGTTTCCAACCCCACTTACAAGTAAAACTAGCTAAAATGTGCCTGGCTGCTTTTCACTGAAAAGCTCATTCTGCTTACATTTTTGGCATACGGTTGCTCCTACAGGGTCAGCTGAGCAGCGAATTTCTATTTAACCACCTGCTATCATGAGAGACCTCAGGGCTGCATGTTTTGAGCCCAGTACTGATCCTGAAAAGCGTTTCCAACCCCACTTACAAGTAAAACTAGCTAAAATGTGCCTGGCTGCTATTCACTGAAAAGCTCATTCTGCTTACATTTTTGGCATACGGTTGCTCCTACAGGGTCAGCTGAGCAGCGAATTTCTATTTAACCACCTGCTATCATGAGAGACCTCAGGGCTGCATGTTTTGAGCCCAGTACTGATCCTGAAAAGAGTTTCAAACCCCACTTACAAGTAAAACTAGCTAAAATGTGCCTGGCTGCTATTCACTGAAAAGCTCATTCTGCTTACATTTTTGGCATACGTTTGCTCCTACAGGGTCAGCTGAGCAGCGAATTTCTATTTAACCACCTGCTATCATGAGAGACCTCAAGGCTGCATGTTTTGAGCCCAGTACCTGAGCCTGAAAAGCGTTTCCAACTCCACTTACAAGTAAAACTAGCTAAAATTTGCCTGGCTGCTCTTCACTGAAAAGCTCATTCTGCGTACATTTTTGGCATACGCTTGCTCTTACAGGGTCAGCTGATCAGCGAATTTCTATTTAACCACCTGCTATCATGAGAGACCTCAAGGCTGCATGTTTTGAGCCCAGTACTGAGCCCGAAAAGCGTTTCCAACCTCACTTACAAGTAAAACTAGCTAAAATGTGCCTGGCTGCTTTTCACTGAAAAGCTCATTCTGCTTACATTTTTGGCATACGGTTGCTCCTACAGGGTCAGCTGAGCAGCGAATTTCTATTTAACCACCTGCTATCATGAGAGACCTCAGGGCTGCATGTTTTGAGCCCAGTACTGATCCTGAAAAGCGTTTCCAACCCCACTTACAAGTAAAACTAGCTAAAATGTGCCTGGCTGCTATTCACTGAAAAGCTCATTCTGCTCACATTTTTGGCATACGGTTGCTCCTACAGGGTCAGCTGAGCAGCGAATTTCTATTTAACCACCTGCTATCATGAGAGACCTCAGGGCTGCATGTTTTGAGCCGAGTACTGATCCTGAAAAGCGTTTCCAACCCCACTTACAAGTAAAACTAGCTAAAATGTGCCTGGCTGCTATTCACTGAAAAGCTCATTCTGCGGCATACGTTTGCTCCTGCTGGGTCAGCTGAGCAGCGAATTTCTATTTAACCACCTGCTATCATGAGAGACCTCAGGGCTGCATGTTTTGAGCCCAGTACTGATCCTGAAAAGAGTTTCAAACCCCACTTACAAGTAAAACTAGCTAAAATGTGCCTGGCTGCTATTCACTGAAAAGCTCATTCTGCTTACATTTTTTGGCATACGTTTGCTCCTACAGGGTCAGCTGAGCAGCGAATTTCTATTTAACCACCTGCTATCATGAGAAATCTCAAGGCTGCATGTTTTGAGCCCAGTACTGAGCCCGAAAAGCGTTTCCAACCCCACTTACAAGTAAAACTAGCTAAAATGTGCCTGGCTGCTATTCACTGAAAAGCTCATTCTGCTTACATTTTTGGCATAGGTTTGCTCCTACAGGGTCAGCTGAGCAGCGAATTTCTATTTAACCACCTGCTATCATGAGAGACCTCAGGGCTGCATGTTTTGAGCCCAGTACTGATCCTGAAAAGCGTTTCCAACCCCACTTACAAGTAAAACTAGCTAAAATGTGCCTCGCTGCTATTCACTGAAAAGCTCATTCTGCTTACATTTTTGGCATACGGTTGCTCCTACAGGGTCAGCTGATCAGCGAATTTCTATTTAACCACCTGCTATCATGAGAGACCTCAGGGCTGCATGTTTTGAGCCCAGTACTGATCCTGAAAAGAGTTTCAAACCCCACTTACAAGTAAAACTAGATAAAAATGTGCCTGGCTGCTATTCACTGAAAAGCTCATTCTGCTTACATTTTTGGCATACGTTTGCTCCTACAGGGTCAGCTGAGCAGCGAATTTCTATTTAACCACCTGCTATCATGAGAGACCTCAAGGCTGCTGCATGTTTTGAGCCCAGTACCTGAGCCTGAAAAGCGTTTCCAACTCCACTTACAAGTAAAACTAGCTAAAATTTGCCTGGCTGCTCTTCACTGAAAAGCTCATTCTGCGTACATTTTTGGCATACGCTTGCTCTTACAGGGTCAGCTGATCAGCGAATTTCTATTTAACCACCTGCTATCATGAGAGACCTCAAGGCTGCATGTTTTGAGCCCAGTACTGAGCCCGAAAAGCGTTTCCAACCTCACTTACAAGTAAAACTAGCTAAAATGTGCCTGGCTGCTTTTCACTGAAAAGCTCATTCTGCTTACATTTTTGGCATACGGTTGCTCCTACAGGGTCAGCTGAGCAGCGAATTTCTATTTAACCACCTGCTATCATGAGAGACCTCAGGGCTGCATGTTTTGAGCCCAGTACTGATCCTGAAAAGCGTTTCCAACCCCACTTACAAGTAAAACTAGCTAAAATGTGCCTGGCTGCTATTCACTGAAAAGCTCATTCTGCTCACATTTTTGGCATACGGTTGCCCCTACAGGGTCAGCTGAGCAGCGAATTTCTATTTAACCACCTGCTATCATGAGAGACCTCAGGGCTGCATGTTTTGAGCCCAGTACTGATCCTGAAAAGCGTTTCCAACCCCACTTACAAGTAAAACTAGCTAAAATGTGCCTGGCTGCTATTCACTGAAAAGCTCATTCTGCTTACATTATTGGCATACGGTTGCTCCTACAGGGTCAGCTGAGCAGCGAATTTCTATTTAACCACCTGCTATCATGAGAGACCTCAGGGCTGCATGTTTTGAGCCCAGTACTGATCCTGAAAAGCGTTTCCAACTCCACTTACAAGTAAAACTAGCTAAAATGTGCTTGGCTGCTATTCACTGAAAAGCTCATTCTGCTTACATTTTTGGCACACGGTTGCTCCTACAGGGTCAGCTGAGCAGCGAATTTCTATTTAACCACCTGCTATCATGAGAGACCTCAGGGCTGCATGTTTTGAGCCCAGTACTGATCCTGAAAAGCGTTTCTCCAACCGCACTTACAAGTAAAACTAGCTAAAATGTGCCTGGCTGCTATTCACTGAAAAGCTCATTCTGCTTACATTTTTGGCATACGGTTGCTCCTACAGGGTCAGCTGAGCAGCGAATTTCTATTTAACCACCTGCTATCATGAGAGACCTCAGGGCTGCATGTTTTGAGCCCAGTACTGATCCTGAAAAGAGTTTCAAACCCCACTTACAAGTAAAACTAGCTCAAATGTGCCTGGCTGCTATTCACTGAAAAGCTCATTCTGCTTACATTTTTGGCATACGTTTGCTCCTACAGGGTCAGCTGAGCAGCGAATTTCTATTTAACCACCTGCTATCATGAGAGACCTCAAGGCTGCATGTTTTGAGCCCAGTACCTGAGCCTGAAAAGCGTTTCCAACCCCACTTACAAGTAAAACTAGCTAAAATGTGCCTGGCTGCTATTCACTGAAAAGCTCATTCTGCTTACATTTTTGGCATACGGTTGCTCCTACAGGGTCAGCTGAGCAGCGAATTTCTATTTAACCACCTGCTATCATGAGAGACCTCAGGGCTGCATGTTTTGAGCCCAGTACTGATCCTGAAAAGAGTTTCAAACCCCACTTACAAGTAAAACTAGCTAAAATGTGCCTGGCTGCTATTCACTGAAAAGCTCATTCTGCTTACATTTTTGGCATACGTTTGCTCCTACAGGGTCAGCTGAGCAGCGAATTTCTATTTAACCACCTGCTATCATGAGAGACCTCAAGGCTGCATGTTTTGAGCCCAGTACCTGAGCCTGAAAAGCGTTTCCAACTCCACTTACAAGTAAAACTAGCTAAAATTTGCCTGGCTGCTCTTCACTGAAAAGCTCATTCTGCGTACATTTTTGGCATACGCTTGCTCTTACAGAGTCAGCGGATCAGCGAATTTCTATTTAACCACCTGCTATCATGAGAGACCTCAAGGCTGCATGTTTTGAGCCCAGTACTGTTCCTGAAAAGCGTTTCCAACCCCACTTAACAGGAAAACTAGCTAAAATGTGCCTGGCTGCTATTCACTGAAAAGCTCATTCTGTGTACATTTTTGGCATATGTTTGCTCCTGCTGGGTCAGCCAAGTGGCAAATTTCTACTTAACCACCTGCTATCATGAGAGACCTTAAGGCTGCATGTTTTGAGCCGAGTACTGAGCCTGAAAAGCGTTTCCAACTCCACTTACAAGTAAAACTAGCTAAAATTTGCCTGGCTGCTCTTCACTGAAAAGCTCATTCTGCGTACATTTTTGGCATACATTTGCTCCTGCCGGGTCAGCTGAGCAGCGAATTTCTATTTAACCACCTGCTATCATGAGAGACCTCAGGGCTGCATGTTTTGAGCCCAGTACTGATCCTGAAAAGCGTTTCCAACTCCACTTACAAGGAAAACTAGCTAAAATGTGCGTGGCTGCTCTTCACTAAAAAGCTCATTCTGCGTACATTTTTGGAATACGTTTGCTCCTGCTGGGTCAGCCAAGTGACAAATTTCTACTTAACCACCTGCTATCATGAGAGACCTCAGGGCTGCATGTTTTGAGCCCAGTACTGATCCTGAAAAGAGTTTCAAACCCCACTTACAAGTAAAACTAGCTAAAATGTGCCTGGCTGCTATTCACTGAAAAGCTCATTCTGCTTACATTTTTGGCATACGTTTGCTCCTACAGGGTCAGCCTAGCAGCGAATTTCTATTTAACCACCTGCTATCATGAGAGACCTCAAGGCTGCATGTTTTGAGCCCAGTACTGAGCCTGAAAAGCGTTTCCAACTCCACTTACAAGTAAAACTAGCTAAAATTTGCCTGGCTGCTCTTCACTGAAAAGCTCATTCTGCGTAAATTTTTGGCATACGTTTGCTCCTACAGGGTCAGCTGATCAGCGAATTTCTATTTAACCACCTGCTATCATGAGAGACCTCAAGGCTGCATGTTGTGAGCCCAGGACTGAGCCCGAAAAGCGTTTCCAACCTCACTTACAAGTAAAACTAGCTAAAATGTGCCTGGCTGCTTTTCACTGAAAAGCTCATTCTGCTTACATTTTTGGCATACGGTTGCTCCTACAGGGTCAGCTGAGCAGCGAATTTCTATTTAACCACCTGCTATCATGAGAGACCTCAGGGCTGCATGTTTTGAGCCCAGTACTGATCCTGAACAGCGTTTCCAACCCCACTTAACAGGAAAACCAGCTAAAATGTGCCTGGCTGCTATTCACTGAAAAGCTCATTCTGCTTACATTTTTGGCATACGGTTGCTCCTACAGGGTCAGCTGAGCAGTGAATTTCTATTTAACCACCTGCTATCATGAGAGACCTCAGGGCTGCATGTTTTGAGCCGAGTACTGATCCTGAAAAGCGTTTCCAACCCCACTTACAAGTAAAACTAGCTAAAATGTGCATGGCTGCTATTCACTGAAAAGCTCATTCTGTGTACATTTTTGGCATATGTTTGCTCCTGCTAAGTCAGCCAAGTGGCAAATTTCTACTCAACCACCTGCTATCATGAGAGACCTCAGGGCTGCATGTTTTGAGCGCAGTACTGATCCTGAAAAGAGTTTCAAACCCCACTTACAAGTAAAACTAGCTAAAATGTGCCTGGCTGCTATTCACTGAAAAGCTCATTCTGCTTACATTTTTGGCATAGGTTTGCTCCTACAGGGTCAGCTGAGCAGCGAATTTCTATTTAACCACCTGCTATCATGAGAGACCTCAAGGCTGCATGTTTTGAGCCCAGTACTGAGCCCGAAAAGCGTTTCCAACCCCACTTACAAGTAAAACTAGCTAAAATGTGCCTGGCTGCATTTCACTGAAAAGCTCATTCTGCTTACATTTTTGGCATACGGTTGCTCCTACAGGGTCAGCTGAGCAGCGAATTTCTATTTAACCACCTGCTATCATGAGAGACCTCAGGGCTGAATGTTTTGAGCCCAGTACTGATCCTGAAAAGAGTTTCAAACCCCAGTTACAAGTAAAACTAGCTAAAATGTGCCTGGCTGCTATTCACTGAAAAGCTCATTCTGCTTACATTTCTGGCATACGTTTGCTCCTACAGGGTCAGCTGAGCAGCGAATTTTTTATTTAACCACCTGCTATCATGAGAGACCTCAAGGCTGCATGTTTTGAGCCCAGTACTGATCCTGAAAAGCGTTTCCAACCCCACTTACAAGTAAAACTAGCTAAAATGTGCCTGGCTGCTTTTCACTGAAAAGCTCATTCTGCGTACATTTTTGGCATACGGTTGCTCCTACAGGGTCAGCTGAGCAGCGAATTTCTATTTAACCACCTGCTATCATGAGAGACCTCAAGGCTGCATGTTTTGAGCCCAGTGCTGAGCCCGAAAAGCGTTTCCAACCTCACTTACAAGTAAAACTAGCTAAAATGTGCCTGCCTGCTATTCACTGAAAAGCTCATTCTGTGTACATTTTTGGCATATGTTTGCTCCTGCTGGGTCAGCCAAGTGGCAAATTTCTACTTAACCACCTGCTATCATGAGAGACCTCAGGGCTGCATGTTTTGAGCGCAGTACTGATCCTGAAAAGAGTTTCAAACCCCACTTACAAGTAAAACTAGCTAAAATGTGCCTGGCTGCTATTCACTGAAAAGCTCATTCTGCTTACATTTTTGGCATACGTTTGCTCCTACAGGGTCAGCTGAGCAGCGAATTTCTATTTAACCACCTGCTATCATGAGAGACCTCAAGGCTGCATGTTTTGAGCCCAGTACTGAGCCCGAAAAGCGTTTCCAACCCCACTTACAAGTAAAACTAGCTAAAATGTGCCTGGCTGCTTTTCACTGAAAAGCTCATTCTGCTTACATTTTTGGCATCCTACAGGGTCAGCTGAGCAGCGAATTTCTATTTAACCACCTGCTATCATGAGAGACCTCAGGGCTGCATGTTTTGAGCCCAGTACTGAGCCTGAAAAGCGTTTCCAACTCCACTTACAAGTAAAACTAGCCAAATTTGCCTGGCTGCTCTTCACTGAAAAGCTCATTCTGCGTACATTTTTGGCATACGTTTGCTCCTACAGGGTCAGCTGATCAGCGAATTTCTATTTAACCACCTGCTATCATGAGAGACCTCAGGGCTGCATGTTTTGAGCCCAGTACTGATCCTGAAAAGCGTTTCCAACCCCACTTACAAGTAAAACTAGCTAAAATGTGCCTGGCTGCTATTCACTGAAAAGCTCATTCTGCTTACATTTTTGGCATACGGTTGCTCCTACAGGGTCAGCTGAGCAGCGAATTTCTATTAAACCACCTGCTATCATGAGAGACGTCAGGGCTGCATGTTTTGAGCCGAGTACTGATCCTGAAAAGCGTTTCCAACCCCACTTACAAGTAAAACTAGCTAAAATGTGCTTGGCTGCTATTCACTGAAAAGCTAATTCTGCTTACATTTTTGGCACACGGTTGCTCCTACAGGGTCAGCTGAGCAGCGAATTTCTATTTAACCACCTGCTATCATGAGAGACCTCAGGGCTGCATGTTTTGAGCCCAGTACTGATCCTGAAAAGCGTTTCTCCAACCCCACTTACAAGTAAAACTAGCTAAAATGTGCCTGGCTGCTATTCACTGAAAAGCTCATTCTGCTTACATTTTTGGCATACGGTTGCTCCTACAGGGTCAGCTGAGCAGCGAATTTCTATTTAACCACCTGCTATCATGAGAGACCTCAGGGCTGCATGTTTTGAGCCCAGTACTGATCCTGAAAAGAGTTTCAAACCCCACTTACAAGTAAAACTAGCTAAAATGTGCCTGGCTGCTATTCACTGAAAAGCTCATTCTGCTTACATTTTTGGCATACGTTTGCTCCTACAGGGTCAGCTGAGCAGCGAATTTCTATTTAACCACCTGCTATCATGAGAGACCTCAAGGCTGCATGTTTTGAGCCCAGTACCTGAGCCTGAAAAGCGTTTCCAACTCCACTTACAAGTAAAACTAGCTAAAATTTGCCTGGCTGCTCTTCACTGAAAAGCTCATTCTGCGTACATTTTTGGCATACGCTTGCTCTTACAGGGTCAGCTGATCAGCGAATTTCTATTTAACCACCTGCTATCATGAGAGACCTCAAGGCTGCATGTTTTGAGCCCAGTACTGAGCCCGAAAAGCGTTTCCAACCTCACTTACAAGTAAAACTAGCTAAAATGTGCCTGGCTGCTTTTCACTGAAAAGCTCATTCTGCTTACATTTTTGGCATACGGTTGCTCCTACAGGGTCAGCTGAGCAGCGAATTTCTATTTAACCACCTGCTATCATGAGAGACCTCAGGGCTGCATGTTTTGAGCCCAGTACTGATCCTGAAAAGCGTTTCCAACCCCACTTACAAGTAAAACTAGCTAAAATGTGCCTGGCTGCTATTCACTGAAAAGCTCATTCTGCTCACATTTTTGGCATACGGTTGCTCCTACAGGGTCAGCTGAGCAGCGAATTTCTATTTAACCACCTGCTATCATGAGAGACCTCAGGGCTGCATGTTTTGAGCCGAGTACTGATCCTGAAAAGCGTTTCCAACCCCACTTACAAGTAAAACTAGCTAAAATGTGCCTGGCTGCTATTCACTGAAAAGCTCATTCTGCGGCATACGTTTGCTCCTGCTGGGTCAGCTGAGCAGCGAATTTCTATTTAACCACCTGCTATCATGAGAGACCTCAGGGCTGCATGTTTTGAGCCCAGTACTGATCCTGAAAAGAGTTTCAAACCCCACTTACAAGTAAAACTAGCTAAAATGTGCCTGGCTGCTATTCACTGAAAAGCTCATTCTGCTTACATTTTTTGGCATACGTTTGCTCCTACAGGGTCAGCTGAGCAGCGAATTTCTATTTAACCACCTGCTATCATGAGAAATCTCAAGGCTGCATGTTTTGAGCCCAGTACTGAGCCCGAAAAGCGTTTCCAACCCCACTTACAAGTAAAACTAGCTAAAATGTGCCTGGCTGCTATTCACTGAAAAGCTCATTCTGCTTACATTTTTGGCATAGGTTTGCTCCTACAGGGTCAGCTGAGCAGCGAATTTCTATTTAACCACCTGCTATCATGAGAGACCTCAGGGCTGCATGTTTTGAGCCCAGTACTGATCCTGAAAAGCGTTTCCAACCCCACTTACAAGTAAAACTAGCTAAAATGTGCCTCGCTGCTATTCACTGAAAAGCTCATTCTGCTTACATTTTTGGCATACGGTTGCTCCTACAGGGTCAGCTGATCAGCGAATTTCTATTTAACCACCTGCTATCATGAGAGACCTCAGGGCTGCATGTTTTGAGCCCAGTACTGATCCTGAAAAGAGTTTCAAACCCCACTTACAAGTAAAACTAGATAAAAATGTGCCTGGCTGCTATTCACTGAAAAGCTCATTCTGCTTACATTTTTGGCATACGTTTGCTCCTACAGGGTCAGCTGAGCAGCGAATTTCTATTTAACCACCTGCTATCATGAGAGACCTCAAGGCTGCTGCATGTTTTGAGCCCAGTACCTGAGCCTGAAAAGCGTTTCCAACTCCACTTACAAGTAAAACTAGCTAAAATTTGCCTGGCTGCTCTTCACTGAAAAGCTCATTCTGCGTACATTTTTGGCATACGCTTGCTCTTACAGGGTCAGCTGATCAGCGAATTTCTATTTAACCACCTGCTATCATGAGAGACCTCAAGGCTGCATGTTTTGAGCCCAGTACTGAGCCCGAAAAGCGTTTCCAACCTCACTTACAAGTAAAACTAGCTAAAATGTGCCTGGCTGCTTTTCACTGAAAAGCTCATTCTGCTTACATTTTTGGCATACCGTTGCTCCTACAGGGTCAGCTGAGCAGCGAATTTCTATTTAACCACCTGCTATCATGAGAGACCTCAGGGCTGCATGTTTTGAGCCCAGTACTGATCCTGAAAAGCATTTCCAACCACACTTACAAGTAAAACTAGCTAAAATGTGCCTGGCTGCCATTCACTGAAAAGCTCATTCTGCTCACATTTTTGGCATACGGTTGCCCCTACAGGGTCAGCTGAGCAGCGAATTTCTATTTAACCACCTGCTATCATGAGAGACCTCAGGGCTGCATGTTTTGAGCCCAGTACTGATCCTGAAAAGCGTTTCCAACCCCACTTACAAGTAAAACTAGCTAAAATGTGCCTGGCTGCTATTCACTGAAAAGCTCATTCTGCTTACATTTTTGGCATACGGTTGCTCCTACAGGGTCAGCTGAGCAGCGAATTTCTATTTAACCACCTGCTATCATGAGAGACCTCAGGGCTGCATGTTTTGAGCCCAGTACTGATCCTGAAAAGCGTTTCCAACTCCACTTACAAGTAAAACTAGCTAAAATGTGCTTGGCTGCTATTCACTGAAAAGCTCATTCTGCTTACATTTTTGGCACACGGTTGCTCCTACAGGGTCAGCTGAGCAGCGACTTTCTATTTAACCACCTGCTATCACGAGAGACCTCAGGGCTGCATGTTTTGAGCCCAGTACTGATCCTGAAAAGCGTTTCTCCAACCGCACTTACAAGTAAAACTAGCTAAAATGTGCCTGGCTGCTATTCACTGAAAAGCTCATTCTGCTTACATTTTTGGCATACGGTTGCTCCTACAGGGTCAGCTGAGCAGCGAATTTCTATTTAACCACCTGCTATCATGAGAGACCTCAGGGCTGCATGTTTTGAGCCCAGTACTGATCCTGAAAAGAGTTTCAAACCCCACTTACAAGTAAAACTAGCTAAAATGTGCCTGGCTGCTATTCACTGAAAAGCTCATTCTGCTTACATTTTTGGCATACGTTTGCTCCTACAGGGTCAGCTGAGCAGCGAATTTCTATTTAACCACCTGCTATCATGAGAGACCTCAAGGCTGCATGTTTTGAGCCCAGTACCTGAGCCTGAAAAGCGTTTCCAACCCCACTTACAAGTAAAACTAGCTAAAATGTGCCTGGCTGCTATTCACTGAAAAGCTCATTCTGCTTACATTTTTGGCATACGGTTGCTCCTACAGGGTCAGCTGAGCAGCGAATTTCTATTTAACCACCTGCTATCATGAGAGACCTCAGGGCTGCATGTTTTGAGCCCAGTACTGATCCTGAAAAGAGTTTCAAACCCCACTTACAAGTAAAACTAGCTAAAATGTGCCTGGCTGCTATTCACTGAAAAGCTCATTCTGCTTACATTTTTGGCATACGTTTGCTCCTACAGGGTCAGCTGAGCAGCGAATTTCTATTTAACCACCTGCTATCATGAGAGACCTCAAGGCTGCATGTTTTGAGCCCAGTACCTGAGCCTGAAAAGCGTTTCCAACTCCACTTACAAGTAAAACTAGCTAAAATTTGCCTGGCTGCTCTTCACTGAAAAGCTCATTCTGCGTACATTTTTGGCATACGCTTGCTCTTACAGGGTCAGCTGATCAGCGAATTTCTATTTAACCACCTGCTATCATGAGAAACCTCAAGGCTGCATGTTTTGAGCCCAGTACTGATCCTGAAAAGCGTTTCCAACCCCACTTAACAGGAAAACTAGCTAAAATGTGCCTGGCTGCTATTCACTGAAAAGCTCATTCTGTGTACATTTTTGGCATATGTTTGCTCCTGCTGGGTCAGCCAAGTGGCAAATTTCTACTTAACCACCTGCTATCATGAGAGACCTTAAGGCTGCATGTTTTGAGCCGAGTACTGAGCCTGAAAAGCGTTTCCAACTCCACTTACAAGTAAAACTAGCTAAAATTTGCCTGGCTGCTCTTCACTGAAAAGCTCATTCTGCGTACATTTTTGGCATACATTTGCTCCTGCCGGGTCAGCTGAGCAGCGAATTTCCATTTAACCACCTGCTATCATGAGAGACCTCAGGGCTGCATGTTTTGAGCCCAGTACTGATCCTGAAAAGCGTTTCCAACCCCACTTACAAGTAAAACTAGCTAAAATGTGCCCGGCTGCTATTCACTGAAAAGCTCATTCTGCTTACATTTTTGGCATACGGTTGCTCCTACAGGGTCAGCTGAGCAGCGAATTTCTATTTAACCACCTGCTATCATGAGAGACCTCAGGGCTGCATGTTTTGAGCCCAGTACTGATCCTGAAAAGCGTTTCCAACTCCACTTACAAGTAAAACTAGCTAAAATGTGCCTGGCTGCTCTTCACTGAAAAGCTCATTCTGCGGCATACGTTTGCTCCTGCTGGGTCAGCTGAGCAGCGAATTTCTATTTAACCACCTGCTATCATGAGAGACCTCAGGGCTGCATGTTTTGAGCCCAGTACTGATCCTGAAAAGCGTTTCCAACCCCACTTAACAGGAAAACTAGCTAAAATGTGCCTGGCTGCTATTCACTGAAAAGCTCATTCTGCTTACATTTTTTGGCATACGTTTGCTCCTACAGGGTCAGCTGAGCAGCGAATTTCTATTTAACCACCTGCTATCATGAGAGACCTTAAGGCTTGCACTTTTGAGCCCAGTACTGAGCCTGAAAAGCGTTTCCAACTCCACTAACAAGTAAAACTAGCTAAAATTGGCCTGGCTGCTCTTCACTGAAAAGCTCATTCTGCGTACATTTTTGGCATACATTGGCTCCTACCGGGTCAGCTGAGCAGCGAATTTCTATTTAACCACCTGCTATCATGAGAGACCTCAGGGCTGCATGTTTTGAGCCCAGTACTGATCCTGAAAAGCGTTTCCAACTCCACTTACAAGTAAAACTAGCTAAAATGCGCGTGGCTGCTCTTCACTAAAAAGCTCATTCTGCGTACATTTTTGGAATACGTTTGCTCCTGCCGGGTCAGCTGAATAGCGAATTTCTATTTAACCACCTGCTATCATGAGAGACCTCAGGGCTGCATGTTTTGAGCCCAGTACTGAGCCTGAAAAGCGTTTCCAACTCCACTTACAAGTAAAACTAGCTAAAATGTGCCTGGCTGCTATTCACTGAAAAGCTCATTCTGCTTACATTTTTGGCACACGGTTGCTCCTACAGGGTCAGCTGAGCAGCGAATTTCTATTTAACCACCTGCTATCATGAGAGACCTCAGGGCTGCATGTTTTGAGCCCAGTACTGATCCTGAAAAGCGTTTCTCCAACCGCACTTACAAGTAAAACTAGCTAAAATGTGCCTGGCTGCTATTCACTGAAAAGCTCATTCTGCTTACATTTTTGGCATACGGTTGCTCCTACAGGGTCAGCTGAGCAGCGAATTTCTATTTAACCACCTGCTATCATGAGAGACCTCAGGGCTGCATGTTTTGAGCCCAGTACTGATCCTGAAAAGAGTTTCAAACCCCACTTACAAGTAAAACTAGCTAAAATGTGCCTGGCTGCTATTCACTGAAAAGCTCATTCTGCTTACATTTTTGGCATACGTTTGCTCCTACAGGGTCAGCTGAGCAGCGAATTTCTATTTAACCACCTGCTATCATGAGAGACCTCAAGGCTGCATGTTTTGAGCCCAGTACCTGAGCCTGAAAAGCGTTTCCAACCCCACTTACAAGTAAAACTAGCTAAAATGTGCCTGGCTGCTATTCACTGAAAAGCTCATTCTGCTTACATTTTTGGCATACGGTTGCTCCTACAGGGTCAGCTGAGCAGCGAATTTCTATTTAACCACCTGCTATCATGAGAGACCTCAGGGCTGCATGTTTTGAGCCCAGTACTGATCCTGAAAAGAGTTTCAAACCCCACTTACAAGTAAAACTAGCTAAAATGTGTCTGGCTGCTATTCACTGAAAAGCTCATTCTGCTTACATTTTTGGCATACGTTTGCTCCTACAGGGTCAGCTGAGCAGCGAATTTCTATTTAACCACCTGCTATCATGAGAGACCTCAAGGCTGCATGTTTTGAGCCCAGTACCTGAGCCTGAAAAGCGTTTCCAACTCCACTTACAAGTAAAACTAGCTAAAATTTGCCTGGCTGCTCTTCACTGAAAAGCTCATTCTGCGTACATTTTTGGCATACGCTTGCTCTTACAGGGTCAGCTGATCAGCGAATTTCTATTTAACCACCTGCTATCATGAGAGACCTCAAGGCTGCATGTTTTGAGCCCAGTACTGATCCTGAAAAGCGTTTCCAACCCCACTTAACAGGAAAACTAGCTAAAATGTGCCTGGCTGCTATTCACTGAAAAGCTCATTCTGTGTACATTTTTGGCATATGTTTGCTCCTGCTGGGTCAGCCAAGTGGCAAATTTCTACTTAACCACCTGCTATCATGAGAGACCTTAAGGCTGCATGTTTTGAGCCCAGTACTGATCCTGAAAAGAGTTTCAAACCCCACTTACAAGTAAAACTAGCTAAAATGTGCCTGGCTGCTATTCACTGAAAAGCTCATTCTGCTTACATTTTTGGCATACGTTTGCTCCTACAGGGTCAGCTGAGCAGCGAATTTCTATTTAACCACCTGCTATCATGAGAGACCTCAAGGCTGCATGTTTTGAGCCCAGTACCTGAGCCCAAAAAGCGTTTCCAACTCCACTTACAAGTAAAACTAGCTAAAATTTGCCTGGCTGCTCTTCACTGAAAAGCTCATTCTGCGTACATTTTTGGCATACGCTTGCTCTTACAGGGTCAGCTGATCAGCGAATTTCTATTTAACCACCTGCTATCATGAGAGACCTCAAGGCTGCATGTTTTGAGCCCAGTACTGATCCTGAAAAGCGTTTCCAACCCCACTTACAAGTAAAACTAGCTAAAATGTGCCTGGCTGCTATTCACTGAAAAGCTCATTCTGCTCACATTTTTGGCATACGGTTGCTCCTACAGGGTCAGCTGAGCAGCGAATTTCTATTTAACCACCTGCTATCATGAGAGACCTCAGGGCTGCATGTTTTGAGCCGAGTACTGATCCTGAAAAGCGTTTCCAACCCCACTTACAAGTAAAACTAGCTAAAATGTGCCTGGCTGCTATTCACTGAAAAGCTCATTCTGCGGCATACGTTTGCTCCTGCTGGGTCAGCTGAGCAGCGAATTTCTATTTAACCACCTGCTATCATGAGAGACCTCAGGGCTGCATGTTTTGAGCCCAGTACTGATCCTGAAAAGAGTTTCAAACCCCACTTACAAGTAAAACTAGCTAAAATGTGCCTGGCTGCTATTCACTGAAAAGCTCATTCTGCTTACATTTTTTGGCATACGTTTGCTCCTACAGGGTCAGCTGAGCAGCGAATTTCTATTTAACCACCTGCTATCATGAGAAATCTCAAGGCTGCATGTTTTGAGCCCAGTACTGAGCCCGAAAAGCGTTTCCAACCCCACTTACAAGTAAAACTAGCTAAAATGTGCCTGGCTGCTATTCACTGAAAAGCTCATTCTGCTTACATTTTTGGCATAGGTTTGCTCCTACAGGGTCAGCTGAGCAGCGAATTTCTATTTAACCACCTGCTATCATGAGAGACCTCAGGGCTGCATGTTTTGAGCCCAGTACTGATCCTGAAAAGCGTTTCCAACCCCACTTACAAGTAAAACTAGCTAAAATGTGCCTCGCTGCTATTCACTGAAAAGCTCATTCTGCTTACATTTTTGGCATACGGTTGCTCCTACAGGGTCAGCTGATCAGCGAATTTCTATTTAACCACCTGCTATCATGAGAGACCTCAGGGCTGCATGTTTTGAGCCCAGTACTGATCCTGAAAAGAGTTTCAAACCCCACTTACAAGTAAAACTAGATAAAAATGTGCCTGGCTGCTATTCACTGAAAAGCTCATTCTGCTTACATTTTTGGCATACGTTTGCTCCTACAGGGTCAGCTGAGCAGCGAATTTCTATTTAACCACCTGCTATCATGAGAGACCTCAAGGCTGCTGCATGTTTTGAGCCCAGTACCTGAGCCTGAAAAGCGTTTCCAACTCCACTTACAAGTAAAACTAGCTAAAATTTGCCTGGCTGCTCTTCACTGAAAAGCTCATTCTGCGTACATTTTTGGCATACGCTTGCTCTTACAGGGTCAGCTGATCAGCGAATTTCTATTTAACCACCTGCTATCATGAGAGACCTCAAGGCTGCATGTTTTGAGCCCAGTACTGAGCCCGAAAAGCGTTTCCAACCTCACTTACAAGTAAAACTAGCTAAAATGTGCCTGGCTGCTTTTCACTGAAAAGCTCATTCTGCTTACATTTTTGGCATACGGTTGCTCCTACAGGGTCAGCTGAGCAGCGAATTTCTATTTAACCACCTGCTATCATGAGAGACCTCAGGGCTGCATGTTTTGAGCCCAGTACTGATCCTGAAAAGCATTTCCAACCACACTTACAAGTAAAACTAGCTAAAATGTGCCTGGCTGCCATTCACTGAAAAGCTCATTCTGCTCACATTTTTGGCATACGGTTGCCCCTACAGGGTCAGCTGAGCAGCGAATTTCTATTTAACCACCTGCTATCATGAGAGACCTCAGGGCTGCATGTTTTGAGCCCAGTACTGATCCTGAAAAGCGTTTCCAACCCCACTTACAAGTAAAACTAGCTAAAATGTGCCTGGCTGCTATTCACTGAAAAGCTCATTCTGCTTACATTTTTGGCATACGGTTGCTCCTACAGGGTCAGCTGAGCAGCGAATTTCTATTTAACCACCTGCTATCATGAGAGACCTCAGGGCTGCATGTTTTGAGCCCAGTACTGATCCTGAAAAGCGTTTCCAACTCCACTTACAAGTAAAACTAGCTAAAATGTGCTTGGCTGCTATTCACTGAAAAGCTCATTCTGCTTACATTTTTGGCACACGGTTGCTCCTACAGGGTCAGCTGAGCAGCGACTTTCTATTTAACCACCTGCTATCACGAGAGACCTCAGGGCTGCATGTTTTGAGCCCAGTACTGATCCTGAAAAGCGTTTCTCCAACCGCACTTACAAGTAAAACTAGCTAAAATGTGCCTGGCTGCTATTCACTGAAAAGCTCATTCTGCTTACATTTTTGGCATACGGTTGCTCCTATAGGGTCAGCTGAGCAGCGAATTTCTATTTAACCACCTGCTATCATGAGAGACCTCAGGGCTGCATGTTTTGAGCCCAGTACTGATCCTGAAAAGAGTTTCAAACCCCACTTACAAGTAAAACTAGCTAAAATGTGCCTGGCTGCTATTCACTGAAAAGCTCATTCTGCTTACATTTTTGGCATACGTTTGCTCCTACAGGGTCAGCTGAGCAGCGAATTTCTATTTAACCACCTGCTATCATGAGAGACCTCAAGGCTGCATGTTTTGAGCCCAGTACCTGAGCCTGAAAAGCGTTTCCAACCCCACTTACAAGTAAAACTAGCTAAAATGTGCCTGGCTGCTATTCACTGAAAAGCTCATTCTGCTTACATTTTTGGCATACGGTTGCTCCTACAGGGTCAGCTGAGCAGCGAATTTCTATTTAACCACCTGCTATCATGAGAGACCTCAGGGCTGCATGTTTTGAGCCCAGTACTGATCCTGAAAAGAGTTTCAAACCCCACTTACAAGTAAAACTAGCTAAAATGTGCCTGGCTGCTATTCACTGAAAAGCTCATTCTGCTTACATTTTTGGCATACGTTTGCTCCTACAGGGTCAGCTGAGCAGCGAATTTCTATTTAACCACCTGCTATCATGAGAGACCTCAGGGCTGCATGTTTTGAGCCCCGTACTGATCCTGAAAAGCGTTTCCAACTCCACTTACAAGTAAAACTAGCTAAAATGTGCCTGGCTGCTTTTCACTGAAAAGCTCATTCTGCTTACATTTTTGGCATACGGTTGCTCCTACAGGGTCAGCTGAGCAGCGAATTTCTATTTAACCACCTGCTATCATGAGAGACCTCAGGGCTGCATGTTTTGAGCCCAGTACTGAGCCCGAAAAGCGTTTCCAACCCCACTTACAAGTAAAACTAGCTAAAATGTGCCTGGCTGCTTTTCACTGAAAAGCTCATTCTGCTTACATTTTTGGCATCCTACAGGGTCAGCTGAGCAGCGAATTTCTATTTAACCACCTGCTATCATGAGAGACCTCAAGGCTGCATGTTTTGAGCCCAGTACCTGAGCCTGAAAAGCGTTTCCAACTCCACTTACAAGTAAAACTAGCTAAAATTTGCCTGGCTGCTCTTCACTGAAAAGCTCATTCTGCGTACATTTTTGGCATACGCTTGCTCTTACAGGGTCAGCTGATCAGCGAATTTCTATTTAACCACCTGCTATCATGAGAGACCTCAAGGCTGCATGTTTTGAGCCCAGTACTGATCCTGAAAAGCGTTTCCAACCCCACTTAACAGGAAAACTAGCTAAAATGTGCCTGGCTGCTATTCACTGAAAAGCTCATTCTGTGTACATTTTTGGCATATGTTTGCTCCTGCTGGGTCAGCCAAGTGGCAAATTTCTACTTAACCACCTGCTATCATGAGAGACCTTAAGGCTGCATGTTTTGAGCCGAGTACTGAGCCTGAAAAGCGTTTCCAACTCCACTTACAAGTAAAACTAGCTAAAATTTGCCTGGCTGCTCTTCACTGAAAAGCTCATTCTGCGTACATTTTTGGCATACATTTGCTCCTGCCGGGTCAGCTGAGCAGCGAATTTCCATTTAACCACCTGCTATCATGAGAGACCTCAGGGCTGCATGTTTTGAGCCCAGTACTGATCCTGAAAAGCGTTTCCAACCCCACTTACAAGTAAAACTAGCTAAAATGTGCCCGGCTGCTATTCACTGAAAAGCTCATTCTGCTTACATTTTTGGCATACGGTTGCTCCTACAGGGTCAGCTGAGCAGCGAATTTCTATTTAACCACCTGCTATCATGAGAGACCTCAGGGCTGCATGTTTTGAGCCCAGTACTGATCCTGAAAAGCGTTTCCAACTCCACTTACAAGTAAAACTAGCTAAAATGTGCCTGGCTGCTCTTCACTGAAAAGCTCATTCTGCGGCATACGTTTGCTCCTGCTGGGTCAGCTGAGCAGCGAATTTCTATTTAACCACCTGCTATCATGAGAGACCTCAGGGCTGCATGTTTTGAGCCCAGTACTGATCCTGAAAAGCGTTTCCAACCCCACTTAACAGGAAAACTAGCTAAAATGTGCCTGGCTGCTATTCACTGAAAAGCTCATTCTGCTTACATTTTTTGGCATACGTTTGCTCCTACAGGGTCAGCTGAGCAGCGAATTTCTATTTAACCACCTGCTATCATGAGAGACCTTAAGGCTTGCACTTTTGAGCCCAGTACTGAGCCTGAAAAGCGTTTTCAACTCCACTAACAAGTAAAACTAGCTAAAATTGGCCTGGCTGCTCTTCACTGAAAAGCTCATTCTGCGTACATTTTTGGCATACATTGGCTCCTACCGGGTCAGCTGAGCAGCGAATTTCTATTTAACCACCTGCTATCATGAGAGACCTCAGGGCTGCATGTTTTGAGCCCAGTACTGATCCTGAAAAGCGTTTCCAACTCCACTTACAAGTAAAACTAGCTAAAATGCGCGTGGCTGCTCTTCACTAAAAAGCTCATTCTGCGTACATTTTTGGAATACGTTTGCTCCTGCCGGGTCAGCTGAATAGCGAATTTCTATTTAACCACCTGCTATCATGAGAGACCTCAGGGCTGCATGTTTTGAGCCCAGTACTGAGCCTGAAAAGCGTTTCCAACTCCACTTACAAGTAAAACTAGCTAAAATGTGCCTGGCTGCTATTCACTGAAAAGCTCATTCTGCTTACATTTTTGGCACACGGTTGCTCCTACAGGGTCAGCTGAGCAGCGAATTTCTATTTAACCACCTGCTATCATGAGAGACCTCAGGGCTGCATGTTTTGAGCCCAGTACTGATCCTGAAAAGCGTTTCTCCAACCGCACTTACAAGTAAAACTAGCTAAAATGTGCCTGGCTGCTATTCACTGAAAAGCTCATTCTGCTTACATTTTTGGCATACGGTTGCTCCTACAGGGTCAGCTGAGCAGCGAATTTCTATTTAACCACCTGCTATCATGAGAGACCTCAGGGCTGCATGTTTTGAGCCCAGTACTGATCCTGAAAAGAGTTTCAAACCCCACTTACAAGTAAAACTAGCTAAAATGTGCCTGGCTGCTATTCACTGAAAAGCTCATTCTGCTTACATTTTTGGCATACGTTTGCTCCTACAGGGTCAGCTGAGCAGCGAATTTCTATTTAACCACCTGCTATCATGAGAGACCTCAAGGCTGCATGTTTTGAGCCCAGTACCTGAGCCTGAAAAGCGTTTCCAACCCCACTTACAAGTAAAACTAGCTAAAATGTGCCTGGCTGCTATTCACTGAAAAGCTCATTCTGCTTACATTTTTGGCATACGGTTGCTCCTACAGGGTCAGCTGAGCAGCGAATTTCTATTTAACCACCTGCTATCATGAGAGACCTCAGGGCTGCATGTTTTGAGCCCAGTACTGATCCTGAAAAGAGTTTCAAACCCCACTTACAAGTAAAACTAGCTAAAATGTGTCTGGCTGCTATTCACTGAAAAGCTCATTCTGCTTACATTTTTGGCATACGTTTGCTCCTACAGGGTCAGCTGAGCAGCGAATTTCTATTTAACCACCTGCTATCATGAGAGACCTCAAGGCTGCATGTTTTGAGCCCAGTACCTGAGCCTGAAAAGCGTTTCCAACTCCACTTACAAGTAAAACTAGCTAAAATTTGCCTGGCTGCTCTTCACTGAAAAGCTCATTCTGCGTACATTTTTGGCATACGCTTGCTCTTACAGGGTCAGCTGATCAGCGAATTTCTATTTAACCACCTGCTATCATGAGAGACCTCAAGGCTGCATGTTTTGAGCCCAGTACTGATCCTGAAAAGCGTTTCCAACCCCACTTAACAGGAAAACTAGCTAAAATGTGCCTGGCTGCTATTCACTGAAAAGCTCATTCTGTGTACATTTTTGGCATATGTTTGCTCCTGCTGGGTCAGCCAAGTGGCAAATTTCTACTTAACCACCTGCTATCATGAGAGACCTTAAGGCTGCATGTTTTGAGCCCAGTACTGATCCTGAAAAGAGTTTCAAACCCCACTTACAAGTAAAACTAGCTAAAATGTGCCTGGCTGCTATTCACTGAAAAGCTCATTCTGCTTACATTTTTGGCATACGTTTGCTCCTACAGGGTCAGCTGAGCAGCGAATTTCTATTTAACCACCTGCTATCATGAGAGACCTCAAGGCTGCATGTTTTGAGCCCAGTACCTGAGCCTAAAAAGCGTTTCCAACTCCACTTACAAGTAAAACTAGCTAAAATTTGCCTGGCTGCTCTTCACTGAAAAGCTCATTCTGCGTACATTTTTGGCATACGCTTGCTCTTACAGGGTCAGCTGATCAGCGAATTTCTATTTAACCACCTGCTATCATGAGAGACCTCAAGGCTGCATGTTTTGAGCCCAGTACTGAGCCCGAAAAGCGTTTCCAACCTCACTTACAAGTAAAACTAGCTAAAATGTGCCTGGCTGCTTTTCACTGAAAAGCTCATTCTGCTTACATTTTTGGCATACGGTTGCTCCTACAGGGTCAGCTGAGCAGCGAATTTCTATTTAACCACCTGCTATCATGAGAGACCTCAGGGCTGCATGTTTTGAGCCCAGTACTGATCCTGAAAAGCGTTTCCAACCCCACTTACAAGTAAAACTAGCTAAAATGTGCCTGGCTGCTATTCACTGAAAAGCTCATTCTGCTCACATTTTTGGCATACGGTTGCTCCTACAGGGTCAGCTGAGCAGCGAATTTCTATTTAACCACCTGCTATCATGAGAGACCTCAGGGCTGCATGTTTTGAGCCGAGTACTGATCCTGAAAAGCGTTTCCAACCCCACTTACAAGTAAAACTAGCTAAAATGTGCCTGGCTGCTATTCACTGAAAAGCTCATTCTGCGGCATACGTTTGCTCCTGCTGGGTCAGCTGAGCAGCGAATTTCTATTTAACCACCTGCTATCATGAGAGACCTCAGGGCTGCATGTTTTGAGCCCAGTACTGATCCTGAAAAGAGTTTCAAACCCCACTTACAAGTAAAACTAGCTAAAATGTGCCTGGCTGCTATTCACTGAAAAGCTCATTCTGCTTACATTTTTTGGCATACGTTTGCTCCTACAGGGTCAGCTGAGCAGCGAATTTCTATTTAACCACCTGCTATCATGAGAAATCTCAAGGCTGCATGTTTTGAGCCCAGTACTGAGCCCGAAAAGCGTTTCCAACCCCACTTACAAGTAAAACTAGCTAAAATGTGCCTGGCTGCTATTCACTGAAAAGCTCATTCTGCTTACATTTTTGGCATAGGTTTGCTCCTACAGGGTCAGCTGAGCAGCGAATTTCTATTTAACCACCTGCTATCATGAGAGACCTCAGGGCTGCATGTTTTGAGCCCAGTACTGATCCTGAAAAGCGTTTCCAACCCCACTTACAAGTAAAACTAGCTAAAATGTGCCTCGCTGCTATTCACTGAAAAGCTCATTCTGCTTACATTTTTGGCATACGGTTGCTCCTACAGGGTCAGCTGATCAGCGAATTTCTATTTAACCACCTGCTATCATGAGAGACCTCAGGGCTGCATGTTTTGAGCCCAGTACTGATCCTGAAAAGAGTTTCAAACCCCACTTACAAGTAAAACTAGATAAAAATGTGCCTGGCTGCTATTCACTGAAAAGCTCATTCTGCTTACATTTTTGGCATACGTTTGCTCCTACAGGGTCAGCTGAGCAGCGAATTTCTATTTAACCACCTGCTATCATGAGAGACCTCAAGGCTGCTGCATGTTTTGAGCCCAGTACCTGAGCCTGAAAAGCGTTTCCAACTCCACTTACAAGTAAAACTAGCTAAAATTTGCCTGGCTGCTCTTCACTGAAAAGCTCATTCTGCGTACATTTTTGGCATACGCTTGCTCTTACAGGGTCAGCTGATCAGCGAATTTCTATTTAACCACCTGCTATCATGAGAGACCTCAAGGCTGCATGTTTTGAGCCCAGTACTGAGCCCGAAAAGCGTTTCCAACCTCACTTACAAGTAAAACTAGCTAAAATGTGCCTGGCTGCTTTTCACTGAAAAGCTCATTCTGCTTACATTTTTGGCATACGGTTGCTCCTACAGGGTCAGCTGAGCAGCGAATTTCTATTTAACCACCTGCTATCATGAGAGACCTCAGGGCTGCATGTTTTGAGCCCAGTACTGATCCTGAAAAGCATTTCCAACCACACTTACAAGTAAAACTAGCTAAAATGTGCCTGGCTGCCATTCACTGAAAAGCTCATTCTGCTCACATTTTTGGCATACGGTTGCCCCTACAGGGTCAGCTGAGCAGCGAATTTCTATTTAACCACCTGCTATCATGAGAGACCTCAGGGCTGCATGTTTTGAGCCCAGTACTGATCCTGAAAAGCGTTTCCAACCCCACTTACAAGTAAAACTAGCTAAAATGTGCCTGGCTGCTATTCACTGAAAAGCTCATTCTGCTTACATTTTTGGCATACGGTTGCTCCTACAGGGTCAGCTGAGCAGCGAATTTCTATTTAACCACCTGCTATCATGAGAGACCTCAGGGCTGCATGTTTTGAGCCCAGTACTGATCCTGAAAAGTGTTTCCAACTCCACTTACAAGTAAAACTAGCTAAAATGTGCTTGGCTGCTATTCACTGAAAAGCTCATTCTGCTTACATTTTTGGCACACGGTTGCTCCTACAGGGTCAGCTGAGCAGCGACTTTCTATTTAACCACCTGCTATCACGAGAGACCTCAGGGCTGCATGTTTTGAGCCCAGTACTGATCCTGAAAAGCGTTTCTCCAACCGCACTTACAAGTAAAACTAGCTAAAATGTGCCTGGCTGCTATTCACTGAAAAGCTCATTCTGCTTACATTTTTGGCATACGGTTGCTCCTACAGGGTCAGCTGAGCAGCGAATTTCTATTTAACCACCTGCTATCATGAGAGACCTCAGGGCTGCATGTTTTGAGCCCAGTACTGATCCTGAAAAGAGTTTCAAACCCCACTTACAAGTAAAACTAGCTAAAATGTGCCTGGCTGCTATTCACTGAAAAGCTCATTCTGCTTACATTTTTGGCATACGTTTGCTCCTACAGGGTCAGCTGAGCAGCGAATTTCTATTTAACCACCTGCTATCATGAGAGACCTCAAGGCTGCATGTTTTGAGCCCAGTACCTGAGCCTGAAAAGCGTTTCCAACCCCACTTACAAGTAAAACTAGCTAAAATGTGCCTGGCTGCTATTCACTGAAAAGCTCATTCTGCTTACATTTTTGGCATACGGTTGCTCCTACAGGGTCAGCTGAGCAGCGAATTTCTATTTAACCACCTGCTATCATGAGAGACCTCAGGGCTGCATGTTTTGAGCCCAGTACTGATCCTGAAAAGAGTTTCAAACCCCACTTACAAGTAAAACTAGCTAAAATGTGCCTGGCTGCTATTCACTGAAAAGCTCATTCTGCTTACATTTTTGGCATACGTTTGCTCCTACAGGGTCAGCTGAGCAGCGAATTTCTATTTAACCACCTGCTATCATGAGAGACCTCAAGGCTGCATGTTTTGAGCCCAGTACCTGAGCCTGAAAAGCGTTTCCAACTCCACTTACAAGTAAAACTAGCTAAAATTTGCCTGGCTGCTCTTCACTGAAAAGCTCATTCTGCGTACATTTTTGGCATACGCTTGCTCTTACAGGGTCAGCTGATCAGCGAATTTCTATTTAACCACCTGCTATCATGAGAGACCTCAAGGCTGCATGTTTTGAGCCCAGTACTGATCCTGAAAAGCGTTTCCAACCCCACTTAACAGGAAAACTAGCTAAAATGTGCCTGGCTGCTATTCACTGAAAAGCTCATTCTGTGTACATTTTTGGCATATGTTTGCTCCTGCTGGGTCAGCCAAGTGGCAAATTTCTACTTAACCACCTGCTATCATGAGAGACCTTAAGGCTGCATGTTTTGAGCCGAGTACTGAGCCTGAAAAGCGTTTCCAACTCCACTTACAAGTAAAACTAGCTAAAATTTGCCTGGCTGCTCTTCACTGAAAAGCTCATTCTGCGTACATTTTTGGCATACATTTGCTCCTGCCGGGTCAGCTGAGCAGCGAATTTCCATTTAACCACCTGCTATCATGAGAGACCTCAGGGCTGCATGTTTTGAGCCCAGTACTGATCCTGAAAAGCGTTTCCAACCCCACTTACAAGTAAAACTAGCTAAAATGTGCCCGGCTGCTATTCACTGAAAAGCTCATTCTGCTTACATTTTTGGCATACGGTTGCTCCTACAGGGTCAGCTGAGCAGCGAATTTCTATTTAACCACCTGCTATCATGAGAGACCTCAGGGCTGCATGTTTTGAGCCCAGTACTGACCCTGAAAAGCGTTTCCAACTCCACTTACAAGTAAAACTAGCTAAAATGTGCCTGGCTGCTCTTCACTGAAAAGCTCATTCTGCGGCATACGTTTGCTCCTGCTGGGTCAGCTGAGCAGCGAATTTCTATTTAACCACCTGCTATCATGAGAGACCTCAGGGCTGCATGTTTTGAGCCCAGTACTGATCCTGAAAAGCGTTTCCAACCCCACTTAACAGGAAAACTAGCTAAAATGTGCCTGGCTGCTATTCACTGAAAAGCTCATTCTGCTTACATTTTTTGGCATACGTTTGCTCCTACAGGGTCAGCTGAGCAGCGAATTTCTATTTAACCACCTGCTATCATGAGAGACCTTAAGGCTTGCACTTTTGAGCCCAGTACTGAGCCTGAAAAGCGTTTCCAACTCCACTAACAAGTAAAACTAGCTAAAATTGGCCTGGCTGCTCTTCACTGAAAAGCTCATTCTGCGTACATTTTTGGCATACATTGGCTCCTACCGGGTCAGCTGAGCAGCGAATTTCTATTTAACCACCTGCTATCATGAGAGACCTCAGGGCTGCATGTTTTGAGCCCAGTACTGATCCTGAAAAGCGTTTCCAACTCCACTTACAAGTAAAACTAGCTAAAATGCGCGTGGCTGCTCTTCACTAAAAAGCTCATTCTGCGTACATTTTTGGAATACGTTTGCTCCTGCCGGGTCAGCTGAATAGCGAATTTCTATTTAACCACCTGCTATCATGAGAGACCTCAGGGCTGCATGTTTTGAGCCCAGTACTGAGCCTGAAAAGCGTTTCCAACTCCACTTACAAGTAAAACTAGCTAAAATGTGCCTGGCTGCTATTCACTGAAAAGCTCATTCTGCTTACATTTTTGGCACACGGTTGCTCCTACAGGGTCAGCTGAGCAGCGAATTTCTATTTAACCACCTGCTATCATGAGAGACCTCAGGGCTGCATGTTTTGAGCCCAGTACTGATCCTGAAAAGCGTTTCTCCAACCGCACTTACAAGTAAAACTAGCTAAAATGTGCCTGGCTGCTATTCACTGAAAAGCTCATTCTGCTTACATTTTTGGCATACGGTTGCTCCTACAGGGTCAGCTGAGCAGCGAATTTCTATTTAACCACCTGCTATCATGAGAGACCTCAGGGCTGCATGTTTTGAGCCCAGTACTGATCCTGAAAAGAGTTTCAAACCCCACTTACAAGTAAAACTAGCTAAAATGTGCCTGGCTGCTATTCACTGAAAAGCTCATTCTGCTTACATTTTTGGCATACGTTTGCTCCTACAGGGTCAGCTGAGCAGCGAATTTCTATTTAACCACCTGCTATCATGAGAGACCTCAAGGCTGCATGTTTTGAGCCCAGTACCTGAGCCTGAAAAGCGTTTCCAACCCCACTTACAAGTAAAACTAGCTAAAATGTGCCTGGCTGCTATTCACTGAAAAGCTAATTCTGCTTACATTTTTGGCATACGGTTGCTCCTACAGGGTCAGCTGAGCAGCGAATTTCTATTTAACCACCTGCTATCATGAGAGACCTCAGGGCTGCATGTTTTGAGCCCAGTACTGATCCTGAAAAGAGTTTCAAACCCCACTTACAAGTAAAACTAGCTAAAATGTGTCTGGCTGCTATTCACTGAAAAGCTCATTCTGCTTACATTTTTGGCATACGTTTGCTCCTACAGGGTCAGCTGAGCAGCGAATTTCTATTTAACCACCTGCTATCATGAGAGACCTCAAGGCTGCATGTTTTGAGCCCAGTACCTGAGCCTGAAAAGCGTTTCCAACTCCACTTACAAGTAAAACTAGCTAAAATTTGCCTGGCTGCTCTTCACTGAAAAGCTCATTCTGCGTACATTTTTGGCATACGCTTGCTCTTACAGTGTCAGCTGATCAGCGAATTTCTATTTAACCACCTGCTATCATGAGAGACCTCAAGGCTGCATGTTTTGAGCCCAGTACTGATCCTGAAAAGCGTTTCCAACCCCACTTAACAGGAAAACTAGCTAAAATGTGCCTGGCTGCTATTCACTGAAAAGCTCATTCTGTGTACATTTTTGGCATATGTTTGCTCCTGCTGGGTCAGCCAAGTGGCAAATTTCTACTTAACCACCTGCTATCATGAGAGACCTTAAGGCTGCATGTTTTGAGCCGAGTACTGAGCCTGAAAAGCGTTTCCAACTCCACTTACAAGTAAAACTAGCTAAAATTTGCCTGGCTGCTCTTCACTGAAAAGCTCATTCTGCGTACATTTTTGGCATACATTTGCTCCTGCCGGGTCAGCTGAGCAGCGAATTTCTATTTAACCACCTGCTATCATGAGAGACCTCAGGGCTGCATGTTTTGAGCCCAGTACTGATCCTGAAAAGCGTTTCCAACCCCACTTACAAGTAAAACTAGCTAAAATGTGCCCGGCTGCTATTCACTGAAAAGCTCATTCTGCTTACATTTTTGGCATACGGTTGCTCCTACAGGGTCAGCTGAGCAGCGGATTTCTATTTAACCACCTGCTATCATGAGAGACCTCAGGGCTGCATGTTTTGAGCCCAGTACTGATCCTGAAAAGCGTTTCCAACTCCACTTACAAGTAAAACTAGCTAAAATGTGCCTGGCTGCTCTTCACTGAAAAGCTCATTCTGCTTACATTTTTTGGCCTACGTTTGCTCCTACAGGGTCAGCTGAGCAGCGAATTTCTATTTAACCACCTGCTATCATGAGAGACCTTAAGGCTTGCACTTTTGAGCCCAGTACTGAGCCTGAAAAGCGTTTCCAACTCCACTAACAAGTAAAACTAGCTAAAATTGGCCTGGCTGCTCTTCACTGAAAAGCTCATTCTGCGTACATTTTTGGCATACATTGGCTCCTACCGGGTCAGCTGAGCAGCGAATTTCTATTTAACCACCTGCTATCATGAGAGACCTCAGGGCTGCATGTTTTGAGCCCAGTACTGATCCTGAAAAGCGTTTCCAACTCCACTTACAAGTAAAACTAGCTAAAATGCGCGTGGCTGCTCTTCACTAAAAAGCTCATTCTGCGTACATTTTTGGAATACGTTTGCTCCTGCCGGGTCAGCTGAATAGCGAATTTCTATTTAACCACCTGCTATCATGAGAGACCTCAGGGCTGCATGTTTTGAGCCCAGTACTGAGCCTGAAAAGCGTTTCCAACTCCACTTACAAGTAAAACTAGCTAAAATTTGCCTGGCTGCTCTTCACTGAAAAGCTTATTCTGCTTACATTTTTGGCATACGGTTGCTCCTACAGGGTCAGCTGAGCAGCAAATTTCTATTTAACCACCTGCTATCATGAGAGACCTCAGGGCTGCATGTTTTGAGCCCAGTACTGATCCTGAAAAGCGTTTCCAACCCCACTTACAAGTAAAACTAGCTAAAATGTGCCTGGCTTACTTTACTTACAAGTAAAACTAGCTAAAATGTGCCTGGCTGCTTTTCACTGAAAAGCTCATTCTGCTTACATTTTTGGCATACGGTTGCTCCTACAGGGTCAGCTGAGCAGCAAATTTCTATTTAACCACCTGCTATCATGAGAGACCTCAGGGCTGCATGTTTTGAGCCCAGTACTGATCCTGAAAAGCGTTTCCAACCCCACTTACAAGTAAAACTAGCTAAAATGTGCCTGGCTGCTATTCACTGAAAAGCTCATTCTGCTTACATTTTTGGCATACGGTTGCTCCTACAGGGTCAGCTGAGCAGCGAATTTCTATTTAACCACCTGCTATCATGAGAGACCTCAGGGCTGCATGTTTTGAGCCGAGTACTGATCCTGAAAAGCGTTTCCAACCCCACTTACATGTAAAACTAGCTAAAATGTGCCTGGCTGCTATTCACTGAAAAGCTCATTCCGTGTACATTTTTGGCATATGTTTGCTCCTGCTGGGTCAGCCAAGTGGCAAATTTCTACTTAACCACCTGCTATCATGAGAGACCTCAGGGCTGCATGTTTTGAGCGCAGTACTGATCCTGAAAAGAGTTTCAAACCCCACTTACAAGTAAAACTAGCTAAAATGTGCCTGGCTGCTATTCACTGAAAAGCTCATTCTGCGTACATTTTTGGCATACGTTTGCTCCTAGAGAGTCAGCTGATCAGCGAATTTCTATTTAACCACCTGCTATCATGAGAGACCTCAAGGCTGCATGTTTTGAGCCCAGTACTGAGCCCGAAAAGCGTTTCCAACCTCACTTACAAGTAAAACTAGCTAAAATGTGCCTGGCTGCTTTTCACTGAAAAGCTCATTCTGCTTACATTTTTGGCATACGTTTGCTCCTACAGGGTCAGCTGAGCAGCGAATTTCTATTTAACCACCTGCTATCATGAGAGACCTCAAGGCTGCATGTTTTGAGCCCAGTACTGAGCCCGAAAAGCGTTTCCAACCTCACTTACAAGTAAAACTAGCTAAAATGTGCCTGGCTGCTTTTCACTGAAAAGCTCATTCTGCTTACATTTTTGGCATACGGTTGCTCCTACAGGGTCAGCTGAGCAGCGAATTTCTATTTAACCACCTGCTATCATGAGAGACCTCAGGGCTGCATGTTTTGAGCCCAGTACTGATCCTGAAAAGCGTTTCCAACCCCACTTACAAGTAAAACTAGCTAAAATGTGCCTGGCTGCTTTTCACTGAAAAGCTCATTCTGCTTACATTTTTGGCATACGGTTGCTCCTACAGGGTCAGCTGAGCAGCGATTTCTATTTAACCACCTGCTATCATGAGAGACCTCAGGGCTGCATGTTTTGAGCCCAGTACTGATCCTGAAAAGAGTTTCAAACCCCACTTACAAGTAAAACTAGCTAAAATGTGCCTGGCTGCTATTCACTGAAAAGCTCATTCTGCTTACATTTTTGGCATACGGTTGCTCCTACAGGGTCAGCTGAGCAGCGAATTTCTATTTAACCACCTGCTATCATGAGAGACCTCAGGGCTGCATGTTTTGAGCCGAGTACTGATCCTGAAAAGCGTTTCCAACCCCACTTACAAGTAAAACTAGCTAAAATGTGCCTGGCTGCTATTCACTGAAAAGCTCATTCTGTGTACATTTTTGGCATATGTTTGCTCCTGCTGGGTCAGCCAAGTGGCAAATTTCTACTCAACCACCTGCTATCATGAGAGACCTCAGGGCTGCATGTTTTGAGCGCAGTACTGATCCTGAAAAGAGTTTCAAACCCCACTTACAAGTAAAACTAGCTAAAATGTGCCTGGCTGCTATTCACTGAAAAGCTCATTCTGCTTACATTTTTGGCATACGTTTGCTCCTACAGGGTCAGCTGAGCAGCGAATTTCTATTTAACCACCTGCTATCATGAGAGACCTCAAGGCTGCATGTTTTGAGCCCAGTACTGAGCCCGAAAAGCGTTTCCAACCCCACTTACAAGTAAAACTAGCTAAAATGTGCCTGGCTGCTTTTCACTGAAAAGCTCATTCTGCTTACATTTTTGGCATACGGTTGTTCCTACAGGGTCAGCTGAGCAGCGAATTTCTATTTAACCACCTGCTATCATGAGAGACCTCAGGGCTGCATGTTTTGAGCCCAGTACTGATCCTGAAAAGCGTTTCCAACCCCACTTACAAGTAAAACTAGCTAAAATGTGCCTGGCTGCTATTCACTGAAAAGCTCATTCTGCTTACATTTTTGGCATACGGTTGCTCCTACAGGGTCAGCTGAGCAGCGAATTTCTATTTAACCACCTGCTATCATGAGAGACCTCAGGGCTGCATGTTTTGAGCCCAGTACTGATCCTGAAAAGCGTTTCCAACTCCACTTACAAGTAAAACTAGCTAAAATGTGCCTGGCTGCTTTTCACTGAAAAGCTCATTCTGCTTACATTTTTGGCATACGGTTGCTCCTACAGGGTCAGCTGAGCAGCGAATTTCTATTTAACCACCTGCTATCATGAGAGACCTCAGGGCTGCATGTTTTGAGCCCAGTACTGATCCTGAAAAGCGTTTCCAACTCCACTTACAAGTAAAACTAGCTAAAATGTGCCTGGCTGCTATTCACTGAAAAGCTCATTCTGCTTACATTTTTGGCATACGGTTGCTCCTACAGTGTCAGCTGAGCAGCGAATTTCTATTTAACCACCTGCTATCATGAGAGACCTCAGGGCTGCATGTTTTGAGCCCAGTACTGATCCTGAAAAGAGTTTCAAACCCCAGTTACAAGTCAAACTAGCTAAAATTCGCCTGGCTGCTATGCACTGAAAAGCTCATTCTGCTTACATTTTTGGCATACGTTTGCTCCTACAGGGTCAGCTGAGCAGCAAATTTCTATTTAACCACCTGCTATCATGAGAGACCTCAAGGCTGCATGTTTTGAGCCCAGTACTGATCCTGAAAATAGTTTCCAACTCCACTTACAAGTAAAACTAGCTAAAATTTGCCTGGCTGCTCTTCACTGAAAAGCTCATTCTGCGTACATTTTTGGCATACGTTTGCTCCTACAGGGTCAGCTGATCAGCGAATTTCTATTTAACCACCTGCTATCATGAGAGACCTCAAGGCTGCATGTTTTGAGCCCAGTACTGAGCCCAAAAAGCGTTTCCAACCTCACTTACAAGTAAAACTAGCTAAAATGTGCCTGGCTGCTTTTCACTGAAAAGCTCATTCTGCTTACATTTTTGGCATACGGTTGCTCCTACAGGGTCAGCTGAGCAGCGAATTTCTATTTAACCACCTGCTATCATGAGAGACCTCAGGGCTGCATGCTTTGAGCCCAGTACTGATCCTGAAAAGCGTTTCCAACCCCACTTACAAGTAAAACTAGCTAAAATGTGCCTGGCTGCTATTCACTGAAAAGCTCATTCTGCTTACATTTTTGGCATACGGTTGCTCCTACAGGGTCAGCTGAGCAGCGAATTTCTATTTAACCACCTGCTATCATGAGAGACCTCAAGGCTGCATGTTTTTAGCCCAGTACTGATCCTGAAAATAGTTTCCAACTCCACTTACAAGTAAAACTAGCTAAAATTTGCCTGGCTGCTCTTCACTGAAAAGCTCATTCTGCGTACATTTTTGGCATACGTTTGCTCCTACAGGGTCAGCTGAGCAGCGAATTTCTATTTAACCACCTGCTATCATGAGAGACCTCAGGGCTGCATGTTTTGAGCCCAGTACTGATCCTGAAAAGCGTTTCCAACCCCACTTACAAGTAAAACTAGCTAAAATGTGCCTGGCTGCTATTCACTGAAAAGCTCATTCTGCTTACATTTTTGGCATACGGTTGCTCCTACAGGGTCAGCTGAGCAGCGAATTTCTATTTAACCACCTGCTATCATGAGAGACCTCAAGGCTGCATGTTTTGAGCCCAGTGCTGAGCCCGAAAAGCGTTTCCAACCTCACTTACAAGTAAAACTAGCTAAAATGTGCCTGCCTGCTATTCACTGAAAAGCTCATTCTGTGTACGTTTTTGGCATATGTTTGCTCCTGCTGGGTCAGCCAAGTGGCAAATTTCTACTTAACCACCTGCTATCATGAGAGACCTCAGGGCTGCATGTTTTGAGCCCAGTACTGAGCCCGAAAAGCGTTTCCAACCTCACTTACAAGTAAAACTAGCTAAAATGTGCCTGGCTGCTTTTCACTGAAAAGCTCATTCTGCGTACATTTTTGGCATACGGTTGCTCCTACAGGGTCAGCTGAGCAGCAAATTTCTATTTAACCACCTGCTATCATGAGAGACCTCAAGGCTGCATGTTTTGAGCCCAGTACTGAGCCTGAAAAGCGTTTCCAATTCCACTTACAAGTAAAACTAGCTAAAATTTGCCTGGCTGCTCTTCACTGAAAAGCTCATTCTGCTTACATTTTTGGCATACGGTTGCTCCTACAGGGTCAGCTGAGCAGCGAATTTCTATTTAACCACCTGCTATCACGAGAGACCTCAGGGCTGCATGTTTTGAGCCGAGTACTGATCCTGAAAAGCGTTTCCAACCCCACTTACAAGTAAAACTAGCTAAAATGTGCCTGGCTGCTATTCACTGAAAAGCTCATTCTGTGTACATTTTTGGCATATGTTTGCTCCTGCTGGGTCAGCCAAGTGGCAAATTTCTACTCAACCACCTGCTATCATGAGAGACCTCAGGGCTGCATGTTTTGAGCGCAGTACTGATCCTGAAAAGAGTTTCAAACCCCACTTACAAGTAAAACTAGCTAAAATGTGCCTGGCTGCTATTCACTGAAAAGCTCATTCTGCTTACATTTTTGGCATACGGTTGTTCCTACAGGGTCAGCTGAGCAGCGAATTTCTATTTAACCACCTGCTATCATGAGAGACCTCAGGGCTGCATGTTTTGAGCCCAGTACTGATCCTGAAAAGCGTTTCCAACCCCACTTACAAGTAAAACTAGCTAAAATGTGCCTGGCTGCTATTCACTGAAAAGCTCATTCTGCTTACATTTTTGGCATACGGTTGCTCCTACAGGGTCAGCTGAGCAGCGAATTTCTATTTAACCACCTGCTATCATGAGAGACCTCAGGGCTGCATGTTTTGAGCCCAGTACTGATCCTGAAAAGCGTTTCCAACTCCACTTACAAGAAAAACTAGCTAAAATGTGCCTGGCTGCTTTTCACTGAAAAGCTCATTCTGCTTACATTTTTGGCATACGGTTGCTCCTACAGGGTCAGCTGAGCAGCGAATTTCTATTTAACCACCTGCTATCATGAGAGACCTCAGGGCTGCATGTTTTGAGCCCAGTACTGATCCTGAAAAGCGTTTCCAACTCCACTTACAAGTAAAACTAGCTAAAATGTGCCTGGCTGCTATTCACTGAAAAGCTCATTCTGCTTACATTTTTGGCATACGGTTGCTCCTACAGTGTCAGCTGAGCAGCGAATTTCTATTTAACCACCTGCTATCATGAGAGACCTCAGGGCTGCATGTTTTGAGCCCAGTACTGATCGTGAAAAGAGTTTCAAACCCCAGTTACAAGTAAAACTAGCTAAAATTCGCCTGGCTGCTATTCACTGAAAAGCTCATTCTGCTTACATTTTTGGCATACGTTTGCTCCTACAGGGTCAGCTGAGCAGCGAATTTCTATTTAACCACCTGCTATCATGAGAGACCTCAAGGCTGCATGTTTTGAGCCCAGTACTGATCCTGAAAATAGTTTCCAACTCCACTTACAAGTAAAACTAGCTAAAATTTGCCTGGCTGCTCTTCACTGAAAAGCTCATTCTGCGTACATTTTTGGCATACGTTTGCTCCTACAGGGTCAGCTGATCAGCGAATTTCTATTTAACCACCTGCTATCATGAGAGACCTCAAGGCTGCATGTTTTGAGCCCAGTACTGAGCCCGAAAAGCGTTTCCAACCTCACTTACAAGTAAAACTAGCTAAAATGTGCCTGGCTGCTTTTCACTGAAAAGCTCATTCTGCTTACATTTTTGGCATACGGTTGTTCCTACAGGGTCAGCTGAGCAGCGAATTTCTATTTAACCACCTGCTATCATGAGAGACCTCAGGGCTGCATGTTTTGAGCCCAGTACTGATCCTGAAAAGCGTTTCTCCAACCCCACTTACAAGTAAAACTAGCTAAAATGTGCCTGGCTGCTATTCACTGAAAAGCTCATTCTGCTTACATTTTTGGCATACGGTTGCTCCTACAGGGTCAGCTGAGCAGCGAATTTCTATTTAACCACCTGCTATCATGAGAGACCTCAGGGCTGCATGTTTTGAGCCCAGTACTGATCCTGAAAAGAGTTTCAAACCCCACTTACAAGTAAAACTAGCTAAAATGTGCCTGGCTGCTATTCACTGAAAAGCTCATTCTGCTTACATTTTTGGCATACGTTTGCTCCTACAGGGTCAGCTGAGCAGCGAATTTCTATTTAACCACCTGCTATCATGAGAGACCTCAAGGCTGCATGTTTTGAGCCCAGTACCTGAGCCTGAAAAGCGTTTCCAACTCTACTTACAAGTAAAACTAGCTAAAATTTGCCTGGCTGCTCTTCACTGAAAAGCTCATTCTGCGTACATTTTTGGCATACGCTTGCTCTTACAGGGTCAGCTGATCAGCGAATTTCTATTTAACCACCTGCTATCATGAGAGACCTCAAGGCTGCATGTTTTGAGCCCAGTACTGAGCCCGAAAAGCGTTTCCAACCTCACTTACAAGTAAAACTAGCTAAAATGTGCCTGGCTGCTTTTCACTGAAAAGCTCATTCTGCTTACATTTTTGGCATACGGTTGCTCCTACAGGGTCAGCTGAGCAGCGAATTTCTATTTAACCACCTGCTATCATGAGAGACCTCAGGGCTGCATGTTTTGAGCCCAGTACTGATCCTGAAAAGCGTTTCCAACCCCACTTACAAGTAAAACTAGCTAAAATGTGCCTGGCTGCTATTCACTGAAAAGCTCATTCTGCTCACATTTTTGGCATACGGTTGCTCCTACAGGGTCAGCTGAGCAGCGAATTTCTATTTAACCACCTGCTATCATGAGAGACCTCAGGGCTGCATGTTTTGAGCCGAGTACTGATCCTGAAAAGCGTTTCCAACCCCACTTACAAGTAAAACTAGCTAAAATGTGCCTGGCTGCTATTCACTGAAAAGCTCATTCTGCGGCATACGTTTGCTCCTGCTGGGTCAGCTGAGCAGCGAATTTCTATTTAACCACCTGCTATCATGAGAGACCTCAGGGCTGCATGTTTTGAGCCCAGTACTGATCCTGAAAAGAGTTTCAAACCCCACTTACAAGTAAAACTAGCTAAAATGTGCCTGGCTGCTATTCACTGAAAAGCTCATTCTGCTTACATTTTTTGGCATACGTTTGCTCCTACAGGGTCAGCTGAGCAGCGAATTTCTATTTAACCACCTGCTATCATGAGAAATCTCAAGGCTGCATGTTTTGAGCCCAGTACTGAGCCCGAAAAGCGTTTCCAACCCCACTTACAAGTAAAACTAGCTAAAATGTGCCTGGCTGCTATTCACTGAAAAGCTCATTCTGCTTACATTTTTGGCATAGGTTTGCTCCTACAGGGTCAGCTGAGCAGCGAATTTCTATTTAACCACCTGCTATCATGAGAGACCTCAGGGCTGCATGTTTTGAGCCCAGTACTGATCCTGAAAAGCGTTTCCAACCCCACTTACAAGTAAAACTAGCTAAAATGTGCCTCGCTGCTATTCACTGAAAAGCTCATTCTGCTTACATTTTTGGCATACGGTTGCTCCTACAGGGTCAGCTGATCAGCGAATTTCTATTTAACCCCCTGCTATCATGAGAGACCTCAGGGCTGCATGTTTTGAGCCCAGTACTGATCCTGAAAAGAGTTTCAAACCCCACTTACAAGTAAAACTAGATAAAAATGTGCCTGGCTGCTATTCACTGAAAAGCTCATTCTGCTTACATTTTTGGCATACGTTTGCTCCTACAGGGTCAGCTGAGCAGCGAATTTCTATTTAACCACCTGCTATCATGAGAGACCTCAAGGCTGCTGCATGTTTTGAGCCCAGTACCTGAGCCTGAAAAGCGTTTCCAACTCCACTTACAAGTAAAACTAGCTAAAATTTGCCTGGCTGCTCTTCACTGAAAAGCTCATTCTGCGTACATTTTTGGCATACGCTTGCTCTTACAGGGTCAGCTGATCAGCGAATTTCTATTTAACCACCTGCTATCATGAGAGACCTCAAGGCTGCATGTTTTGAGCCCAGTACTGAGCCCGAAAAGCGTTTCCAACCTCACTTACAAGTAAAACTAGCTAAAATGTGCCTGGCTGCTTTTCACTGAAAAGCTCATTCTGCTTACATTTTTGGCATACGGTTGCTCCTACAGGGTCAGCTGAGCAGCGAATTTCTATTTAACCACCTGCTATCATGAGAGACCTCAGGGCTGCATGTTTTGAGCCCAGTACTGATCCTGAAAAGCGTTTCCAACCCCACTTACAAGTAAAACTAGCTAAAATGTGCCTGGCTGCCATTCACTGAAAAGCTCATTCTGCTCACATTTTTGGCATACGGTTGCCCCTACAGGGTCAGCTGAGCAGCGAATTTCTATTTAACCACCTGCTATCATGAGAGACCTCAGGGCTGCATGTTTTGAGCCCAGTACTGATCCTGAAAAGCGTTTCCAACCCCACTTACAAGTAAAACTAGCTAAAATGTGCCTGGCTGCTATTCACTGAAAAGCTCATTCTGCTTACATTTTTGGCACACGGTTGCTCCTACAGGGTCAGCTGAGCAGCGAATTTCTATTTAACCACCTGCTATCATGAGAGACCTCAGGGCTGCATGTTTTGAGCCCAGTACTGATCCTGAAAAGCGTTTCCAACTCCACTTACAAGTAAAACTAGCTAAAATGTGCTTGGCTGCTATTCACTGAAAAGCTCATTCTGCTTACATTTTTGGCACACGGTTGCTCCTACAGGGTCAGCTGAGCAGCGAATTTCTATTTAACCACCTGCTATCATGAGAGACCTCAGGGCTGCATGTTTTGAGCCCAGTACTGATCCTGAAAAGCGTTTCTCCAACCGCACTTACAAGTAAAACTAGCTAAAATGTGCCTGGCTGCTATTCACTGAAAAGCTCATTCTGCTTACATTTTTGGCATACGGTTGCTCCTACAGGGTCAGCTGAGCAGCGAATTTCTATTTAACCACCTGCTATCATGAGAGACCTCAGGGCTGCATGTTTTGAGCCCAGTACTGATCCTGAAAAGAGTTTCAAACCCCACTTACAAGTAAAACTAGCTAAAATGTGCCTGGCTGCTATTCACTGAAAAGCTCATTCTGCTTACATTTTTGGCATACGTTTGCTCCTACAGGGTCAGCTGAGCAGCGAATTTCTATTTAACCACCTGCTATCATGAGAGACCTCAAGGCTGCATGTTTTGAGCCCAGTACCTGAGCCTGAAAAGCGTTTCCAACCCCACTTACAAGTAAAACTAGCTAAAATGTGCCTGGCTGCTATTCACTGAAAAGCTCATTCTGCTTACATTTTTGGCATACGGTTGCTCCTACAGGGTCAGCTGAGCAGCGAATTTCTATTTAACCACCTGCTATCATGAGAGACCTCAGGGCTGCATGTTTTGAGCCCAGTACTGATCCTGAAAAGAGTTTCAAACCCCACTTACAAGTAAAACTAGCTAAAATGTGCCTGGCTGCTATTCACTGAAAAGCTCATTCTGCTTACATTTTTGGCATACGTTTGCTCCTACAGGGTCAGCTGAGCAGCGAATTTCTATTTAACCACCTGCTATCATGAGAGACCTCAAGGCTGCATGTTTTGAGCCCAGTACCTGAGCCTGAAAAGCGTTTCCAACTCCACTTACAAGTAAAACTAGCTAAAATTTGCCTGGCTGCTCTTCACTGAAAAGCTCATTCTGCGTACATTTTTGGCATACGCTTGCTCTTACAGGGTCAGCTGGTCAGCGAATTTCTATTTAACCACCTGCTATCATGAGAGACCTCAAGGCTGCATGTTTTGAGCCCAGTACTGATCCTGAAAAGCGTTTCCAACCCCACTTAACAGGAAAACTAGCTAAAATGTGCCTGGCTGCTATTCACTGAAAGCTCATTCTGTGTACATTTTTGGCATATGTTTGCTCCTGCTGGGTCAGCCAAGTGGCAAATTTCTACTTAACCACCTGCTATCATGAGAGACCTTAAGGCTGCATGTTTTGAGCCGAGTACTGAGCCTGAAAAGCGTTTCCAACTCCACTTACAAGTAAAACTAGCTAAAATTTGCCTTGGCTGCTCTTCACTGAAAAGCTCATTCTGCGTACATTTTTGGCATACATTTGCTCCTGCCGGGTCAGGTGAGCAGCGAATTTCCATTTAACCACCTGCTATCATGAGAGACCTCAGGGCTGCATGTTTTGAGCCCAGTACTGATCCTGAAAAGCATTTCCAACCCCACTTACAAGTAAAACTAGCTAAAATGTGCCCGGCTGCTATTCACTGAAAAGCTCATTCTGCTTACATTTTTGGCATACGGTTGCTCCTACAGGGTCAGCTGAGCAGCGAATTTCTATTTAACCACCTGCTATCACGAGAGACCTCAGGGCTGCATGTTTTGAGCCCAGTACTGATCCTGAAAAGCGTTTCCAACTCCACTTACAAGTAAAACTAGCTAAAATGTGCCTGGCTGCTCTTCACTGAAAAGCTCATTCTGCGGCATACGTTTGCTCCTGCTGGGTCAGCTGAGCAGCGAATTTCTATTTAACCACCTGCTATCATGAGAGACCTCAGGGCTGCATGTTTTGAGCCCAGTACTGATCCTGAAAAGCGTTTCCAACCCCACTTAACAGGAAAACTAGCTAAAATGTGCCTGGCTGCTATTCACTGAAAAGCTCATTCTGCTTACATTTTTTGGCATACGTTTGCTCCTACAGGGTCAGCTGAGCAGCGAATTTCTATTTAACCACCTGCTATCATGAGAGACCTTAAGGCTTGCACTTTTGAGCCCAGTACTGAGCCTGAAAAGCGTTTCCAACTCCACTAACAAGTAAAACTAGCTAAAATTGGCCTGGCTGCTCTTCACTGAAAAGCTCATTCTGCGTACATTTTTGGCATACATTGGCTCCTACCGGGTCAGCTGAGCAGCGAATTTCTATTTAACCACCTGCTATCATGAGAGACCTCAGGGCTGCATGTTTTGAGCCCAGTACTGATCCTGAAAAGCGTTTCCAACTCCACTTACAAGTAAAACTAGCTAAAATGCGCGTGGCTGCTCTTCACTAAAAAGCTCATTCTGCGTACATTTTTGGAATACGTTTGCTCCTGCCGGGTCAGCTGAATAGCGAATTTCTATTTAACCACCTGCTATCATGAGAGACCTCAGGGCTGCATGTTTTGAGCCCAGTACTGAGCCTGAAAAGCGTTTCCAACTCCACTTACAAGTAAAACTAGCTAAAATGTGCCTGGCTGCTATTCACTGAAAAGCTCATTCTGCTTACATTTTTGGCACACGGTTGCTCCTACAGGGTCAGCTGAGCAGCGAATTTCTATTTAACCACCTGCTATCATGAGAGACCTCAGGGCTGCATGTTTTGAGCCCAGTACTGATCCTGAAAAGCGTTTCTCCAACCGCACTTACAAGTAAAACTAGCTAAAATGTGCCTGGCTGCTATTCACTGAAAAGCTCATTCTGCTTACATTTTTGGCATACGGTTGCTCCTACAGGGTCAGCTGAGCAGCGAATTTCTATTTAACCACCTGCTATCATGAGAGACCTCAGGGCTGCATGTTTTGAGCCCAGTACTGATCCTGAAAAGAGTTTCAAACCCCACTTACAAGTAAAACTAGCTAAAATGTGCCTGGCTGCTATTCACTGAAAAGCTCATTCTGCTTACATTTTTGGCATACGTTTGCTCCTACAGGGTCAGCTGAGCAGCGAATTTCTATTTAACCACCTGCTATCATGAGAGACCTCAAGGCTGCATGTTTTGAGCCCAGTACCTGAGCCTGAAAAGCGTTTCCAACCCCACTTACAAGTAAAACTAGCTAAAATGTGCCTGGCTGCTATTCACTGAAAAGCTCATTCTGCTTACATTTTTGGCATACGGTTGCTCCTACAGGGTCAGCTGAGCAGCGAATTTCTATTTAACCACCTGCTATCATGAGAGACCTCAGGGCTGCATGTTTTGAGCCCAGTACTGATCCTGAAAAGAGTTTCAAACCCCACTTACAAGTAAAACTAGCTAAAATGTGCCTGGCTGCTATTCACTGAAAAGCTCATTCTGCTTACATTTTTGGCATACGTTTGCTCCTACAGGGTCAGCTGAGCAGCGAATTTCTATTTAACCACCTGCTATCATGAGAGACCTCAAGGCTGCATGTTTTGAGCCCAGTACCTGAGCCTGAAAAGCGTTTCCAACTCCACTTACAAGTAAAACTAGCTAAAATTTGCCTGGCTGCTCTTCACTGAAAAGCTCATTCTGCGTACATTTTTGGCATACGCGTGCTCTTACAGGGTCAGCTGATCAGCGAATTTCTATTTAACCACCTGCTATCATGAGAGACCTCAAGGCTGCATGTTTTGAGCCCAGTACTGATCCTGAAAAGCGTTTCCAACCCCACTTAACAGGAAAACTAGCTAAAATGTGCCCGGCTGCTATTCACTGAAAAGCTCATTCTGTGTACATTTTTGGCATATGTTTGCTCCTGCTGGGTCAGCCAAGTGGCAAATTTCTACTTAACCACCTGCTATCATGAGAGACCTTAAGGCTGCATGTTTTGAGCCGAGTACTGAGCCTGAAAAGCGTTTCCAACTCCACTTACAAGTAAAACTAGCTAAAATTTGCCTGGCTGCTCTTCACTGAAAAGCTCATTCTGCGTACATTTTTGGCATACATTTGCTCCTGCCGGGTCAGCTGAGCAGCGAATTTCTATTTAACCACCTGCTATCATGAGAGACCTCAGGGCTGCATGTTTTGAGCCCAGTACTGATCCTGAAAAGCGTTTCCAACCCCACTTACAAGTAAAACTAGCTAAAATGTGCCCGGCTGCTATTCACTGAAAAGCTCATTCTGCTTACATTTTTGGCATACGGTTGCTCCTACAGGGTCAGCTGAGCAGCGAATTTCTATTTAACTACCTGCTATCATGAGAGACCTCAGGGCTGCATGTTTTGAGCCCAGTACTGATCCTGAAAAGCGTTTCCAACTCCACTTACAAGTAAAACTAGCTAAAATGTGCCTGGCTGCTCTTCACTGAAAAGCTCATTCTGCTTACATTTTTTGGCATACGTTTGCTCCTACAGGGTCAGCTGAGCAGCGAATTTCTATTTAACCACCTGCTATCATGAGAGACCTTAAGGCTTGCACTTTTGAGCCCAGTACTGAGCCTGAAAAGCGTTTCCAACTCCACTAACAAGTAAAACTAGCTAAAATTGGCCTGGCTGCTCTTCACTGAAAAGCTCATTCTGCGTACATTTTTGGCATACATTGGCTCCTACCGGGTCAGCTGAGCAGCGAATTTCTATTTAACCACCTGCTATCATGAGAGACCTCAGGGCTGCATGTTTTGAGCCCAGTACTGATCCTGAAAAGCGTTTCCAACTCCACTTACAAGTAAAACTAGCTAAAATGCGCGTGGCTGCTCTTCACTAAAAAGCTCATTCTGCGTACATTTTTGGAATACGTTTGCTCCTGCCGGGTCAGCTGAATAGCGAATTTCTATTTAACCACCTGCTATCATGAGAGACCTCAGGGCTGCATGTTTTGAGCCCAGTACTGAGCCTGAAAAGCGTTTCCAACTCCACTTACAAGTAAAACTAGCTAAAATTTGCCTGGCTGCTCTTCACTGAAAAGCTTATTCTGCTTACATTTTTGGCATACGGTTGCTCCTACAGGGTCAGCTGAGCAGCAAATTTCTATTTAACCACCTGCTATCATGAGAGACCTCAGGGCTGCATGTTTTGAGCCCAGTACTGATCCTGAAAAGCGTTTCCAACCCCACTTACAAGTAAAACTAGCTAAAATGTGCCTGGCTTACTTTACTTACAAGTAAAACTAGCTAAAATGTGCCTGGCTGCTTTTCACTGAAAAGCTCATTCTGCTTACATTTTTGGCATACGGTTGCTCCTACAGGGTCAGCTGAGCAGCAAATTTCTATTTAACCACCTGCTATCATGAGAGACCTCAGGGCTGCATGTTTTGAGCCCAGTACTGATCCTGAAAAGCGTTTCCAACCCCACTTACAAGTAAAACTAGCTAAAATGTGCCTGGCTGCTATTCACTGAAAAGCTCATTCTGCTTACATTTTTGGCATACGGTTGCTCCTACAGGGTCAGCTGAGCAGCGAATTTCTATTTAACCACCTGCTATCATGAGAGACCTCAGGGCTGCATGTTTTGAGCCGAGTACTGATCCTGAAAAGCGTTTCCAACCCCACTTACATGTAAAACTAGCTAAAATGTGCCTGGCTGCTATTCACTGAAAAGCTCATTCTGTGTACATTTTTGGCATATGTTTGCTCCTGCTGGGTCAGCCAAGTGGCAAATTTCTACTTAACCACCTGCTATCATGAGAGACCTCAGGGCTGCATGTTTTGAGCGCAGTACTGATCCTGAAAAGAGTTTCAAACCCCACTTACAAGTAAAACTAGCTAAAATGTGCCTGGCTGCTATTCACTGAAAAGCTCATTCTGCGTACATTTTTGGCATACGTTTGCTCCTACAGAGTCAGCTGATCAGCGAATTTCTATTTAACCACCTGCTATCATGAGAGACCTCAAGGCTGCATGTTTTGAGCCCAGTACTGAGCCCGAAAAGCGTTTCCAACCTCACTTACAAGTAAAACTAGCTAAAATGTGCCTGGCTGCTTTTCACTGAAAAGCTCATTCTGCTTACATTTTTGGCATACGTTTGCTCCTACAGGGTCAGCTGAGCAGCGAATTTCTATTTAACCACCTGCTATCATGAGAGACCTCAAGGCTGCATGTTTTGAGCCCAGTACTGAGCCCGAAAAGCGTTTCCAACCTCACTTACAAGTAAAACTAGCTAAAATGTGCCTGGCTGCTTTTCACTGAAAAGCTCATTCTGCTTACATTTTTGGCATACGGTTGCTCCTACAGGGTCAGCTGAGCAGCGAATTTCTATTTAACCACCTGCTATCATGAGAGACCTCAGGGCTGCATGTTTTGAGCCCAGTACTGATCCTGAAAAGCGTTTCCAACCCCACTTACAAGTAAAACTAGCTAAAATGTGCCTGGCTGCTTTTCACTGAAAAGCTCATTCTGCTTACATTTTTGGCATACGGTTGCTCCTACAGGGTCAGCTGAGCAGCGATTTCTATTTAACCACCTGCTATCATGAGAGACCTCAGGGCTGCATGTTTTGAGCCCAGTACTGATCCTGAAAAGAGTTTCAAACCCCACTTACAAGTAAAACTAGCTACATGTGCCTGGCTGCTATTCACTGAAAAGCTCATTCTGCTTACATTTTTGGCATACGTTTGCTCCTACAGGGTCAGCTGAGCAGCAAATTTCTATTTAACCACCTGCTATCATGAGAGACCTCAAGGCTGCATGTTTTGAGCCCAGTACTGAGCCTGAAAAGCGTTTCCAATTCCACTTACAAGTAAAACTAGCTAAAATTTGCCTGGCTGCTCTTCACTGAAAAGCTCATTCTGCTTACATTTTTGGCATACGGTTGCTCCTACAGGGTCAGCTGAGCAGCGAATTTCTATTTAACCACCTGCTATCATGAGAGACCTCAGGGCTGCATGTTTTGAGCCGAGTACTGATCCTGAAAAGCGTTTCCAACCCCACTTACAAGTAAAACTAGCTAAAATGTGCCTGGCTGCTATTCACTGAAAAGCTCATTCTGTGTACATTTTTGGCATATGTTTGCTCCTGCTGGGTCAGCCAAGTGGCAAATTTCTACTCAACCACCTGCTATCATGAGAGACCTCAGGGCTGCATGTTTTGAGCGCAGTACTGATCCTGAAAAGAGTTTCAAACCCCACTTACAAGTAAAACTAGCTAAAATGTGCCTGGCTGCTATTCACTGAAAAGCTCATTCTGCTTACATTTTTGGCATACGTTTGCTCCTACAGGGTCAGCTGAGCAGCGAATTTCTATTTAACCACCTGCTATCATGAGAGACCTCAAGGCTGCATGTTTTGAGCCCAGTACTGAGCCCGAAAAGCGTTTCCAACCCCACTTACAAGTAAAACTAGCTAAAATGTGCCTGGCTGCTTTTCACTGAAAAGCTCATTCTGCTTACATTTTTGGCATACGGTTGTTCCTACAGGGTCAGCTGAGCAGCGAATTTCTATTTAACCACCTGCTATCATGAGAGACCTCAGGGCTGCATGTTTTGAGCCCAGTACTGATCCTGAAAAGCGTTTCCAACCCCACTTACAAGTAAAACTAGCTAAAATGTGCCTGGCTGCTATTCACTGAAAAGCTCATTCTGCTTACATTTTTGGCATACGGTTGCTCCTACAGGGTCAGCTGAGCAGCGAATTTCTATTTAACCACCTGCTATCATGAGAGACCTCAGGGCTGCATGTTTTGAGCCCAGTACTGATCCTGAAAAGCGCTTCCAACTCCACTTACAAGTAAAACTAGCTAAAATGTGCCTGGCTGCTTTTCACTGAAAAGCTCATTCTGCTTACATTTTTGGCATACGGTTGCTCCTACAGGGTCAGCTGAGCAGCGAATTTCTATTTAACCACCTGCTATCATGAGAGACCTCAGGGCTGCATGTTTTGAGCCCAGTACTGATCCTGAAAAGCGTTTCCAACTCCACTTACAAGTAAAACTAGCTAAAATGTGCCTGGCTGCTATTCACTGAAAAGCTCATTCTGCTTACATTTTTGGCATACGGTTGCTCCTACAGTGTCAGCTGAGCAGCGAATTTCTATTTAACCACCTGCTATCATGAGAGACCTCAGGGCTGCATGTTTTGAGCCCAGTACTGATCCTGAAAAGAGTTTCAAACCCCAGTTACAAGTAAAACTAGCTAAAATTCGCCTGGCTGCTATGCACTGAAAAGCTCATTCTGCTTACATTTTTGGCATACGTTTGCTCCTACAGGGTCAGCTGAGCAGCGAATTTCTATTTAACCACCTGCTATCATGAGAGACCTCAAGGCTGCATGTTTTGAGCCCAGTACTGATCCTGAAAATAGTTTCCAACTCCACTTACAAGTAAAACTAGCTAAAATTTGCCTGGCTGCTCTTCACTGAAAAGCTCATTCTGCGTATATTTTTGGCATACGTTTGCTCCTACAGGGTCAGCTGATCAGCGAATTTCTATTTAACCACCTGCTATCATGAGAGACCTCAAGGCTGCATGTTTTGAGCCCAGTACTGAGCCCGAAAAGCGTTTCCAACCTCACTTACAAGTAAAACTAGCTAAAATGTGCCTGGCTGCTTTTCACTGAAAAGCTCATTCTGCTTACATTTTTGGCATACGGTTGCTCCTACAGGGTCAGCTGAGCAGCGAATTTCTATTTAACCACCTGCTATCATGAGAGACCTCAGGGCTGCATGCTTTGAGCCCAGTACTGATCCTGAAAAGCGTTTCCAACCCCACTTACAAGTAAAACTAGCTAAAATGTGCCTGGCTGCTATTCACTGAAAAGCTCATTCTGCTTACATTTTTGGCATACGGTTGCTCCTACAGGGTCAGCTGAGCAGCGAATTTCTATTTAACCACCTGCTATCATGAGAGACCTCAAGGCTGCATGTTTTGAGCCCAGTACTGATCCTGAAAATAGTTTCCAACTCCACTTACAAGTAAAACTAGCTAAAATTTGCCTGGCTGCTCTTCACTGAAAAGCTCATTCTGCGTACATTTTTGGCATACGTTTGCTCCTACAGGGTCAGCTGAGCAGCGAATTTCTATTTAACCACCTGCTATCATGAGAGACCTCAGGGCTGCATGTTTTGAGCCCAGTACTGATCCCGAAAAGCGTTTCCAACCCCACTTACAAGTAAAACTAGCTAAAATGTGCCTGGCTGCTATTCACTGAAAAGCTCATTCTGCTTACATTTTTGGCATACGGTTGCTCCTACAGGGTCAGCTGAGCAGCGAATTTCTATTTAACCACCTGCTATCATGAGAGACCTCAAGGCTGCATGTTTTGAGCCCAGTGCTGAGCCCGAAAAGCGTTTCCAACCTCACTTACAAGTAAAACTAGCTAAAATGTGCCTGCCTGCTATTCACTGAAAAGCTCATTCTGTGTACGTTTTTGGCATATGTTTGCTCCTGCTGGGTCAGCCAAGTGGCAAATTTCTACTTAACCACCTGCTATCATGAGAGACCTCAGGGCTGCATGTTTTGAGCCCAGTACTGAGCCCGAAAAGCGTTTCCAACCTCACTTACAAGTAAAACTAGCTAAAATGTGCCTGGCTGCTTTTCACTGAAAAGCTCATTCTGCGTACATTTTTGGCATACGGTTGCTCCTACAGGGTCAGCTGAGCAGCAAATTTCTATTTAACCACCTGCTATCATGAGAGACCTCAAGGCTGCATGTTTTGAGCCCAGTACTGAGCCTGAAAAGCGTTTCCAATTCCACTTACAAGTAAAACTAGCTAAAATTTGCCTGGCTGCTCTTCACTGAAAAGCTCATTCTGCTTACATTTTTGGCATACGGTTGCTCCTACAGGGTCAGCTGAGCAGCGAATTTCTATTTAACCACCTGCTAACATGAGAGACCTCAGGGCTGCATGTTTTGAGCCGAGTACTGATCCTGAAAAGCGTTTCCAACCCCACTTACAAGTAAAACTAGCTAAAATGTGCCTGGCTGCTATTCACTGAAAAGCTCATTCTGTGTACATTTTTGGCATATGTTTGCTCCTGCTGGGTCAGCCAAGTGGCAAATTTCTACTCAACCACCTGCTATCATGAGAGACCTCAGGGCTGCATGTTTTGAGCGCAGTACTGATCCTGAAAAGAGTTTCAAACCCCACTTACAAGTAAAACTAGCTAAAATGTGCCTGGCTGCTATTCACTGAAAAGCTCATTCTGCTTACATTTTTGGCATACGTTTGCTCCTACAGGGTCAGCTGAGCAGCGAATTTCTATTTAACCACCTGCTATCATGAGAGACCTCAAGGCTGCATGTTTTGAGCCCAGTACTGAGCCCGAAAAGCGTTTCCAACCCCACTTACAAGTAAAACTAGCTAAAATGTGCCTGGCTGCTTTTCACTGAAAAGCTCATTCTGCTTACATTTTTGGCATACGGTTGTTCCTACAGGGTCAGCTGAGCAGCGAATTTCTATTTAACCACTTGCTATCATGAGAGACCTCAGGGCTGCATGTTTTGAGCCCAGTACTGATCCTGAAAAGCGTTTCCAACCCCACTTACAAGTAAAACTAGCTAAAATGTGCCTGGCTGCTATTCACTGAAAAGCTCATTCTGCTTACATTTTTGGCATACGGTTGCTCCTACAGGGTCAGCTGAGCAGCGAATTTCTATTTAACCACCTGCTATCATGAGAGACCTCAGGGCTGCATGTTTTGAGCCCAGTACTGATCCTGAAAAGCGTTTCCAACTCCACTTACAAGTAAAACTAGCTAAAATGTGCCTGGCTGCTTTTCACTGAAAAGCTCATTCTGCTTACATTTTTGGCATACGGTTGCTCCTACAGGGTCAGCTGAGCAGCGAATTTCTATTTAACCACCTGCTATCATGAGAGACCTCAGGGCTGCATGTTTTGAGCCCAGTACTGATCCTGAAAAGCGTTTCCAACTCCACTTACAAGTAAAACTAGCTAAAATGTGCCTGGCTGCTATTCACTGAAAAGCTCATTCTGCTTACATTTTTGGCATACGTTTGCTCCTACAGGGTCAGCTGAGCAGCGAATTTCTATTTAACCACCTGCTATCATGAGAGACCTCAAGGCTGCATGTTTTGAGCCCAGTACTGATCCTGAAAATAGTTTCCAACTCCACTTACAAGTAAAACTAGCTAAAATTTGCCTGGCTGCTCTTCACTGAAAAGCTCATTCTGCGTACATTTTTGGCTTACGTTTGCTCCTACAGGGTCAGCTGATCAGTGAATTTCTATTTAACCACCTGCTATCATGAGAGACCTCAAGGCTGCATGTTTTGAGCCCAGTACTGAGCCCGAAAAGCGTTTCCAACCTCACTTACAAGTAAAACTAGCTAAAATGTGCCTGGCTGCTTTTCACTGAAAAGCTCATTCTGCTTACATTTTTGGCATACGGTTGCTCCTACAGGGTCAGCTGAGCAGCGAATTTCTATTTAACCACCTGCTATCATGAGAGACCTCAGGGCTGCATGCTTTGAGCCCAGTACTGATCCTGAAAAGCGTTTCCAACCCCACTTACAAGTAAAACTAGCTAAAATGTGCCTGGCTGCTATTCACTGAAAAGCTCATTCTGCTTACATTTTTGGCATACGGTTGCTCCTACAGGGTCAGCTGAGCAGCGAATTTCTATTTAACCACCTGCTATCATGAGAGACCTCAAGGCTGCATGTTTTGAGCCCAGTGCTGAGCCCGAAAAGCGTTTCCAACCTCACTTACAAGTAAAACTAGCTAAAATGTGCCTGCCTGCTATTCACTGAAAAGCTCATTCTGTGTACGTTTTTGGCATATGTTTGCTCCTGCTGGGTCAGCCAAGTGGCAAATTTCTACTTAACCACCTGCTATCATGAGAGACCTCAGGGCTGCATGTTTTGAGCCCAGTACTGAGCCCGAAAAGCGTTTCCAACCTCACTTACAAGTAAAACTAGCTAAAATGTGCCTGGCTGCTTTTCACTGAAAAGCTCATTCTGCGTACATTTTTGGCATACGGTTGCTCCTACAGGGTCAGCTGAGCAGCAAATTTCTATTTAACCACCTGCTATCATGAGAGACCTCAAGGCTGCATGTTTTGAGCCCAGTACTGAGCCTGAAAAGCGTTTCCAATTCCACTTACAAGTAAAACTAGCTAAAATTTGCCTGGCTGCTCTTCACTGAAAAGCTCATTCTGCTTACATTTTTGGCATACGGTTGCTCCTACAGGGTCAGCTGAGCAGCGAATTTCTATTTAACCACCTGCTATCATGAGAGACCTCAGGGCTGCATGTTTTGAGCCGAGTACTGATCCTGAAAAGCGTTTCCAACCCCACTTACAAGTAAAACTAGCTAAAATGTGCCTGGCTGCTATTCACTGAAAAGCTCATTCTGTGTACATTTTTGGCATATGTTTGCTCCTGCTGGGTCAGCCAAGTGGCAAATTTCTACTCAACCACCTGCTATCATGAGAGACCTCAGGGCTGCATGTTTTGAGCGCAGTACTGATCCTGAAAAGAGTTTCAAACCCCACTTACAAGTAAAACTAGCTAAAATGTGCCTGGCTGCTATTCACTGAAAAGCTCATTCTGCTTACATTTTTGGCATACGTTTGCTCCTACAGGGTCAGCTGAGCAGCGAATTTCTATTTAACCAACTGCTATCATGAGAGACCTCAAGGCTGCATGTTTTGAGCCCAGTACTGAGCCCGAAAAGCGTTTCCAACCCCACTTACAAGTAAAACTAGCTAAAATGTGCCTGGCTGCTTTTCACTGAAAAGCTCATTCTGCTTAAATTTTTGGCATACGGTTGTTCCTACAGGGTCAGCTGAGCAGCGAATTTCTATTTAACCACCTGCTATCATGAGAGACCTCAGGGCTGCATGTTTTGAGCCCAGTACTGATCCTGAAAAGCGTTTCCAACCCCACTTACAAGTAAAACTAGCTAAAATGTGCCTGGCTGCTATTCACTGAAAAGCTCATTCTGCTTACATTTTTGGCATACGGTTGCTCCTACAGGGTCAGCTGAGCAGCGAATTTCTATTTAACCACCTGCTATCATGAGAGACCTCAGGGCTGCATGTTTTGAGCCCAGTACTGATCCTGAAAAGCGTTTCCAACTCCACTTACAAGTAAAACTAGCTAAAATGTGCCTGGCTGCTTTTCACTGAAAAGCTCATTCTGCTTACATTTTTGGCATACGGTTGCTCCTACAGGGTCAGCTGAGCAGCGAATTTCTATTTAACCACCTGCTATCATGAGAGACCTCAGGGCTGCATGTTTTGAGCCCAGTACTGATCCTGAAAAGCGTTTCCAACTCCACTTACAAGTAAAACTAGCTAAAATGTGCCTGGCTGCTTTTCACTGAAAAGCTCATTCTGCTTACATTTTTGGCATACGGTTGCTCCTACAGGGTCAGCTGAGCAGCGAATTTCTATTTAACCACCTGCTATCATGAGAGACCTCAGGGCTGCATGCTTTGAGCCCAGTACTGATCCTGAAAAGCGTTTCCAACCCCACTTACAAGTAAAACTAGCTAAAATGTGCCTGGCTGCTATTCACTGAAAAGCTCATTCTGCTTACATTTTTGGCATATGGTTGCTCCTACAGGGTCAGCTGAGCAGCGAATTTCTATTTAACCACCTGCTATCATGAGAGACCTCAAGGCTGCATGTTTTGAGCCCAGTACTGATCCTGAAAATAGTTTCCAACTCCACTTACAAGTAAAACTAGCTAAAATTTGCCGGCTGCTCTTCACTGAAAAGCTCATTCTGCGTACATTTTTGGCATACGGTTGCTCCTACAGGGTCAGCTGAGCAGCGAATTTCTATTTAACCACCTGCTATCATGAGAGACCTCAAGGCTGCATGTTTTGAGCCCAGTGCTGAGCCCGAAAAGCGTTTCCAACCTCACTTACAAGTAAAACTAGCTAAAATGTGCCTGCCTGCTATTCACTGAAAAGCTCATTCTGTGTACGTTTTTGGCATATGTTTGCTCCTGCTGGGTCAGCCAAGTGGCAAATTTCTACTTAACCACCTGCTATCATGAGAGACCTCAGGGCTGCATGTTTTGAGCCCAGTACTGAGCCCGAAAAGCGTTTCCAACCTCACTTACAAGTAAAACTAGCTAAAATGTGCCTGGCTGCTTTTCACTGAAAAGCTCATTCTGCGTACATTTTTGGCATACGGTTGCTCCTACAGGGTCAGCTGAGCAGCGAATTTCTATTTAACCACCTGCTATCATGAGAGACCTCAAGGCTGCATGTTTTGAGCCCAGTGCTGAGCCCGAAAAGCGTTTCCAACCTCACTTACAAGTAAAACTAGCTAAAATGTGCCTGCCTGCTATTCACTGAAAAGCTCATTCTGTGTACATTTTTGGCATATGTTTGCTCCTGCTGGGTCAGCCAAGTGGCAAATTTCTACTTAACCACCTGCTATCATGAGAGACCTCAGGGCTGCATGTTTTGAGCGCAGTACTGATCCTGAAAAGAGTTTCAAACCCCACTTACAAGTAAAACTAGCTAAAATGTGCCTGGCTGCTATTCACTGAAAAGCTCATTCTGCTTACATTTTTGGCATACGTTTGCTCCTACAGGGTCAGATGAGCAGCGAATTTCTATTTAACCACCTGCTATCATGAGAGACCTCAAGGCTGCATGTTTTGAGCCCAGTACTGAGCCCGAGAAGCGTTTCCAACCTCACTTACAAGTAAAACTAGCTAAAATGTGCCTGGCTGCTTTTCACTGAAAAGCTCATTCTGCTTACATTTTTGGCATACGGTTGCTCCTACAGGGTCAGCTGAGCAGCGAATTTCTATTTAACCACCTGCTATCATGAGAGACCTCAGGGCTGCATGTTTTGAGCCCAGTACTGATCCTGAAAAGCGTTTCCAACCCCACTTACAAGTAAAACTAGCTAAAATGTGCCTGGCTGCTATTCACTGAAAAGCTCATTCTGCTCACATTTTTGGCATACGGTTGCTCCTACAGGGTCAGCTGAGCAGCGAATTTCTATTTAACCACCTGCTATCATGAGAGACCTCAGGGCTGCATGTTTTGAGCCGAGTACTGATCCTGAAAAGCGTTTCCAACCCCACTTACAAGTAAAACTAGCTAAAATGTGCCTGGCTGCTATTCACTGAAAAGCTCATTCTGCGGCATACGTTTGCTCCTGCTGGGTCAGCTGAGCAGCGAATTTCTATTTAACCACCTGCTATCATGAGAGACCTCAGGGCTGCATGTTTTGAGCCCAGTACTGATCCTGAAAAGAGTTTCAAACCCCACTCACAAGTAAAACTAGCTAAAATGTGCCTGGCTGCTATTCACTGAAAAGCTCATTCTGCTTACATTTTTTGGCATACGTTTGCTCCTACAGGGTCAGCTGAGCAGCGAATTTCTATTTAACCACCTGCTATCATGAGAAATCTCAAGGCTGCATGTTTTGAGCCCAGTGCTGAGCCCGAAAAGCGTTTCCAACCTCACTTACAAGTAAAACTAGCTAAAATGTGCCTGCCTGCTATTCACTGAAAAGCTCATTCTGTGTACGTTTTTGGCATATGTTTGCTCCTGCTGGGTCAGCCAAGTGGCAAATTTCTACTTAACCACCTGCTATCATGAGAGACCTCAGGGCTGCATGTTTTGAGCCCAGTACTGAGCCCGAAAAGCGTTTCCAACCTCACTTACAAGTAAAACTAGCTAAAATGTGCCTGGCTGCTTTTCACTGAAAAGCTCATTCTGCGTACATTTTTGGCATATGGTTGCTCCTACAGGGTCAGCTGAGCAGCGAATTTCTATTTAACCACCTGCTATCATGAGAGACCTCAAGGCTGCATGTTTTGAGCCCAGTGCTGAGCCCGAAAAGCGTTTCCAACCTCACTTACAAGTAAAACTAGCTAAAATGTGCCTGCCTGCTATTCACTGAAAAGCTCATTCTGTGTACATTTTTGGCATATGTTTGCTCCTGCTGGGTCAGCCAAGTGGCAAATTTCTACTTAACCACCTGCTATCATGAGAGACCTCAGGGCTGCATGTTTTGAGCGCAGTACTGATCCTGAAAAGAGTTTCAAACCCCACTTACAAGTAAAACTAGCTAAAATGTGCCTGGCTGCTATTCACTGAAAAGCTCATTCTGCTTACATTTTTGGCATACGTTTGCTCCTACAGGGTCAGATGAGCAGCGAATTTCTATTTAACCACCTGCTATCATGAGAGACCTCAAGGCTGCATGTTTTGAGCCCAGTACTGAGCCCGAAAAGCGTTTCCAACCCCACTTACAAGTAAAACTAGCTAAAATGTGCCTGGCTGCTTTTCACTGAAAAGCTCATTCTGCTTACATTTTTGGCATACGGTTGCTCCTACAGGGTCAGCTGAGCAGCGAATTTCTATTTAACCACCTGCTATCATGAGAGACCTCAGGGCTGCATGTTTTGAGCCCAGTACTGATCCTGAAAAGAGTTTCAAACCCCACTTACAAGTAAAACTAGCTAAAATGTGCCTGGCTGCTATTCACTGAAAAGCTCATTCTGCTTACATTTTTGGCATACGTTTGCTCCTACAGGGTCAGCTGAGCAGCGAAATTCTATTTAACCACCTGCTATCATGAGAGACCTCAAGGCTGCATGTTTTGAGCCCAGTACCTGAGCCTGAAAAGCGTTTCCAACTCCACTTACAAGTAAAACTAGCTGCCTGGCTGCTCTTCACTGAAAAGCTCATTCTGCGTACATTTTTGGCATACGCTTGCTCTTACAGGGTCAGCTGATCAGCGAATTTCTATTTAACCACCTGCTATCATGAGAGACCTCAAGGCTGCATGTTTTGAGCCCAGTACTGAGCCCGAAAAGCGTTTCCAACCTCACTTACAAGTAAAACTAGCTAAAATGTGCCTGGCTGCTTTTCACTGAAAAGCTCATTCTGCTTACATTTTTGGCATACGGTTGCTCCTACAGGGTCAGCTGAGCAGCGAATTTCTATTTAACCACCTGCTATCATGAGAGACCTCAGGGCTGCATGTTTTGAGCCCAGTACTGATCCTGAAAAGCGTTTCCAACCCCACTTACAAGTAAAACTAGCTAAAATGTGCCTGGCTGCTATTCACTGAAAAGCTCATTCTGCTCACATTTTTGGCATACGGTTGCTCCTACAGGGTCAGCTGAGCAGTGAATTTCTATTTAACCACCTGCTATCATGAGAGACCTCAGGGCTGCATGTTTTGAGCCGAGTACTGATCCTGAAAAGCGTTTCCAACCCCACTTACAAGTAAAACTAGCTAAAATGTGCCTGGCTGCTATTCACTGAAAAGCTCATTCTGCGGCATACGTTTGCTCCTGCTGGGTCAGCTGAGCAGCGAATTTCTATTTAACCACCTGCTATCATGAGAGACCTCAGGGCTGCATGTTTTGAGCCCAGTACTGATCCTGAAAAGAGTTTCAAACCCCACTTACAAGTAAAACTAGCTAAAATGTGCCTGGCTGCTATTCACTGAAAAGCTCATTCTGCTTACATTTTTTGGCATACGTTTGCTCCTACAGGGTCAGCTGAGCAGCGAATTTCTATTTAACCACCTGCTATCATGAGAAATCTCAAGGCTGCATGTTTTGAGCCCAGTACTGAGCCCGAAAAGCGTTTCCAACCCCACTTACAAGTAAAACTAGCTAAAATGTGCCTGGCTGCTATTCACTGAAAAGCTCATTCTGCTTACATTTTTGGCATAGGTTTGCTCCTACAGGGTCAGCTGAGCAGCGAATTTCTATTTAACCACCTGCTATCATGAGAGACCTCAGGGCTGCATGTTTTGAGCCCAGTACTGATCCTGAAAAGCGTTTCCAACCCCACTTACAAGTAAAACTAGCTAAAATGTGCCTCGCTGCTATTCACTGAAAAGCTCATTCTGCTTACATTTTTGGCATACGGTTGCTCCTACAGGGTCAGCTGATCAGCGAATTTCTATTTAACCACCTGCTATCATGAGAGACCTCAGGGCTGCATGTTTTGAGCCCAGTACTGATCCTGAAAAGAGTTTCAAACCCCACTTACAAGTAAAACTAGATAAAAATGTGCCTGGCTGCTATTCACTGAAAAGCTCATTCTGCTTACATTTTTGGCATACGTTTGCTCCTACAGGGTCAGCTGAGCAGCGAATTTCTATTTAACCACCTGCTATCATGAGAGACCTCAAGGCTGCTGCATGTTTTGAGCCCAGTACCTGAGCCTGAAAAGCGTTTCCAACTCCACTTACAAGTAAAACTAGCTAAAATTTGCCTGGCTGCTCTTCACTGAAAAGCTCATTCTGCGTACATTTTTGGCATACGCTTGCTTTTACAGGGTCAGCTGATCAGCGAATTCCTATTTAACCACCTGCTATCATGAGAGACCTCAGGGCTGCACGTTTTGAGCCCAGTACTGATCCTGAAAAGCGTTTCTCCAACCGCACTTACAAGTAAAACTAGCTAAAATGTGCCTGGCTGCTATTCACTGAAAAGCTCATTCTGCTTACATTTTTGGCATACGGTTGCTCCTACAGGGTCAGCTGAGCAGCAAATTTCTATTTAACCACCTGCTATCATGAGAGACCTCAGGGCTGCATGTTTTGAGCCCAGTACTGATCCTGAAAAGAGTTTCAAACCCCACTTACAAGTAAAACTAGCTAAAATGTGCCTGGCTGCTATTCACTGAAAAGCTCATTCTGCTTACATTTTTGGCATACGTTTGCTCCTACAGGGTCAGCTGAGCAGCGAATTTCTATTTAACCACCTGCTATCATGAGAGACCTCAAGGCTGCATGTTTTGAGCCCAGTACCTGAGCCTGAAAAGCGTTTCCAACCCCACTTACAAGTAAAACTAGCTAAAATGTGCCTGGCTGCTATTCACTGAAAAGCTCATTCTGCTTACATTTTTGGCATACGGTTGCTCCTACAGGGTCAGCTGAGCAGCGAATTTCTATTTAACCACCTGCTATCATGAGAGACCTCAGGGCTGCATGTTTTGAGCCCAGTACTGATCCTGAAAAGAGTTTCAAACCCCACTTACAAGTAAAACTAGCTAAAATGTGCCTGGCTGCTATTCACTGAAAAGCTCATTCTGCTTACATTTTTGGCATACGTTTGCTCCTACAGGGTCAGCTGAGCAGCGAATTTCTATTTAACCACCTGCTATCATGAGAGACCTCAAGGCTGCATGTTTTGAGCCCAGTACCTGAGCCTGAAAAGCGTTTCCAACTCCACTTACAAGTAAAACTAGCTAAAATTTGCCTGGCTGCTCTTCACTGAAAAGCTCATTCTGCGTACATTTTTGGCATACGCTTGCTCTTACAGGGTCAGCTGATCAGCGAATTTCTATTTAACCACCTGCTATCATGAGAGACCTCAAGGCTGCATGTTTTGAGCCCAGTACTGATCCTGAAAAGCGTTTCCAACCCCACTTAACAGGAAAACTAGCTAAAATGTGCCTGGCTGCTATTCACTGAAAAGCTCATTCTGTGTACATTTTTGGCATATGTTTGCTCCTGCTGGGTCAGCCAAGTGGCAAATTTCTACTTAACCACCTGCTATCATGAGAGACCTTAAGGCTGCATGTTTTGAGCCGAGTACTGAGCCTGAAAAGCGTTTCCAACTCCACTTACAAGTAAAACTAGCTAAAATGTGCCTGGCTGCTATTCACTGAAAAGCTCATTCTGCTCACATTTTTGGCATACGGTTGCTCCTACAGGGTCAGCTGAGCAGCGAATTTCTATTTAACCACCTGCTATCATGAGAGACCTCAGGGCTGCATGTTTTGAGCCGAGTACTGATCCTGAAAAGCGTTTCCAACCCCACTTACAAGTAAAACTAGCTAAAATGTGCCTGGCTGCTATTCACTGAAAAGCTCATTCTGCGGCATACGTTTGCTCCTGCTGGGTCAGCTGAGCAGCGAATTTCTATTTAACCACCTGCTATCATGAGAGACCTCAGGGCTGCATGTTTTGAGCCCAGTACTGATCCTGAAAAGAGTTTCAAACCCCACTTACAAGTAAAACTAGCTAAAATGTGCCTGGCTGCTATTCACTGAAAAGCTCATTCTGCTTACATTTTTTGGCATACGTTTGCTCCTACAGGGTCAGCTGAGCAGCGAATTTCTATTTAACCACCTGCTATCATGAGAAATCTCAAGGCTGCATGATTTGAGCCCAGTACTGAGCCCGAAAAGCGTTTCCAACCCCACTTACAAGTAAAACTAGCTAAAATGTGCCTGGCTGCTATTCACTGAAAAGCTCATTCTGCTTACATTTTTGGCATAGGTTTGCTCCTACAGGGTCAGCTGAGCAGCGAATTTCTATTTAACCACCTGCTATCATGAGAGACCTCAGGGCTGCATGTTTTGAGCCCAGTACTGATCCTGAAAAGCGTTTCCAACCCCACTTACAAGTAAAACTAGCTAAAATGTGCCTCGCTGCTATTCACTGAAAAGCTCATTCTGCTTACATTTTTGGCATACGGTTGCTCCTACAGGGTCAGCTGATCAGCGAATTTCTATTTAACCACCTGCTATCATGAGAGACCTCAGGGCTGCATGTTTTGAGCCCAGTACTGATCCTGAAAAGAGTTTCAAACCCCACTTACAAGTAAAACTAGATAAAAATGTGCCTGGCTGCTATTCACTGAAAAGCTCATTCTGCTTACATTTTTGGCATACGTTTGCTCCTACAGGGTCAGCTGAGCAGCGAATTTCTATTTAACCACCTGCTATCATGAGAGACCTCAAGGCTGCTGCATGTTTTGAGCCCAGTACCTGAGCCTGAAAAGCGTTTCCAACTCCACTTACAAGTAAAACTAGCTAAAATTTGCCTGGCTGCTCTTCACTGAAAAGCTCATTCTGCGTACATTTTTGGCATACGCTTGCTCTTACAGGGTCAGCTGATCAGCGAATTTCTATTTAACCACCTGCTATCATGAGAGACCTCAAGGCTGCATGTTTTGAGCCCAGTACTGAGCCCGAAAAGCGTTTCCAACCTCACTTACAAGTAAAACTAGCTAAAATGTGCCTGGCTGCTTTTCACTGAAAAGCTCATTCTGCTTACATTTTTGGCATACGGTTGCTCCTACAGGGTCAGCTGAGCAGCGAATTTCTATTTAACCACCTGCTATCATGAGAGACCTCAGGGCTGCATGTTTTGAGCCCAGTACTGATCCTGAAAAGCGTTTCCAACCCCACTTACAAGTAAAACTAGCTAAAATGTGCCTGGCTGCTATTCACTGAAAAGCTCATTCTGCTCACATTTTTGGCATACGGTTGCCCCTACAGGGTCAGCTGAGCAGCGAATTTCTATTTAACCACCTGCTATCATGAGAGACCTCAGGGCTGCATGTTTTGAGCCCAGTACTGATCCTGAAAAGCGTTTCCAACCCCACTTACAAGTAAAACTAGCTAAAATGTGCCTGGCTGCTATTCACTGAAAAGCTCATTCTGCTTACATTTTTGGCATACGGTTGCTCCTACCGGGTCAGCTGAGCAGCGAATTTCTATTTAACCAACTGCTATCATGAGAGACCTCAGGGCTGCATGTTTTGAGCCCAGTACTGATCCTGAAAAGCGTTTCCAACTCCACTTACAAGTAAAACTAGCTAAAATGCGCGTGGCTGCTCTTCACTAAAAAGCTCATTCTGCGTACATTTTTGGAATACGTTTGCTCCTGCCGGGTCAGCTGAATAGCGAATTTCTATTTAACCACCTGCTATCGTGAGAGACCTCAGGGCTGCATGTTTTGAGCCCAGTACTGAGCCTGAAAAGCGTTTCCAACTCCACTTACAAGTAAAACTAGCTAAAATGTGCCTGGCTGCTATTCACTGAAAAGCTCATTCTGCTTACATTTTTGGCACACGGTTGCTCCTACAGGGTCAGCTGAGCAGCGAATTTCTATTTAACCACCTGCTATCATGAGAGACCTCAGGGCTGCATGTTTTGAGCCCAGTACTGATCCTGAAAAGCGTTTCTCCAACCGCACTTACAAGTAAAACTAGCTAAAATGTGCCTGGCTGCTATTCACTGAAAAGCTCATTCTGCTTACATTTTTGGCATACGGTTGCTCCTACAGGGTCAGCTGAGCAGCGAATTTCTATTTAACCACCTGCTATCATGAGAGACCTCAGGGCTGCATGTTTTGAGCCCAGTACTGATCCTGAAAAGAGTTTCAAACCCCACTTACAAGTAAAACTAGCTAAAATGTGCCTGGCTGCTATTCACTGAAAAGCTCATTCTGCTTACATTTTTGGCATACGTTTGCTCCTACAGGGTCAGCTGAGCAGCGAATTTCTATTTAACCACCTGCTATCATGAGAGACCTCAAGGCTGCATGTTTTGAGCCCAGTACCTGAGCCTGAAAAGCGTTTCCAACCCCACTTACAAGTAAAACTAGCTAAAATGTGCCTGGCTGCTATTCACTGAAAAGCTCATTCTGCTTACATTTTTGGCATACGGTTGCTCCTACAGGGTCAGCTGAGCAGCGAATTTCTATTTAACCACCTGCTATCATGAGAGACCTCAGGGCTGCATGTTTTGAGCCCAGTACTGATCCTGAAAAGAGTTTCAAACCCCACTTACAAGTAAAACTAGCTAAAATGTGCCTGGCTGCTATTCACTGAAAAGCTCATTCTGCTTACATTTTTGGCATACGTTTGCTCCTACAGGGTCAGCTGAGCAGCGAATTTCTATTTAACCACCTGCTATCATGAGAGACCTCAAGGCTGCATGTTTTGAGCCCAGTACCTGAGCCTGAAAAGCGTTTCCAACTCCACTTACAAGTAAAACTAGCTAAAATTTGCCTGGCTGCTCTTCACTGAAAAGCTCATTCTGCTTACATTTTTGGCATACGGTTGCTCCTACAGGGTCAGATGAGCAGCGATTTCTATTTAACCACCTGCTATCATGAGAGACCTCAGGGCTGCATGTTTTGAGCCCAGTACTGATCCTGAAAAGCGTTTCCAACCCCACTTAACAGGAAAACTAGCTCAAATGTGCCTGGCTGCTATTCACTGAAAAGCTCATTCTGTGTACATTTTTGGCATATGTTTGCTCCTGCTGGGTCAGCCAAGTGGCAAATTTCTACTTAACCACCTGCTATCATGAGAGACCTTAAGGCTGCATGTTTTGAGCCGAGTACTGAGCCTGAAAAGCGTTTCCAACTCCACTTACAAGTAAAACTAGCTAAAATTTGCCTGGCTGCTCTTCACTGAAAAGCTCATTCTGCGTACATTTTTGGCATACATTTGCTCCTGCCGGGTCAGCTGAGCAGCGAATTTCTATTTAACCACCTGCTATCATGAGAGACCTCAGGGCTGCATGTTTTGAGCCCAGTACTGATCCTGAAAAGCGTTTCCAACCCCACTTACAAGTAAAACTAGCTAAAATGTGCCCGGCTGCTATTCACTGAAAAGCTCATTCTGCTTACATTTTTGGCATACGGTTGCTCCTACAGGGTCAGCTGAGCAGCGAATTTCTATTTAACCACCTGCTATCATGAGAGACCTCAGGGCTGCATGTTTTGAGCCCAGTACTGATCCTGAAAAGCGTTTCCAACTCCACTTACAAGTAAAACTAGCTAAAATGTGCCTGGCTGCTCTTCACTGAAAAGCTCATTCTGCTTACATTTTTTGGCATACGTTTGCTCCTACAGGGTCAGCTGAGCAGCGAATTTCTATTTAACCACCTGCTATCATGAGAGACCTTAAGGCTTGCACTTTTGAGCCCAGTACTGAGCCCGAAAAGCGTTTCCAACCCCACTTACAAGTAAAACTAGCTAAAATGTGCCTGGCTGCTTTTCACTGAAAAGCTCATTCTGCTTACATTTTTGGCATACGGTTGTTCCTACAGGGTCAGCTGAGCAGCGAATTTCTATTTAACCACCTGCTATCATGAGAGACCTCAGGGCTGCATGTTTTGAGCCCAGTACTGATCCTGAAAAGCGTTTCCAACCCCACTTACAAGTAAAACTAGCTAAAATGTGCCTGGCTGCTATTCACTGAAAAGCTCATTCTGCTTACATTTTTGGCATACGGTTGCTCCTACAGGGTCAGCTGAGCAGCGAATTTCTATTTAACCACCTGCTATCATGAGAGACCTCAGGGCTGCATGTTTTGAGCCCAGTACTGATCCTGAAAAGCGTTTCCAACTCCACTTACAAGTAAAACTAGCTAAAATGTGCCTGGCTGCTTTTCACTGAAAAGCTCATTCTGCTTACATTTTTGGCATGCGGTTGCTCCTACAGGGTCAGCTGAGCAGCGAATTTCTATTTAACCACCTGCTATCATGAGAGACCTCAGGGCTGCATGTTTTGAGCCCAGTACTGATCCTGAAAAGCGTTTCCAACTCCACTTACAAGTAAAACTAGCTAAAATGTGCCTGGCTGCTATTCACTGAAAAGCTCATTCTGCTTACATTTTTGGCATACGGTTGCTCCTACAGTGTCAGCTGAGCAGCGAATTTCTATTTAACCACCTGCTATCATGAGAGACCTCAGGGCTGCATGTTTTGAGCCCAGTACTGATCCTGAAAAGAGTTTCAAACCCCAGTTACAAGTAAAACTAGCTAAAATTCGCCTGGCTGCTATGCACTGAAAAGCTCATTCTGCTTACATTTTTGGCATACGTTTGCTCCTACAGGGTCAGCTGAGCAGCGAATTTCTATTTAACCACCTGCTATCATGAGAGACCTCAAGGCTGCATGTTTTGAGCCCAGTACTGATCCTGAAAATCGTTTCCAACTCCACTTACAAGTAAAACTAGCTAAAATTTGCCTGGCTGCTCTTCACTGAAAAGCTCATTCTGCGTACATTTTTGGCATATGTTTGCTCCTACAGGGTCAGCTGATCAGCGAATTTCTATTTAACCACCTGCTATCATGAGAGACCTCAAGGCTGCATGTTTTGAGCCCAGTACTGAGCCCGAAAAGCGTTTCCAACCTCACTTACAAGTAAAACTAGCTAAAATGTGCCTGGCTGCTTTTCACTGAAAAGCTCATTCTGCTTACATTTTTGGCATACGGTTGCTCCTACAGGGTCAGCTGAGCAGCGAATTTCTATTTAACCACCTGCTATCATGAGAGACCTCAGGGCTGCATGCTTTGAGCCCAGTACTGATCCTGAAAAGCGTTTCCAACCCCACTTACAAGTAAAACTAGCTAAAATGTGCCTGGCTGCTATTCACTGAAAAGCTCATTCTGCTTACATTTTTGGCATACGGTTGCTCCTACAGGGTCAGATGAGCAGCGAATTTCTATTTAACCACCTGCTATCATGAGAGACCTCAAGGTTGCATGTTTTGAGCCCAGTACTGATCCTGAAAATAGTTTCCAACTCCACTTACAAGTAAAACTAGCTAAAATTTGCCTGGCTGCTCTTCACTGAAAAGCTCATTCTGCGTACATTTTTGGCATACGTTTGCTCCTACAGGGTCAGCTGAGCAGCGAATTTCTATTTAACCACCTGCTATCATGAGAGACCTCAGGGCTGCATGTTTTGAGCCCAGTACTGATCCTGAAAAGCGTTTCTCCAACCGCACTTACAAGTAAAACTAGCTAAAATGTGCCTGGCTGCTATTCACTGAAAAGCTCATTCTGCTTACATTTTTGGCATACGGTTGCTCCTACAGGGTCAGCTGAGCAGCGAATTTCTATTTAACCACCTGCTATCATGAGAGACCTCAGGGCTGCATGTTTTGAGCCCAGTACTGATCCTGAAAAGAGTTTCAAACCCCACTTACAAGTAAAACTAGCTAAAATGTGCCTGGCTGCTATTCACTGAAAAGCTCATTCTGCTTACATTTTTGGCATACGTTTGCTCCTACAGGGTCAGCTGAGCAGCGAATTTCTATTTAACCACCTGCTATCATGAGAGACCTCAAGGCTGCATGTTTTGAGCCCAGTACCTGAGCCTGAAAAGCGTTTCCAACCCCACTTACAAGTAAAACTAGCTAAAATGTGCCTGGCTCCTATTCACTGAAAAGCTCATTCTGCTTACATTTTTGGCATACGGTTGCTCCTACAGGGTCAGCTGAGCAGCGAATTTCTATTTAACCACCTGCTATCACGAGAGACCTCAGGGCTGCATGTTTTGAGCCCAGTACTGATCCTGAAAAGAGTTTCAAACCCCACTTACAAGTAAAACTAGCTAAAATGTGCCTGGCTGCTATTCACTGAAAAGCTCATTCTGCTTACATTTTTGGCATACGTTTGCTCCTACAGGGTCAGCTGAGCAGCGAATTTCTATTTAACCACCTGCTATCATGAGAGACCTCAAGGCTGCATGTTTTGAGCCCAGTACCTGAGCCTGAAAAGCGTTTCCAACTCCACTTACAAGTAAAACTAGCTAAAATTTGCCTGGCTGCTCTTCACTGAAAAGCTCATTCTGCTTACATTTTTGGCATACGGTTGCTCCTACAGGGTCAGCTGAGCAGCGATTTCTATTTAACCACTTGCTATCATGAGAGACCTCAGGGCTGCATGTTTTGAGCCCAGTACTGATCCTGAAAAGCGTTTCCAACCCCACTTAACAGGAAAACTAGCTCAAATGTGCCTGGCTGCTATTCACTGAAAAGCTCATTCTGTGTACATTTTTGGCATATGTTTGCTCCTGCTGGGTCAGCCAAGTGGCAAATTTCTACTTAACCACCTGCTATCATGAGAGACCTTAAGGCTGCATGTTTTGAGCCGAGTACTGAGCCTGAAAAGCGTTTCCAACTCCACTTACAAGTAAAACTAGCTAAAATTTGCCTGGCTGCTCTTCACTGAAAAGCTCATTCTGCGTACATTTTTGGCATACATTTGCTCCTGCCGGGTCAGCTGAGCAGCGAATTTCTATTTAACCACCTGCTATCATGAGAGACCTCAGGGCTGCATGTTTTGAGCCCAGTACTGATCCTGAAAAGCGTTTCCAACCCCACTTACAAGTAAAACTAGCTAAAATGTGCCCGGCTGCTATTCACTGAAAAGCTCATTCTGCTTACATTTTTGGCATACGGTTGCTCCTACAGGGTCAGCTGAGCAGCGAATTTCTATTTAACCACCTGCTATCATGAGAGACCTCAGGGCTGCATGTTTTGAGCCCAGTACTGATCCTGAAAAGCGTTTCCAACTCCACTTACAAGTAAAACTAGCTAAAATGTGCCTGGCTGCTCTTCACTGAAAAGCTCATTCTGCTTACATTTTTTGGCATACGTTTGCTCCTACAGGGTCAGCTGAGCAGCGAATTTCTATTTAACCACCTGCTATCATGAGAGACCTTAAGGCTTGCACTTTTGAGCCCAGTACTGAGCCCGAAAAGCGTTTCCAACCCCACTTACAAGTAAAACTAGCTAAAATGTGCCTGGCTGCTTTTCACTGAAAAGCTCATTCTGCTTACATTTTTGGCATACGGTTGTTCCTACAGGGTCAGCTGAGCAGCGAATTTCTATTTAACCACCTGCTATCATGAGAGACCTCAGGGCTGCATGTTTTGAGCCCAGTACTGATCCTGAAAAGCGTTTCCAACCCCACTTACAAGTAAAACTAGCTAAAATGTGCCTGGCTGCTATTCACTGAAAAGCTCATTCTGCTTACATTTTTGGCATACGGTTGCTCCTACAGGGTCAGCTGAGCAGCGAATTTCTATTTAACCACCTGCTATCATGAGAGACCTCAGGACTGCATGTTTTGAGCCCAGTACTGATCCTGAAAAGCGTTTCCAACTCCACTTACAAGTAAAACTAGCTAAAATGTGCCTGGCTGCTTTTCACTGAAAAGCTCATTCTGCTTACATTTTTGGCATACGGTTGCTCCTACAGGGTCAGCTGAGCAGCGAATTTCTATTTAACCACCTGCTATCATGAGAGACCTCAGGGCTGCATGTTTTGAGCCCAGTACTGATCCTGAAAAGCGTTTCCAACTCCACTTACAAGTAAAACTAGCTAAAATGTGCCTGGCTGCTATTCACTGAAAAGCTCATTCTGCTTACATTTTTGGCATACGGTTGCTCCTACAGTGTCAGCTGAGCAGCAAATTTCTATTTAACCACCTGCTATCATGAGAGACCTCAGGGCTGCATGTTTTGAGCCCAGTACTGATCCTGAAAAGAGTTTCAAACCCCAGTTACAAGTAAAACTAGCTAAAATTCGCCTGGCTGCTATGCACTGAAAAGCTCATTCTGCTTACATTTTTGGCATACGTTTGCTCCTACAGGGTCAGCTGAGCAGCGAATTTCTATTTAACCACCTGCTATCATGAGAGACCTCAAGGCTGCATGTTTTGAGCCCAGTACTGATCCTGAAAATAGTTTCCAACTCCACTTACAAGTAAAACTAGCTAAAAATTTGCCTGGCTGCTCTTCACTGAAAAGCTCATTCTGCGTACATTTTTGGCATACGTTTGCTCCTACAGGGTCAGCTGATCAGCGAATTTCTATTTAACCACCTGCTATCATGAGAGACCTCAAGGCTGCATGTTTTGAGCCCAGTACTGAGCCCGAAAAGCGTTTCCAACCTCACTTACAAGTAAAACTAGCTAAAATGTGCCTGGCTGCTTTTCACTGAAAAGCTCATTCTGCTTACATTTTTGGCATACGGTTGCTCCTACAGGGTCAGCTGAGCAGCGAATTTCTATTTAACCACCTGCTATCATGAGAGACCTCAGGGCTGCATGCTTTGAGCCCAGTACTGATCCTGAAAAGCGTTTCCAACCCCACTTACAAGTAAAACTAGCTAAAATGTGCCTGGCTGCTATTCACTGAAAAGCTCATTCTGCTTACATTTTTGGCATACGGTTGCTCCTACAGGGTCAGCTGAGCAGCGAATTTCTATTTAACCACCTGCTATCATGAGAGACCTCAAGGCTGCATGTTTTGAGCCGAGTACTGATCCTGAAAATAGTTTCCAACTCCACTTACAAGTAAAACTAGCTAAAATTTGCCTGGCTGCTCTTCACTGAAAAGCTCATTCTGCGTACATTTTTGGCATACGTTTGCTCCTACAGGGTCAGCTGAGCAGCGAATTTCTATTTAACCACCTGCTATCATGAGAGACCTCAGGGCTGCATGTTTTGAGCCCAGTACTGATCCTGAAAAGCGTTTCCAACCCCACTTACAAGTAAAACTAGCTAAAATGTGCCTGGCTGCTATTCACTGAAAAGCTCATTCTGCTTACATTTTTGGCATACGGTTGCTCCTACAGGGTCAGCTGAGCAGCGAATTTCTATTTAACCACCTGCTATCATGAGAGACCTCAAGGCTGCATGTTTTGAGCCCAGTGCTGAGCCCGAAAAGCGTTTCCAACCTCACTTACAAGTAAAACTAGCTAAAATGTGCCTGCCTGCTATTCACTGAAAAGCTCATTCTGTGTACGTTTTTGGCATATGTTTGCTCTTGCTGGGTCAGCCAAGTGGCAAATTTCTACTTAACCACCTGCTATCATGAGAGACCTCAGGGCTGCATGTTTTGAGCCCAGTACTGAGCCCGAAAAGCGTTTCCAACCTCACTTACAAGTAAAACTAGCTAAAATGTGCCTGGCTGCTTTTCACTGAAAAGCTCATTCTGCGTACATTTTTGGCATACGGTTGCTCCTACAGGGTCAGCTGAGCAGCAAATTTCTATTTAACCACCTGCTATCATGAGAGACCTCAAGGCTGCATGTTTTGAGCCCAGTACTGAGCCTGAAAAGCGTTTCCAATTCCACTTACAAGTAAAACTAGCTAAAATTTGCCTGGCTGCTCTTCACTGAAAAGCTCATTCTGCTTACATTTTTGGCATACGGTTGCTCCTACAGGGTCAGCTGAGCAGCGAATTTCTATTTAACCACCTGCTATCATGAGAGACCTCAGGGCTGCATGTTTTGAGCCGAGTACTGATCCTGAAAAGCGTTTCCAACCCCACTTACAAGTAAAACTAGCTAAAATGTGCCTGGCTGCTATTCACTGAAAAGCTCATTCTGTGTTCATTTTTGGCATATGTTTGCTCCTGCTGGGTCAGCCAAGTGGCAAATTTCTACTCAACCACCTGCTATCATGAGAGACCTCAGGGCTGCATGTTTTGAGCGCAGTACTGATCCTGAAAAGAGTTTCAAACCCCACTTACAAGTAAAACTAGCTAAAATGTGCCTGGCTGCTATTCACTGAAAAGCTCATTCTGCTTACATTTTTGGCATACGTTTGCTCCTACAGGGTCAGCTGAGCAGCGAATTTCTATTTAACCAACTGCTATCATGAGAGACCTCAAGGCTGCATGTTTTGAGCCCAGTACTGAGCCCGAAAAGCGTTTCCAACCCCACTTACAAGTAAAACTAGCTAAAATGTGCCTGGCTGCTTTTCACTGAAAAGCTCATTCTGCTTACATTTTTGGCATACGGTTGTTCCTACAGGGTCAGCTGAGCAGCGAATTTCTATTTAACCACCTGCTATCATGAGAGACCTCAGGGCTGCATGTTTTGAGCCCAGTACTGATCCTGAAAAGCGTTTCCAACCCCACTTACAAGTAAAACTAGCTAAAATGTGCCTGGCTGCTATTCACTGAAAAGCTCATTCTGCTTACATTTTTGGCATACGGTTGCTCCTACAGGGTCAGCTGAGCAGCGAATTTCTATTTAACCACCTGCTATCATGAGAGACCTCAGGGCTGCATGTTTTGAGCCCAGTACTGATCCTGAAAAGCGTTTCCAACTCCACTTACAAGTAAAACTAGCTAAAATGTGCCTGGCTGCTTTTCACTGAAAAGCTCATTCTGCTTACATTTTTGGCATACGGTTGCTCCTACAGGGTCAGCTGAGCAGCGAATTTCTATTTAACCACCTGCTATCATGAGAGACCTCAGGGCTGCATGTTTTGAGCCCAGTACTGATCCTGAAAAGCGTTTCCAACTCCACTTACAAGTAAAACTAGCTAAAATGTGCCTGGCTGCTATTCACTGAAAAGCTCATTCTGCTTACATTTTTGGCATACGGTTGCTCCTACAGTGTCAGCTGAGCAGCGAATTTCTATTTAACCACCTGCTATCATGAGAGACCTCAGGGCTGCATGTTTTGAGCCCAGTACTGATCCTGAAAAGAGTTTCAAACCCCAGTTACAAGTAAAACTAGCTAAAATTCGCCTGGCTGCTATTCACTGAAAAGCTCATTCTGCTTACATTTTTGGCATACGTTTGCTCCTACAGGGTCAGCTGAGCAGCGAATTTCTATTTAACCACCTGCTATCATGAGAGACCTCAAGGCTGCATGTTTTGAGCCCAGTACTGATCCTGAAAATAGTTTCCAACTCCACTTACAAGTAAAACTAGCTAAAATTTGCCTGGCTGCTCTTCACTGAAAAGCTCATTCTGCGTACATTTTTGGCATACGTTTGCTCCTACAGGGTCAGCTGATCAGCGAATTTCTATTTAACCACCTGCTATCATGAGAGACCTCAAGGCTGCATGTTTTGAGCCCAGTACTGAGCCCGAAAAGCGTTTCCAACCTCACTTACAAGTAAAACTAGCTAAAATGTGCCTGGCTGCTTTTCACTGAAAAGCTCATTCTGCTTACATTTTTGGCATACGGTTGCTCCTACAGGGTCAGCTGAGCAGCGAATTTCTATTTAACCACCTGCTATCATGACAGACCTCAGGGCTGCATGCTTTGAGCCCAGTACTGATCCTGAAAAGCGTTTCCAACCCCACTTACAAGTAAAACTAGCTAAAATGTGCCTGGCTGCTATTCACTGAAAAGCTCATTCTGCTTACATTTTTGGCATACGGTTGCTCCTACAGGGTCAGCTGAGCAGCGAATTTCTATTTAACCACCTGCTATCATGAGAGACCTCAAGGCTGCATGTTTTGAGCCCAGTACTGATCCTGAAAATAGTTTCCAACTCCACTTACAAGTAAAACTAGCTAAAATTTGCCTGGCTGCTCTTCACTGAAAAGCTCATTCTGCGTACATTTTTGGCATACGTTTGCTCCTACAGGGTCAGCTGAGCAGCGAATTTCTATTTAACCACCTGCTATCATGAGAGACCTCAGGGCTGCATGTTTTGAGCCCAGTACTGATCCTGAAAAGCGTTTCCAACCCCACTTACAAGTAAAACTAGCTAAAATGTGCCTGGCTGCTATTCACTGAAAAGCTCATTCTGCTTACATTTTTGGCATACGGTTGCTCCTACAGGGTCAGCTGAGCAGCGAATTTCTATTTAACCACCTGCTATCATGAGAGACCTCAAGGCTGCATGTTTTGAGCCCAGTGCTGAGCCCGAAAAGCGTTTCCAACCTCACTTACAAGTAAAACTAGCTAAAATGTGCCTGCCTGCTATTCACTGAAAAGCTCATTCTGTGTACGTTTTTGGCATATGTTTGCTCCTGCTGGGTCAGCCAAGTGGCAAATTTCTACTTAACCACCTGCTATCATGAGAGACCTCAGGGCTGCATGTTTTGAGCCCAGTACTGAGCCCGAAAAGCGTTTCCAACCTCACTTACAAGTAAAACTAGCTAAAATGTGCCTGGCTGCTTTTCACTGAAAAGCTCATTCTGCGTACATTTTTGGCATACGGTTGCTCCTACAGGGTCAGCTGAGCAGCGAATTTCTATTTAACCACCTGCTATCATGAGAGACCTCAAGGCTGCATGTTTTGAGCCCAGTGCTGAGCCCGAAAAGCGTTTCCAACCTCACTTACAAGTAAAACTAGCTAAAATGTGCCTGCCTGCTATTCACTGAAAAGCTCATTCTGTGTACATTTTTGGCATATGTTTGCTCCTGCTGGGTCAGCCAAGTGGCAAATTTCTACTTAACCACCTGCTATCATGAGAGACCTCAGGGCTGCATGTTTTGAGCGCAGTACTGATCCTGAAAAGAGTTTCAAACCCCACTTACAAGTAAAACTAGCTAAAATGTGCCTGGCTGATATTCACTGAAAAGCTCATTCTGCTTACATTTTTGGCATACGTTTGCTCCTACAGGGTCAGATGAGCAGCGAATTTCTATTTAACCACCTGCTATCATGAGAGACCTCAAGGCTGCATGTTTTGAGCCCAGTACTGAGCCCGAAAAGCGTTTCCAACCCCACTTACAAGTAAAACTAGCTAAAATGTGCCTGGCTGCTTTTCACTGAAAAGCTCATTCTGCTTACATTTTTGGCATCCTACAGGGTCAGCTGAGCAGCGAATTTCTATTTAACCACCTGCTATCATGAGAGACCTCAGGGCTGCATGTTTTGAGCCCAGTACTGAGCCTGAAAAGCGTTTCCAACTCCACTTACAAGTAAAACTAGCCAAATTTGCCTGGCCGCTCTTCACTGAAAAGCTCATTCTGCGTACATTTTTGGCATACGTTTGCTCCTACAGGGTCAGCTGATCAGCGAATTTCTATTTAACCACCTGCTATCATGAGAGACCTCAAGCCTGCATGTTTTGAGCCCAGTACTGAGCCCGAAAAGCGTTTCCAACCTCACTTACAAGTAAAACTAGCTAAAATGTGCCTGGCTGCTTTTCACTGAAAAGCTCATTCTGCTTACATTTTTGGCATACGGTTGCTCCTACAGGGTCAGCTGAGCAGCGAATTTCTATTTAACCACCTGCTATCATGAGAGACCTCAGGGCTGCATGTTTTGAGCCCAGTACTGATCCTGAAAAGCGTTTCCAACCCCACTTACAAGTAAAACTAGCTAAAATGTGCCTGGCTGCTATTCACTGAAAAGCTCATTCTGCTTACATTTTTGGCATACGGTTGCTCCTACAGGGTCAGCTGAGCAGCGAATTTCTATTTAACCACCTGCTATCATGAGAGACGTCAGGGCTGCATGTTTTGAGCCGAGTACTGATCCTGAAAAGCGTTTCCAACCCCACTTACAAGTAAAACTAGCTAAAATGTGCTTGGCTGCTATTCACTGAAAAGCTCATTCTGCTTACATTTTTGGCACACGGTTGCTCCTACAGGGTCAGCTGAGCAGCGAATTTCTATTTAACCACCTGCTATCATGAGAGACCTCAGGGCTGCATGTTTTGAGCCCAGTACTGATCCTGAAAAGCGTTTCTCCAACCCCACTTACAAGTAAAACTAGCTAAAATGTGCCTGGCTGCTATTCACTGAAAAGCTCATTCTGCTTACATTTTTGGCATACGGTTGCTCCTACAGGGTCAGCTGAGCAGCGAATTTCTATTTAACCACCTGCTATCATGAGAGACCTCAGGGCTGCATGTTTTGAGCCCAGTACTGATCCTGAAAAGAGTTTCAAACCCCACTTACAAGTAAAACTAGCTAAAATGTGCCTGGCTGCTATTCACTGAAAAGCTCATTCTGCTTACATTTTTGGCATACGTTTGCTCCTACAGGGTCAGCTGAGCAGCGAATTTCTATTTAACCACCTGCTATCATGAGAGACCTCAAGGCTGCATGTTTTGAGCCCAGTACCTGAGCCTGAAAAGCGTTTCCAACTCCACTTACAAGTAAAACTAGCTAAAATTTGCCTGGCTGCTCTTCACTGAAAAGCTCATTCTGCGTACATTTTTGGCATACGCTTGCTCTTACAGGGTCAGCTGATCAGCGAATTTCTATTTAACCACCTGCTATCATGAGAGACCTCAAGGCTGCATGTTTTGAGCCCAGTACTGAGCCCGAAAAGCGTTTCCAACCTCACTTACAAGTAAAACTAGCTAAAATGTGCCTGGCTGCTTTTCACTGAAAAGCTCATTCTGCTTACATTTTTGGCATACGGTTGCTCCTACAGGGTCAGCTGAGCAGCGAATTTCTATTTAACCACCTGCTATCATGAGAGACCTCAGGGCTGCATGTTTTGAGCCCAGTACTGATCCTGAAAAGCGTTTCCAACCCCACTTACAAGTAAAACTAGCTAAAATGTGCCTGGCTGCTATTCACTGAAAAGCTCATTCTGCTCACATTTTTGGCATACGGTTGCTCCTACAGGGTCAGCTGAGCAGCGAATTTCTATTTAACCACCTGCTATCATGAGAGACCTCAGGGCTGCATGTTTTGAGCCGAGTACTGATCCTGAAAAGCGTTTCCAACCCCACTTACAAGTAAAACTAGCTAAAATGTGCCTGGCTGCTATTCACTGAAAAGCTCATTCTGCGGCATACGTTTGCTCCTGCTGGGTCAGCTGAGCAGCGAATTTCTTTTTAACCACCTGCTATCATGAGAGACCTCAGGGCTGCATGTTTTGAGCCCAGTACTGATCCTGAAAAGAGTTTCAAACCCCACTTACAAGTAAAACTAGCTAAAATGTGCCTGGCTGCTATTCACTGAAAAGCTCATTCTGCTTACATTTTTTGGCATACGTTTGCTCCTACAGGGTCAGCTGAGCAGCGAATATCTGTTTAACCACCTGCTATCATGAGAAATCTCAAGGCTGCATGTTTTGAGCCCAGTACTGAGCCCGAAAAGCGTTTCCAACCCCACTTACAAGTAAAACTAGCTAAAATGTGCCTGGCTGCTATTCACTGAAAAGCTCATTCTGCTTACATTTTTGGCATAGGTTTGCTCCTACAGGGTCAGCTGAGCAGCGAATTTCTATTTAACCACCTGCTATCATGAGAGACCTCAGGGCTGCATGTTTTGAGCCCAGTACTGATCCTGAAAAGCGTTTCCAACCCCACTTACAAGTAAAACTAGCTAAAATGTGCCTCGCTGCTATTCACTGAAAAGCTCATTCTGCTTACATTTTTGGCATACGGTTGCTCCTACAGGGTCAGCTGATCAGCGAATTTCTATTTAACCACCTGCTATCATGAGAGACCTCAGGGCTGCATGTTTTGAGCCCAGTACTGATCCTGAAAAGAGTTTCAAACCCCACTTACAAGTAAAACTAGATAAAAATGTGCCTGGCTGCTATTCACTGAAAAGCTCATTCTGCTTACATTTTTGGTATACGTTTGCTCCTACAGGGTCAGCTGAGCAGCGAATTTCTATTTAACCACCTGCTATCATGAGAGACCTCAAGGCTGCTGCATGTTTTGAGCCCAGTACCTGAGCCTGAAAAGCGTTTCCAACTCCACTTACAAGTAAAACTAGCTAAAATTTGCCTGGCTGCTCTTCACTGAAAAGCTCATTCTGCGTACATTTTTGGCATACGCTTGCTCTTACAGGGTCAGCTGATCAGCGAATTTCTATTTAACCACCTGCTATCATGAGAGACCTCAAGGCTGCATGTTTTGAGCCCAGTACTGAGCCCGAAAAGCGTTTCCAACCTCACTTACAAGTAAAACTAGCTAAAATGTGCCTGGCTGCTTTTCACTGAAAAGCTCATTCTGCTTACATTTTTGGCATACGGTTGCTCCTACAGGGTCAGCTGAGCAGCGAATTTCTATTTAACCACCTGCTATCATGAGAGACCTCAGGGCTGCATGTTTTGAGCCCAGTACTGATCCTGAAAAGCGTTTCCAACCCCACTTACAAGTAAAACTAGCTAAAATGTGCCTGGCTGCTATTCACTGAAAAGCTCATTCTGCTCACATTTTTGGCATACGGTTGCCCCTACAGGGTCAGCTGAGCAGCGAATTTCTATTTAACCACCTGCTATCATGAGAGACCTCAGGGCTGCATGTTTTGAGCCCAGTACTGATCCTGAAAAGCGTTTCCAACCCCACTTACAAGTAAAACTAGCTAAAATGTGCCTGGCTGCTATTCACTGAAAAGCTCATTCTGCTTACATTTTTGGCATATAGTTGCTCCTACAGGGTCAGCTGAGCAGCGAATTTCTATTTAACCACCTGCTATCATGAGAGACCTCAGGGCTGCATGTTTTGAGCCCAGTACTGATCCTGAAAAGCGTTTCCAACTCCACTTACAAGTAAAACTAGCTAAAATGTGCTTGGCTGCTATTCACTGAAAAGCTCATTCTGCTTACATTTTTGGCACACGGTTGCTCCTACAGGGTCAGCTGAGCAGCGAATTTCTATTTAACCACCTGCTATCATGAGAGACCTCAGGGCTGCATGTTTTGAGCCCAGTACTGATCCTGAAAAGCGTTTCTCCAACCGCACTTACAAGTAAAACTAGCTAAAATGTGCCTGGCTGCTATTCACTGAAAAGCTCATTCTGCTTACATTTTTGGCATACGGTTGCTCCTACAGGGTCAGCTGAGCAGCGAATTTCTATTTAACCACCTGCTATCATGAGAGACCTCAGGGCTGCATGTTTTGAGCCCAGTACTGATCCTGAAAAGAGTTTCAAACCCCACTTACAAGTAAAACTAGCTAAAATGTGCCTGGCTGCTATTCACTGAAAAGCTCATTCTGCTTACATTTTTGGCATACGTTTGCTCCTACAGGGTCAGCTGAGCAGCGAATTTCTATTTAACCACCTGCTATCATGAGAGACCTCAAGGCTGCATGTTTTGAGCCCAGTACCTGAGCCTGAAAAGCGTTTCCAACCCCACTTACAAGTAAAACTAGCTAAAATGTGCCTGGCTGCTATTCACTGAAAAGCTCATTCTGCTTACATTTTTGGCATACAGTTGCTCCTACAGGGTCAGCTGAGCAGCGAATTTCTATTTAACCACCTGCTATCATGAGAGACCTCAGGGCTGCATGTTTTGAGCCCAGTACTGATCCTGAAAAGAGTTTCAAACCCCACTTACAAGTAAAACTAGCTAAAATGTGCCTGGCTGCTATTCACTGAAAAGCTCATTCTGCTTACATTTTTGGCATACGTTTGCTCCTACAGGGTCAGCTGAGCAGCGAATTTCTATTTAACCACCTGCTATCATGAGAGACCTCAAGGCTGCATGTTTTGAGCCCAGTACCTGAGCCTGAAAAGCGTTTCCAACTCCACTTACAAGTAAAACTAGCTAAAATTTGCCTGGCTGCTCTTCACTGAAAAGCTCATTCTGCGTACATTTTTGGCATACGCTTGCTCTTACAGGGTCAGCTGATCAGCGAATTTCTATTTAACCACCTGCTATCATGAGAGACCTCAAGGCTGCATGTTTTGAGCCCAGTACTGATCCTGAAAAGCGTTTCCAACCCCACTTAACAGGAAAACTAGCTAAAATGTGCCTGGCTGCTATTCACTGAAAAGCTCATTCTGTGTACATTTTTGGCATATGTTTGCTCCTGCTGCGTCAGCCAAGTGGCAAATTTCTACTTAACCACCTGCTATCATGAGAGACCTTAAGGCTGCATGTTTTGAGCCGAGTACTGAGCCTGAAAAGCGTTTCCAACTCCACTTACAAGTAAAACTAGCTAAAATGTGCCTGGCTGCTATTCACTGAAAAGCTCATTCTGCTCACATTTTTGGCATACGGTTGCTCCTACAGGGTCAGCTGAGCAGCGAATTTCTATTTAACCACCTGCTATCATGAGAGACCTCAGGGCTGCATGTTTTGAGCCGAGTACTGATCCTGAAAAGCGTTTCCAACCCCACTTACAAGTAAAACTAGCTAAAATGTGCCTGGCTGCTATTCACTGAAAAGCTCATTCTGCGGCATACGTTTGCTCCTGCTGGGTCAGCTGAGCAGCGAATTTCTATTTAACCACCTGCTATCATGAGAGACCTCAGGGCTGCATGTTTTGAGCCCAGTACTGATCCTGAAAAGAGTTTCAAACCCCACTTACAAGTAAAACTAGCTAAAATGTGCCTGGCTGCTATTCACTGAAAAGCTCATTCTGCTTACATTTTTTGGCATACGTTTTCTCCTACAGGGTCAGCTGAGCAGCGAATTTCTATTTAACCACCTGCTATCATGAGAAATCTCAAGGCTGCATGTTTTGAGCCCAGTACTGAGCCCGAAAAGCGTTTCCAACCCCACTTACAAGTAAAACTAGCTAAAATGTGCCTGGCTGCTATTCACTGAAAAGCTCATTCTGCTTACATTTTTGGCATAGGTTTGCTCCTACAGGGTCAGCTGAGCAGCGAATTTCTATTTAACCACCTGCTATCATGAGAGACCTCAGGGCTGCATGTTTTGAGCCCAGTACTGATCCTGAAAAGCGTTTCCAACCCCACTTACAACTAAAACTAGCTAAAATGTGCCTCGCTGCTATTCACTGAAAAGCTCATTCTGCTTACATTTTTGGCATACGGTTGCTCCTACAGGGTCAGCTGATCAGCGAATTTCTATTTAACCACCTGCTATCATGAGAGACCTCAGGGCTGCATGTTTTGAGCCCAGTACTGATCCTGAAAAGAGTTTCAAACCCCACTTACAAGTAAAACTAGATAAAAATGTGCCTGGCTGCTATTCACTGAAAAGCTCATTCTGCTTACATTTTTGGCATACGTTTGCTCCTACAGGGTCAGCTGAGCAGCGAATTTCTATTTAACCACCTGCTATCATGAGAGACCTCAAGGCTGCTGCATGTTTTGAGCCCAGTACCTGAGCCTGAAAAGCGTTTCCAACTCCACTTACAAGTAAAACTAGCTAAAATTTGCCTGGCTGCTCTTCACTGAAAAGCTCATTCTGCGTACATTTTTGGCATACGCTTGCTCTTACAGGGTCAGCTGATCAGCGAATTTCTATTTAACCACCTGCTATCATGAGAGACCTCAAGGCTGCATGTTTTGAGCCCAGTACTGAGCCCGAAAAGCGTTTCCAACCTCACTTACAAGTAAAACTAGCTAAAATGTGCCTGGCTGCTTTTCACTGAAAAGCTCATTCTGCTTACATTTTTGGCATACGGTTGCTCCTACAGGGTCAGCTGAGCAGCGAATTTCTATTTAACCACCTGCTATCATGAGAGACCTCAGGGCTGCATGTTTTGAGCCCAGTACTGATCCTGAAAAGCGTTTTCAACCCCACTTACAAGTAAAACTAGCTAAAATGTGCCTGGCTGCTATTCACTGAAAAGCTCATTCTGCTCACATTTTTGGCATACGGTTGCCCCTACAGGGTCAGCTGAGCAGCGAATTTCTATTTAACCACCTGCTATCATGAGAGACCTCAGGGCTGCATGTTTTGAGCCCAGTACTGATCATGAAAAGCGTTTCCAACCCCACTTACAAGTAAAACTAGCTAAAATGTGCCTGGCTGCTATTCACTGAAAAGCTCATTCTGCTTACATTTTTGGCATACGGTTGCTCCTACAGGGTCAGCTGAGCAGCGAATTTCTATTTAACCACCTGCTATCATGAGAGACCTCAGGGCTGCATGTTTTGAGCCCAGTACTGATCCTGAAAAGCGTTTCCAACTCCACTTACAAGTAAAACTAGCTAAAATGTGCTTGGCTGCTATTCACTGAAAAGCTCATTCTGCTTACATTTTTGGCACACGGTTGCTCCTACAGGGTCAGCTGAGCAGCGAATTTCTATTTAACCACCTGCTATCATGAGAGACCTCAGGGCTGCATGTTTTGAGCCCAGTACTGATCCTGAAAAGCGTTTCTCCAACCGCACTTACAAGTAAAACTAGCTAAAATGTGCCTGGCTGCTATTCACTGAAAAGCTCATTCTGCTTACATTTTTGGCATACGGTTGCTCCTACAGGGTCAGCTGAGCAGCGAATTTCTATTTAACCACCTGCTATCATGAGAGACCTCAGGGCTGCATGTTTTGAGCCCAGTACTGATCCTGAAAAGAGTTTCAAACCCCACTTACAAGTAAAACTAGCTAAAATGTGCCTGGCTGCTATTCACTGAAAAGCTCATTCTGCTTACATTTTTGGCATACGTTTGCTCCTACAGGGTCAGCTGAGCAGCGAATTTCTATTTAACCACCTGCTATCATGAGAGACCTCAGGGCTGCATGTTTTGAGCCCAGTACTGATCCTGAAAAGAGTTTCAAACCCCACTTACAAGTAAAACTAGCTAAAATGTGCCTGGCTGCTATTCACTGAAAAGCTCATTCTGCTTACATTTTTGGCATACGTTTGCTCCTACAGGGTCAGCTGAGCAGCGAATTTCTATTTAACCACCTGCTATCATGAGAGACCTCAAGGCTGCATGTTTTGAGCCCAGTACCTGAGCCTGAAAAGCGTTTCCAACCCCACTTACAAGTAAAACTAGCTAAAATGTGCCTGGCTGCTATTCACTGAAAAGCTCATTCTGCTTACATTTTTGGCATACGGTTGCTCCTACAGGGTCAGCTGAGCAGCGAATTTCTATTTAACCACCTGCTATCATGAGAGACCTCAGGGCTGCATGTTTTGAGCCCAGTACTGATCCTGAAAAGAGTTTCAAACCCCACTTACAAGTAAAACTAGCTAAAATGTGCCTGGCTGCTATTCACTGAAAAGCTCATTCTGCTTACATTTTTGGCATACGTTTGCTCCTACAGGGTCAGCTGAGCAGCGAATTTCTATTTAACCACCTGCTATCATGAGAGACCTCAAGGCTGCATGTTTTGAGCCCAGTACCTGAGCCTGAAAAGCGTTTCCAACTCCACTTACAAGTAAAACTAGCTAAAATTTGCCTGGCTGCTCTTCACTGAAAAGCTCATTCTGCGTACATTTTTGGCATACGCTTGCTCTTACAGGGTCAGCTGATCAGCGAATTTCTATTTAACCACCTGCTATCATGAGAGACCTCAAGGCTGCATGTTTTGGGCCCAGTACTGATCCTGAAAAGCGTTTCCAACCCCACTTAACAGGAAAACTAGCTAAATTGTGCCTGGCTGCTATTCACTGAAAAGCTCATTCTGTGTACATTTTTGGCATATGTTTGCTCCTGCTGGGTCAGCCAAGTGGCAAATTTCTACTTAACCACCTGCTATCATGAGAGACCTTAAGGCTGCATGTTTTGAGCCGAGTACTGAGCCTGAAAAGCGTTTCCAACTCCACTTACAAGTAAAACTAGCTAAAATTTGCCTGGCTGCTCTTCACTGAAAAGCTCATTCTGCGTACATTTTTGGCATACATTTGCTCCTGCCGGGTCAGCTGAGCAGCGAATTTCTATTTAACCACCTGCTATCATGAGAGACCTCAGGGCTGCATGTTTTGAGCCCAGTACTGATCCTGAAAAGCGTTTCCAACTCCACTTACAAGGAAAACTAGCTAAAATGTGCGTGGCTGCTCTTCACTAAAAAGCTCATTCTGCGTACATTTTTGGAATACGTTTGCTCCTGCTGGGTCAGCCAAGTGGCAAATTTCTACTTAACCACCTGCTATCATGAGAGACCTCAGGGCTGCATGTTTTGAGCCCAGTACTGATCCTGAAAAGAGTTTCAAACCCCACTTACAAGTAAAACTAGCTAAAATGTGCCTGGCTGCTATTCACTGAAAAGCTCATTCTGCTTACATTTTTGGCATACGTTTGCTCCTACAGGGTCAGCCTAGCAGCGAATTTCTATTTAACCACCTGCTATCATGAGAGACCTCAAGGCTGCATGTTTTGAGCCCAGTACTGAGCCTGAAAAGCGTTTCCAATTCCACTTACAAGTAAAACTAGCTAAAATTTGCCTGGCTGCTCTTCACTGAAAAGCTCATTCTGCGTAAATTTTTGGCATACGTTTGCTCCTACAGGGTCAGCTGATCAGCGAATTTCTATTTAACCACCTGCTATCATGAGAGACCTCAAGGCTGCATGTTGTGAGCCCAGGACTGAGCCCGAAAAGCGTTTCCAACCTCACTTACAAGTAAAACTAGCTAAAATGTGCCTGGCTGCTTTTCACTGAAAAGCTCATTCTGCTTACATTTTTGGCATACGGTTGCTCCTACAGGGTCAGCTGAGCAGCGAATTTCTATTTAACCACCTGCTATCATGAGAGACCTCAGGGCTGCATGTTTTGAGCCCAGTACTGATCCTGAACAGCGTTTCCAACCCCACTTAACAGGAAAACCAGCTAAAATGTGCCTGGCTGCTATTCACTGAAAAGCTCATTCTGCTTACATTTTTGGCATACGGTTGCTCCTACAGGGTCAGCGGAGCAGTGAATTTCTATTTAACCACCTGCTATCATGAGAGACCTCAGGGCTGCATGTTTTCAGCCGAGTACTGATCCTGAAAAGCGTTTCCAACCCCACTTACAAGTAAAACTAGCTAAAATGTGCATGGCTGCTATTCACTGAAAAGCTCATTCTGTGTACATTTTTGGCATATGTTTGCTCCTGCTAAGTCAGCCAAGTGGCAAATTTCTACTCAACCACCTGCTATCATGAGAGACCTCAGGGCTGCATGTTTTGAGCGCAGTACTGATCCTGAAAAGAGTTTCAAACCCCACTTACAAGTAAAACTAGCTAAAATGTGCCTGGCTGCTATTCACTGAAAAGCTCATTCTGCTTACATTTTTGGCATAGGTTTGCTCCTACAGGGTCAGCTGAGCAGCGAATTTCTATTTAACCACCTGCTATCATGAGAGACCTCAAGGCTGCATGTTTTGAGCCCAGTACTGAGCCCGAAAAGCGTTTCCAACCCCACTTACAAGTAAAACTAGCTAAAATGTGCCTGGCTGCTTTTCACTGAAAAGCTCATTCTGCTTACATTTTTGGCATACGGTTGCTCCTACAGGGTCAGCTGAGCAGCGAATTTCTATTTAACCACCTGCTATCATGAGAGACCTCAGGGCTGCATGTTTTGAGCCCAGTACTGATCCTGAAAAGAGTTTCAAACCCCAGTTACAAGTAAAACTAGCTAAAATGTGCCTGGCTGCTATTCACTGAAAAGCTCATTCTGCTTACATTTTTGGCATACGTTTGCTCCTACAGGGTCAGCTGAGCAGCGAATTTCTATTTAACCACCTGCTATCATGAGAGACCTCAAGGCTGCATGTTTTGAGCCCAGTACTGATCCTGAAAAGCGTTTCCAACCCCACTTACAAGTAAAACTAGCTAAAATGTGCCTGGCTGCTATTCACTGAAAAGCTCATTCTGCTTACATTTTTGGCATACGGTTGCTCCTACAGGGTCAGCTGAGCAGCGAATTTCTATTTAACCACCTGCTATCATGAGAGACCTCAGGGCTGCATGTTTTGAGCCCAGTACTGATCCTGAAAAGCGTTTCCAACTCCACTTACAAGTAAAACTAGCTAAAATGTGCTTGGCGGCTATTCACTGAAAAGCTCATTCTGCTTACATTTTTGGCACACGGTTGCTCCTACAGGGTCAGCTGAGCAGCGAATTTCTATTTAACCACCTGCTATCATGAGAGACCTCAGGGCTGCATGTTTTGAGCCCAGTACTGATCCTGAAAAGCGTTTCTCCAACCGCACTTACAAGTAAAACTAGCTAAAATGTGCCTGGCTGCTATTCACTGAAAAGCTCATTCTGCTTACATTTTTGGCATACGATTGCTCCTACAGGGTCAGCTGAGCAGCGAATTTCTATTTAACCACCTGCTATCATGAGAGACCTCAGGGCTGCATGTTTTGAGCCCAGTACTGATCCTGAAAAGAGTTTCAAACCCCACTTACAAGTAAAACTAGCTAAAATGTGCCTGGCTGCTATTCACTGAAAAGCTCATTCTGCTTACATTTTTGGCATACGTTTGCTCCTACAGGGTCAGCTGAGCAGCGAATTTCTATTTAACCACCTGCTATCATGAGAGACCTCAAGGCTGCATGTTTTGAGCCCAGTACCTGAGCCTGAAAAGCGTTTCCAACTCCACTTACAAGTAAAACTAGCTAAAATTTGCCTGGCTGCTCTTCACTGAAAAGCTCATTCTGCGTACATTTTTGGCATACGCTTGCTCTTACAGGGTCAGCTGATCAGCGAATTTCTATTTAACCACCTGCTATCATGAGAGACCTCAAGGCTGCATGTTTTGAGCCCAGTACTGATCCTGAAAAGCGTTTCCAACCCCACTTAACAGGAAAACTAGCTAAAATGTGCCTGGCTGCTATTCACTGAAAAGCTCATTCTGTGTACATTTTTGGCATATGTTTGCTCCTGCTGGGTCAGCCAAGTGGCAAATTTCTACTTAACCACCTGCTATCATGAGAGACCTTAAGGCTGCATGTTTTGAGCCGAGTACTGAGCCTGAAAAGCGTTTCCAACTCCACTTACAAGTAAAACTAGCTAAAATTTGCCTGGCTGCTCTTCACTGAAAAGCTCATTCTGCGTACATTTTTGGCATACATTTGCTCCTGCCGGGTCAGCTGAGCAGCGAATTTCTATTTAACCACCTGCTATCATGAGAGACCTCAGGGCTGCATGTTTTGAGCCCAGTACTGATCCTGAAAAGCGTTTCCAACTCCACTTACAAGGAAAACTAGCTAAAATGTGTGTGGCTGCTCTTCACTAAAAAGCTCATTCTGCGTACATTTTTGGAATACGTTTGCTCCTGCTGGGTCAGCCAAGTGGCAAATTTCTACTTAACCACCTGCTATCATGAGAGACCTCAGGGCTGCATGTTTTGAGCCCAGTACTGATCCTGAAAAGAGTTTCAAACCCCACTTACAAGTAAAACTAGCTAAAATGTGCCTGGCTGCTATTCACTGAAAAGCTCATTCTGCTTACATTTTTGGCATACGTTTGCTCCTACAGGGTCAGCCTAGCAGCGAATTTCTATTTAACCACCTGCTATCATGAGAGACCTCAAGGCTGCATGTTTTGAGCCCAGAACTGAGCCTGAAAAGCGTTTCCAACTCCACTTACAAGTAAAACTAGCTAAAATTTGCCTGGCTGCTCTTCACTGAAAAGCTCATTCTGCGTAAATTTTTGGCATACGTTTGCTCCTACAGGGTCAGCTGATCAGCGAATTTCTATTTAACCACCTGCTATCATGAGAGACCTCAAGCCTGCATGTTTTGAGCCCAGTACTGAGCCCGAAAAGCGTTTCCAACCTCACTTACAAGTAAAACTAGCTAAAATGTGCCTGGCTGCTTTTCACTGAAAAGCTCATTCTGCTTACATTTTTGGCATACGGTTGCTTCTACAGGGTCAGCTGAGCAGCGAATTTCTATTTAACCACCTGCTATCATGAGAGACCTCAGGGCTGCATGTTTTGAGCCCAGTACTGATCCTGAAAAGCGTTTCCAACCCCACTTACAAGTAAAACTAGCTAAAATGTGCCTGGCTGCTATTCACTGAAAAGCTCATTCTGCTTACATTTTTGGCATACGGTTGCTCCTACAGGGTCAGCTGAGCAGCGAATTTCTATTTAACCACCTGCTATCATGAGAGACCTCAGGGCTGCATGTTTTGAGCCGAGTACTGATCCTGAAAAGCGTTTCCAACCCCACTTACAAGTAAAACTAGCTAAAATGTGCTTGGCTGCTATTCACTGAAAAGCTCATTCTGCTTACATTTTTGGCACACGGTTGCTCCTACAGGGTCAGCTGAGCAGCGAATTTCTATTTAACCACCTGCTATCATGAGAGACCTCAGGGCTGCATGTTTTGAGCCCAGTACTGATCCTGAAAAGCGTTTCTCCAACCCCACTTACAAGTAAAACTAGCTAAAATGTGCCTGGCTGCTATTCACTGAAAAGCTCATTCTGCTTACATTTTTGGCATACGGTTGCTCCTACAGGGTCAGCTGAGCAGCGAATTTCTATTTAACCACCTGCTATCATGAGAGACCTCAGGGCTGCATGTTTTGAGCCCAGTACTGATCCTGAAAAGAGTTTCAAACCCCACTTACAAGTAAAACTAGCTAAAATGTGCCTGGCTGCTATTCACTGAAAAGCTCATTCTGCTTACATTTTTGGCATACGTTTGCTCCTACAGGGTCAGCTGAGCAGCGAATTTCTATTTAACCACCTGCTATCATGAGAGACCTCAAGGCTGCATGTTTTGAGCCCAGTACCTGAGCCTGAAAAGCGTTTCCAACTCCACTTACAAGTAAAACTAGCTAAAATTTGCCTGGCTGCTCTTCACTGAAAAGCTCATTCTGCGTACATTTTTGGCATACGCTTGCTCTTACAGGGTCAGCTGATCAGCGAATTTCTATTTAACCACCTGCTATCATGAGAGACCTCAAGGCTGCATGTTTTGAGCCCAGTACTAAGCCCGAAAAGCGTTTCCAACCTCACTTACAAGTAAAACTAGCTAAAATGTGCCTGGCTGCTTTTCACTGAAAAGCTCATTCTGCTTACATTTTTGGCATACGGTTGCTCCTACAGGGTCAGCTGAGCAGCGAATTTCTATTTAACCACCTGCTATCATGAGAGACCTCAGGGCTGCATGTTTTGAGCCCAGTACTGATCCTGAAAAGCGTTTCCAACCCCACTTACAAGTAAAACTAGCTAAAATGTGCCTGGCTGCTATTCACTGAAAAGCTCATTCTGCTCACATTTTTGGCATACGGTTGCTCCTACAGGGTCAGCTGAGCAGCGAATTTCTATTTAACCACCTGCTATCATGAGAGACCTCAGGGCTGCATGTTTTGAGCCGAGTACTGATCCTGAAAAGCGTTTCCAACCCCACTTACAAGTAAAACTAGCTAAAATGTGCCTGGCTGCTATTCACTGAAAAGCTCATTCTGCGGCATACGTTTGCTCCTGCTGGGTCAGCTGAGCAGCGAATTTCTATTTAACCACCTGCTATCATGAGAGACCTCAGGGCTGCATGTTTTGAGCCCAGTACTGATCCTGAAAAGAGTTTCAAACCCCACTTACAAGTAAAACTAGCTAAAATGTGCCTGGCTGCTATTCACTGAAAAGCTCATTCTGCTTACATTTTTTGGCATACGTTTGCTCCTACAGGGTCAGCTGAGCAGCGAATTTCTATTTAACCACCTGCTATCATGAGAAATCTCAAGGCTGCATGTTTTGAGCCCAGTACTGAGCCCGAAAAGCGTTTCCAACCCCACTTACAAGTAAAACTAGCTAAAATGTGCCTGGCTGCTATTCACTGAAAAGCTCATTCTGCTTACATTTTTGGCATAGGTTTGCTCCTACAGGGTCAGCTGAGCAGCGAATTTCTATTTAACCACCTGCTATCATGAGAGACCTCAGGGCTGCATGTTTTGAGCCCAGTACTGATCCTGAAAAGCGTTTCCAACCCCACTTACAAGTAAAACTAGCTAAAATGTGCCTCGCTGCTATTCACTGAAAAGCTCATTCTGCTTACATTTTTGGCATACGGTTGCTCCTACAGGGTCAGCTGATCAGCGAATTTCTATTTAACCACCTGCTATCATGAGAGACCTCAGGGCTGCATGTTTTGAGCCCAGTACTGATCCTGAAAAGAGTTTCAAACCCCACTTACAAGTAAAACTAGATAAAAATGTGCCTGGCTGCTATTCACTGAAAAGCTCATTCTGCTTACATTTTTGGCATACGTTTGCTCCTACAGGGTCAGCTGAGCAGCGAATTTCTATTTAACCACCTGCTATCATGAGAGACCTCAAGGCTGCTGCATGTTTTGAGCCCAGTACCTGAGCCTGAAAAGCGTTTCCAACTCCACTTACAAGTAAAACTAGCTAAAATTTGCCTGGCTGCTCTTCACTGAAAAGCTCATTCTGCGTACATTTTTGGCATACGCTTGCTCTTACAGGGTCAGCTGATCAGCGAATTTCTATTTAACCACCTGCTATCATGAGAGACCTCAAGGCTGCATGTTTTGAGCCCAGTACTGAGCCCGAAAAGCGTTTCCAACCTCACTTACAAGTAAAACTAGCTAAAATGTGCCTGGCTGCTTTTCACTGAAAAGCTCATTCTGCTTACATTTTTGGCATACGGTTGCTCCTGCAGGGTCAGCTGAGCAGCGAATTTCTATTTAACCACCTGCTATCATGAGAGACCTCAGGGCTGCATGTTTTGAGCCCAGTACTGATCCTGAAAAGCGTTTCCAACCCCACTTACAAGTAAAACTAGCTAAAATGTGCCTGGCTGCTATTCACTGAAAAGCTCATTCTGCTCACATTTTTGGCATACGGTTGCCCCTACAGGGTCAGCTGAGCAGCGAATTTCTATTTAACCACCTGCTATCATGAGAGACCTCAGGGCTGCATGTTTTGAGCCCAGTACTGATCCTGAAAAGCGTTTCCAACCCCACTTACAAGTAAAACTAGCTAAAATGTGCCTGGCTGCTATTCACTGAAAAGCTCATTCTGCTTACATTTTTGGCATACGGTTGCTCCTACAGGGTCAGCTGAGCAGCAAATTTCTATTTAACCACCTGCTATCATGAGAGACCTCAGGGCTGCATGTTTTGAGCCCAGTACTGATCCTGAAAAGCGTTTCCAACTCCACTTACAAGTAAAACTAGCTAAAATGTGCTTGGCTGCTATTCACTGAAAAGCTCATTCTGTTTACATTTTTGGCACACGGTTGCTCCTACAGGGTCAGCTGAGCAGCGAATTTCTATTTAACCACCTGCTATCATGAGAGACCTCAGGGCTGCATGTTTTGAGCCCAGTACTGATCCTGAAAAGCGTTTCTCCAACCGCACTTACAAGTAAAACTAGCTAAAATGTGCCTGGCTGCTATTCACTGAAAAGCTCATTCTGCTTACATTTTTGGCATACGGTTGCTCCTACAGGGTCAGCTGAGCAGCGAATTTCTATTTAACCACCTGCTATCATGAGAGACCTCAGGGCTGCATGTTTTGAGCCCAGTACTGATCCTGAAAAGAGTTTCAAACCCCACTTACAAGTAAAACTAGCTAAAATGTGCCTGGCTGCTATTCACTGAAAAGCTCATTCTGCTTACATTTTTGGCATACGTTTGCTCCTACAGGGTCAGCTGAGCAGCGAATTTCTATTTAACCACCTGCTATCATGAGAGACCTCAAGGCTGCATGTTTTGAGCCCAGTACTGATCCTGAAAAGCGTTTCCAACCCCACTTAACAGGAAAACTAGCTAAAATGTGCCTGGCTGCTATTCACTGAAAAGCTCATTCTGTGTACATTTTTGGCATATGTTTGCTCCTGCTGGGTCAGCCAAGTGGCAAATTTCTACTTAACCACCTGCTATCATGAGAGACCTTAAGGCTGCATGTTTTGAGCCGAGTACTGAGCCTGAAAAGCGTTTCCAACTCCACTTACAAGTAAAACTAGCTAAAATTTGCCTGGCTGCTCTTCACTGAAAAGCTCATTCTGCCTACATTTTTGGCATACATTTGCTCCTGCCGGGTCAGCTGAGCAGCGAATTTCTATTTAACCACCTGCTATCATGAGAGACCTCAGGGCTGCATGTTTTGAGCCCAGTACTGATCCTGAAAAGCGTTTCCAACTCCACTTACAAGGAAAACTAGCTAAAATGTGCGTGGCTGCTCTTCACTAAAAAGCTCATTCTGCGTACATTTTTGGAATACGTTTGCTCCTGCTGGGTCAGCCAAGTGGCAAATTTCTACTTAACCACCTGCTATCATGAGAGACCTCAGGGCTGCATGTTTTGAGCCCAGTACTGATCCTGAAAAGAGTTTCAAACCCCACTTACAAGTAAAACTAGCTAAAATGTGCCTGGCTGCTATTCACTGAAAAGCTCATTCTGCTTACATTTTTGGCATACGTTTGCTCCTACAGGGTCAGCCTAGCGGCGAATTTCTATTTAACCACCTGCTATCATGAGAGACCTCAAGGCTGCATGTTTTGAGCCCAGTACTGAGCCTGAAAAGCGTTTCCAACTCCACTTACAAGTAAAACTAGCTAAAATTTGCCTGGCTGCTCTTCACTGAAAAGCTCATTCTGCGTAAATTTTTGGCATACGTTTGCTCCTACAGGGTCAGCTGATCAGCGAATTTCTATTTAACCACCTGCTATCATGAGAGACCTCAAGGCTGCATGTTGTGAGCCCAGGACTGAGCCCGAAAAGCGTTTCCAACCTCACTTACAAGTAAAACTAGCTAAAATGTGCCTGGCTGCTTTTCACTGAAAAGCTCATTCTGCTTACATTTTTGGCATACGGTTGCTCCTACAGGGTCAGCTGAGCAGCGAATTTCTATTTAACCACCTGCTATCATGAGAGACCTCAGGGCTGCATGTTTTGAGCCCAGTACTGATCCTGAACAGCGTTTCCAACCCCACTTAACAGGAAAACCAGCTAAAATGTGCCTGGCTGCTATTCACTGAAAAGCTCATTCTGCTTACATTTTTGGCATACGGTTGCTCCTACAGGGTCAGCTGAGCAGTGAATTTCTATTTAACCACCTGCTATCATGAGAGACCTCAGGGCTGCATGTTTTGAGCCGAGTACTGATCCTGAAAAGCGTTTCCAACCCCACTTACAAGTAAAACTAGTTAAAATGTGCATGGCTGCTATTCACTGAAAAGCTCATTCTGTGTACATTTTTGGCATATGTTTGCTCCTGCTAAGTCAGCCAAGTGGCAAATTTCTACTCAACCACCTGCTATCATGAGAGACCTCAGGGCTGCATGTTTTGAGCGCAGTACTGATCCTGAAAAGAGTTTCAAACCCCACTTACAAGTAAAACTAGCTAAAATGTGCCTGGCTGCTATTCACTGAAAAGCTCATTCTGCTTACATTTTTGGCATAGGTTTGCTCCTACAGGGTCAGCTGAGCAGCGAATTTCTATTTAACCACCTGCTATCATGAGAGACCTCAAGGCTGCATGTTTTGAGCCCAGTCCTGAGCCCGAAAAGCGTTTCCAACCCCACTTACAAGTAAAACTAGCTAAAATGTGCCTGGCTGCTTTTCACTGAAAAGCTCATTCTGCTTACATTTTTGGCATACGGTTGCTCCTACAGGGTCAGCTGAGCAGCGAATTTCTATTTAACCACCTGCTATCATGAGAGACCTCAGGGCTGCATGTTTTGAGCCCAGTACTGATCCTGAAAAGAGTTTCAAACCCCAGTTACAAGTAAAACTAGCTAAAATGTGCCTGGCTGCTATTCACTGAAAAGCTCATTCTGCTTACATTTTTGGCATACGTTTGCTCCTACAGGGTCAGCTGAGCAGCGAATTTCTATTTAACCACCTGCTATCATGAGAGACCTCAAGGCTGCATGTTTTGAGCCCAGTACTGATCCTGAAAAGCGTTTCGAACCCCACTTACAAGTAAAACTAGCTAAAATGTGCCTGGCTGCTATTCACTGAAAAGCTCATTCTGCTTACATTTTTGGCATACGGTTGCTCCTACAGGGTCAGCTGAGCAGCGAATTTCTATTTAACCACCTGCTATCATGAGAGACCTCAGGGCTGCATGTTTTGAGCCCAGTACTGATCCTGAAAAGCATTTCCAACTCCACTTACAAGTAAAACTAGCTAAAATGTGCTTGGCTGCTATTCACTGAAAAGCTCATTCTGCTTACATTTTTGGCACACGGTTGCTCCTACAGGGTCAGCTGAGCAGCGAATTTCTATTTAACCACCTGCTATCATGAGAGACCTCAGGGCTGCATGTTTTGAGCCCAGTACTGATCCTGAAAAGCGTTTCTCCAACCGCACTTACAAGTAAAACTAGCTAAAATGTGCCTGGCTGCTATTCACTGAAAAGCTCATTCTGCTTACATTTTTGGCATACGGTTGCTCCTACAGGGTCAGCTGAGCAGCGAATTTCTATTTAACCACCTGCTATCATGACAGACCTCAGGGCTGCATGTTTTGAGCCCAGTACTGATCCTGAAAAGAGTTTCAAACCCCACTTACAAGTAAAACTAGCTAAAATGTGCCTGGCTGCTATTCACTGAAAAGCTCATTCTGCTTACATTTTTGGCATACGTTTGCTCCTACAGGGTCAGCTGAGCAGCGAATTTCTATTTAACCACCTGCTATCATGAGAGACCTCAAGGCTGCATGTTTTGAGCCCAGTACCTGAGCCTGAAAAGCGTTTCCAACCCCACTTACAAGTAAAACTAGCTAAAATGTGCCTGGCTGCTATTCACTGAAAAGCTCATTCTGCTTACATTTTTGGCATACGGTTGCTCCTACAGGGTCAGCTGAGCAGCGAATTTCTATTTAACCACCTGCTATCATGAGAGACCTCAGGGCTGCATGTTTTGAGCCCAGTACTGATCCTGAAAAGAGTTTCAAACCCCACTTACAAGTAAAACTAGCTAAAATGTGCCTGGCTGCTATTCACTGAAAAGCTCATTCTGCTTACATTTTTGGCATACGTTTGCTCCTACAGGGTCAGCTGAGCAGCGAATTTCTATTTAACCACCTGCTATCATGAGAGACCTCAAGGCTGCATGTTTTGAGCCCAGTACCTGAGCCTGAAAAGCGTTTCCAACTCCACTTACAAGTAAAACTAGCTAAAATTTGCCTGGCTGCTCTTCACTGAAAAGCTCATTCTGCGTACATTTTTGGCATACGCTTGCTCTTACAGGGTCAGCTGATCAGCGAATTTCTATTTAACCACCTGCTATCATGAGAGACCTCAAGGCTGCATGTTTTGAGCCCAGTACTGATCCTGAAAAGCGTTTCCAACCCCACTTAACAGGAAAACTAGCTAAAATGTGCCTGGCTGCTATTCACTGAAAAGCTCATTCTGTGTACATTTTTGGCATATGTTTGCTCCTGCTGGGTCAGCCAAGTGGCAAATTTCTACTTAACCACCTGCTATCATGAGAGACCTTAAGGCTGCATGTTTTGAGCCGAGTACTGAGCCTGAAAAGCGTTTCCAACTCCACTTACAAGTAAAACTAGCTAAAATTTGCCTGGCTGCTCTTCACTGAAAAGCTCATTCTGCGTACATTTTTGGCATACATTTGCTCCTGCCGGGTCAGCTGAGCAGCGAATTTCTATTTAACCACCTGCTATCATGAGAGACCTCAGGGCTGCATGTTTTGAGCCCAGTACTGATCCTGAAAAGCGTTTCCAACTCCACTTACAAGGAAAACTAGCTAAAATGTGCGTGGCTGCTCTTCACTAAAAAGCTCATTCTGCGTACATTTTTGGAATACGTTTGCTCCTGCTGGGTCAGCCAAGTGGCAAATTTCTACTTAACCACCTGCTATCATGAGAGACCTCAGGGCTGCATGTTTTGAGCCCAGTACTGATCCTGAAAAGAGTTTCAAACCCCACTTACAAGTAAAACTAGCTAAAATGTGCCTGGCTGCTATTCACTGAAAAGCTCATTCTGCTTACATTTTTGGCATACGTTTGCTCCTACAGGGTCAGCCTAGCAGCGAAATTCTATTTAACCACCTGCTATCATGAGAGACCTCAAGGCTGCATGTTTTGAGCCCAGTACTGAGCCTGAAAAGCGTTTCCAACTCCACTTACAAGTAAAACTAGCTAAAATTTGCCTGGCTGCTCTTCACTGAAAAGCTCATTCTGCGTAAATTTTTGGCATACGTTTGCTCCTACAGGGTCAGCTGATCAGCGAATTTCTATTTAACCACCTGCTATCATGAGAGACCTCAAGGCTGCATGTTGTGAGCCCAGGACTGAGCCCGAAAAGCGTTTCCAACCTCACTTACAAGTAAAACTAGCTAAAATGTGCCTGGCTGCTTTTCACTGAAAAGCTCATTCTGCTTACATTTTTGGCATACGGTTGCTCCTACAGGGTCAGCTGAGCAGCGAATTTCTATTTAACCACCTGCTATCATGAGAGACCTCAGGGCTGCATGTTTTGAGCCCAGTACTGATCCTGAACAGCGTTTCCAACCCCACTTAACAGGAAAACCAGCTAAAATGTGCCTGGCTGCTATTCACTGAAAAGCTCATTCTGCTTACATTTTTGGCATACGGTTGCTCCTACAGGGTCAGCTGAGCAGTGAATTTCTATTTAACCACCTGCTATCATGAGAGACCTCAGGGCTGCATGTTTTGAGCCGAGTACTGATCCTGAAAAGCGTTTCCAACCCCACTTACAAGTAAAACTAGCTAAAATGTGCATGGCTGCTATTCACTGAAAAGCTCATTCTGTGTACATTTTTGGCATATGTTTGCACCTGCTAAGTCAGCCAAGTGGCAAATTTCTACTCAACCACCTGCTATCATGAGAGACCTCAGGGCTGCATGTTTTGAGCGCAGTACTGATCCTGAAAAGAGTTTCAAACCCCACTTACAAGTAAAACTAGCTAAAATGTGCCTGGCTGCTATTCACTGAAAAGCTCATTCTGCTTACATTTTTGGCATAGGTTTGCTCCTACAGGGTCAGCTGAGCAGCGAATTTCTATTTAACCACCTGCTATCATGAGAGACCTCAAGGCTGCATGTTTTGAGCCCAGTACTGAGCCCGAAAAGCGTTTCCAACCCCACTTACAAGTAAAACTAGCTAAAATGTGCCTGGCTGCTTTTCACTGAAAAGCTCATTCTGCTTACATTTTTGGCATACGGTTGCTCCTACAGGGTCAGCTGAGCAGCGAATTTCTATTTAACCACCTGCTATCATGAGAGACCTCAGGGCTGCATGTTTTGAGCCCAGTACTGATCCTGAAAAGAGTTTCAAACCCCAGTTACAAGTAAAACTAGCTAAAATGTGCCTGGCTGCTATTCACTGAAAAGCTTATTCTGCTTACATTTTTGGCATACGTTTGCTCCTACAGGGTCAGCTGAGCAGCGAATTTCTATTTAACCACCTGCTATCATGAGAGACCTCAAGGCTGCATGTTTTGAGCCCAGTACTGAGCCTGAAAAGCGTTTCCAACTCCACTTACAAGTAAAACTAGCTAAAATTTGCCTGGCTGCTCTTCACTGAAAAGCTCATTCTGCGTACATTTTTGGCATACGTTTGCTCCTACAGGGTCAGCTGATCAGCAAATTTCTATTTAACCACCTGCTATCATGAGAGACCTCAAGGCTGCATGTTTTGAGCCCAGTACTGAGCCCGAAAAGCGTTTCCAACCTCACTTACAAGTAAAACTAGCTAAAATGTGCCTGTCTGCTTTTCACTGAAAAGCTCATTCTGCTTACATTTTTGGCATACGGTTGCTCCTACAGGGTCAGCTGAGCAGCGAATTTCTATTTAACCACCTGCTATCATGAGAGACCTCAAGGCTGCATGTTTTGAGCCCAGTACTGAGCCCGAAAAGCGTTTCCAACCCCACTTACAAGTAAAACTAGCTAAAATGTGCCTGGCTGCTTTTCACTGAAAAGCTCATTCTGCTTACATTTTTGGCATACGGTTGCTCCTACAGGGTCAGCTGAGCAGCGAATTTCTATTTAACCACCTGCTATCATGAGAGACCTCAGGGCTGCATGTTTTGAGCCCAGTACTGATCCTGAAAAGCGTTTCCAACCCCACTTACAAGTAAAACTAGCTAAAATGTGCCTGGCTGCTATTCACTGAAAAGCTCATTCTGCTTACATTTTTGGCATACGGTTGCTCCTACAGGGTCAGCTGAGCAGCGAATTTCTATTTAACCACCTGCTATCACGAGAGACCTCAGGGCTGCATGTTTTGAGCCCAGTACTGATCCTGAAAAGCGTTTCCAACTCCACTTACAAGTAAAACTAGCTAAAATGTGCCTGGCTGCTATTCACTGAAAAGCTCATTCTGCTTACATTTTTGGCATACGGTTGCTCCTACAGGGTCAGCTGAGCAGCGAATTTCTATTTAACCACCTGCTATCATGAGAGACCTCAGGGCTGCATGTTTTGAGCCCAGTACTGATCCTGAAAAGCGTTTCCAACCCCACTTACAAGTAAAACTAGCCAAAATGTGCCTGGCTGCTATTCACTGAAAAGCTCATTCTGCTTACATTTTTGGCATACGGTTGCTCCTACAGGGTCAGCTGAGCAGCGAATTTCTATTTAACCACCTGCTATCATGAGAGACCTCAGGGCTGCATGTTTTGAGCCCAGTACTGATCCTGAAAAGAGTTTCCAACCCCAGTTACAAGTAAAACTAGCTAAAATGTGCCTGGCTGCTATTCACTGAAAAGCTCATTCTGCTTACATTTTTGGCATACGTTTGCTCCTACAGGGTCAGCTGAGCAGCGAATTTCTATTTAACCACCTGCTATCATGAGAGACCTCAAGGCTGCATGTTTTGAGCCCAGTACTGAGCCTGAAAAGCGTTTCCAACTCCACTTACAAGTAAAACTAGCTAAAATTTGCCTGGCTGCTCTTCACTGAAAAGCTCATTCTGCGTACATTTTTGGCATACATTTGCTCCTACAGGGTCAGCTGATCAGCGAATTTCTATTTAACCACCTGCTATCATGAGAGACCTCAGGGCTGCATGTTTTGAGCCCAGTACTGATCCTGAAAAGAGTTTCAAACCCCACTTACAAGTAAAACTAGCTAAAATGTGCCTGGCTGCTATTCACTGAAAAGCTCATTCTGTGTACATTTTTGGCATATGTTTGCTCCTGCTGGGTCAGCCAAGTGGCAAATTTCTACTTAACCACCTGCTATCATGAGAGACCTTAAGGCTGCATGTTTTGAGCCGAGTACTGAGCCTGAAAAGCGTTTCCAACTCCACTTACAAGTAAAACTAGCTAAAATGTGCCTGGCTGCTTTTCACTGAAAAGCTCATTCTGCTTACATTTTTGGCATACGGTTGCTCCTACAGGGTCAGCTGAGCAGCGAATTTCTATTTAACCACCTGCTATCATGAGAGACCTCAGGGCTGCATGTTTTGAGCCCAGTACTGATCCTGAAAAGCGTTTCCAACCCCACTTACAAGTAAAACTAGCTAAAATGTGCCTGGCTGCTATTCACTGAAAAGCTCATTCTGCTTACATTTTTGGCATACGTTTGCTCCTACAGGGTCAGCTGAGCAGCGAATTTCTATTTAACCACCTGCTATCATGAGAGACCTCAAGGCTGCATGTTTTGAGCCCAGTACCTGAGCCTGAAAAGCATTTCCAACCCCACTTACAAGTAAAACTAGCTAAAATGTGCCTGGCTGCTATTCACTGAAAAGCTCATTCTGCTTACATTTTTGGCATACGGTTGCTCCTACAGGGTCAGCTGAGCAGCGAATTTCTATTTAACCACCTGCTATCATGAGAGACCTCAGGGCTGCATGTTTTGAGCCCAGTACTGATCCTGAAAAGAGTTTCAAACCCCACTTACAAGTAAAACTAGCTAAAATGTGCCTGGCTGCTATTCACTGAAAAGCTCATTCTGCTTACATTTTTGGCATACGTTTGCTCCTACAGGGTCAGCTGAGCAGCGAATTTCTATTTAACCACCTGCTATCATGAGAGACCTCAAGGCTGCATGTTTTGAGCCCAGTACCTGAGCCTGAAAAGCGTTTCCAACTCCACTTACAAGTAAAACTAGCTAAAATTTGCCTGGCTGCTCTTCACTGAAAAGCTCATTCTGCGTACATTTTTGGCATACGCTTGCTCTTACAGGGTCAGCTGATCAGCGAATTTCTATTTAACCACCTGCTATCATGAGAGACCTCAAGGCTGCATGTTTTGAGCCCAGTACTGATCCTGAAAAGCGTTTCCAACCCCACTTAACAGGAAAACTAGCTAAAATGTGCCTGGCTGCTATTCACTGAAAAGCTCATTCTGTGTACATTTTTGGCATATGTTTGCTCCTGCTGGGTCAGCCAAGTGGCAAATTTCTACTTAACCACCTGCTATCATGAGAGACCTTAAGGCTGCATGTTTTGAGCCGAGTACTGAGCCTGAAAAGCGTTTCCAACTCCACTTACAAGTAAAACTAGCTAAAATTTGCCTGGCTGCTCTTCACTGAAAAGCTCATTCTGCGTACATTTTTGGCATACATTTGCTCCTGCCGGGTCAGCTGAGCAGCGAATTTCTATTTAACCACCTGCTATCATGAGAGACCTCAGGGCTGCATGTTTTGAGCCCAGTACTGATCCTGAAAAGCGTTTCCAACTCCACTTACAAGGAAAACTAGCTAAAATGTGCGTGGCTGCTCTTCACTAAAAAGCTCATTCTGCGTACATTTTTGGAATACGTTTGCTCCTGCTGGGTCAGCCAAGTGGCAAATTTCTACTTAACCACCTGCTATCATGAGAGACCTCAGGGCTGCATGTTTTGAGCCCAGTACTGATCCTGAAAAGAGTTTCAAACCCCACTTACAAGTAAAACTAGCTAAAATGTGCCTGGCTGCTATTCACTGAAAAGCTCATTCTGCTTACATTTTTGGCATACGTTTGCTCCTACAGGGTCAGCCTAGCAGCGAATTTCTATTTAACCACCTGCTATCATGAGAGACCTCAAGGCTGCATGTTTTGAGCCCAGTACTGAGCCTGAAAAGCGTTTCCAACTCCACTTACAAGTAAAACTAGCTAAAATTTGCCTGGCTGCTCTTCACTGAAAAGCTCATTCTGCGTAAATTTTTGGCATACGTTTGCTCCTACAGGGTCAGCTGATCAGCGAATTTCTAGTTAACCACCTGCTATCATGAGAGACCTCAAGGCTGCATGTTGTGAGCCCAGGACTGAGCCCGAAAAGCGTTTCCAACCTCACTTACAAGTAAAACTAGCTAAAATGTGCCTGGCTGCTTTTCACTGAAAAGCTCATTCTGCTTACATTTTTGGCATACGGTTGCTCCTACAGGGTCAGCTGAGCAGCGAATTTCTATTTAACCACCTGCTATCATGAGAGACCTCAGGGCTGCATGTTTTGAGCCCAGTACTGATCCTGAACAGCGTTTCCAACCCCACTTAACAGGAAAACCAGCTAAAATGTGCCTGGCTGCTCTTCACTGAAAAGCTCATTCTGCTTACATTTTTGGCATACGGTTGCTCCTACAGGGTCAGCTGAGCAGTGAATTTCTATTTAACCACCTGCTATCATGAGAGACCTCAGGGCTGCATGTTTTGAGCCGAGTACTGATCCTGAAAAGCGTTTCCAACCCCACTTACAAGTAAAACTAGCTAAAATGTGCATGGCTGCTATTCACTGAAAAGCTCATTCTGTGTACATTTTTGGCATATGTTTGCACCTGCTAAGTCAGCCAAGTGGCAAATTTCTACTCAACCACCTGCTATCATGAGAGACCTCAGGGCTGCATGTTTTGAGCGCAGTACTGATCCTGAAAAGAGTTTCAAACCCCACTTACAAGTAAAACTAGCTAAAATGTGCCTGGCTGCTATTCACTGAAAAGCTCATTCTGCTTACATTTTTGGCATAGGTTTGCTCCTACAGGGTCAGCTGAGCAGCGAATTTCTATTTAACCACCTGCTATCATGAGAGACCTCAAGGCTGCATGTTTTGAGCCCAGTACTGAGCCCGAAAAGCGTTTCCAACCCCACTTACAAGTAAAACTAGCTAAAATGTGCCTGGCTGCTTTTCACTGAAAAGCTCATTCTGCTTACATTTTTGGCATACGGTTGCTCCTACAGGGTCAGCTGATCAGCAAATTTCTATTTAACCACCTGCTATCATGAGAGACCTCAAGGCTGCATGTTTTGAGCCCAGTACTGAGCCCGAAAAGCGTTTCCAACCTCACTTACAAGTAAAACTAGCTAAAATGTGCCTGTCTGCTTTTCACTGAAAAGCTCATTCTGCTTACATTTTTGGCATACGGTTGCTCCTACAGGGTCAGCTGAGCAGCGAATTTCTATTTAACCACCTGCTATCATGAGAGACCTCAAGGCTGCATGTTTTGAGCCCAGTACTGAGCCCGAAAAGCGTTTCCAACCCCACTTACAAGTAAAACTAGCTAAAATGTGCCTGGCTGCTTTTCACTGAAAAGCTCATTCTGCTTACATTTTTGGCATACGGTTGCTCCTACAGGGTCAGCTGAGCAGCGAATTTCTATTTAACCACCTGCTATCATGAGAGACCTCAGGGCTGCATGTTTTGAGCCCAGTACTGATCCTGAAAAGCGTTTCCAACCCCACTTACAAGTAAAACTAGCTAAAATGTGCCTGGCTGCTATTCACTGAAAAGCTCATTCTGCTTACATTTTTGGCATACGGTTGCTCCTACAGGGTCAGCTGAGCAGCGAATTTCTATTTAACCACCTGCTATCATGAGAGACCTCAGGGCTGCATGTTTTGAGCCCAGTACTGATCCTGAAAAGCGTTTCCAACTCCACTTACAAGTAAAACTAGCTAAAATGTGCCTGGCTGCTATTCACTGAAAAGCTCATTCTGCTTACATTTTTGGCATACGGTTGCTCCTACAGGGTCAGCTGAGCAGCGAATTTCTATTTAACCACCTGCTATCATGAGAGACCTCAGGGCTGCATGTTTTGAGCCCAGTACTGATCCTGAAAAGCGTTTCCAACCCCACTTACAAGTAAAACTAGCCAAAATGTGCCTGGCTGCTATTCACTGAAAAGCTCATTCTGCTTACATTTTTGGCATACGGTTGCTCCTACAGGGTCAGCTGAGCAGCGAATTTCTATTTAACCACCTGCTATCATGAGAGACCTCAGGGCTGCATGTTTTGAGCCCAGTACTGATCCTGAAAAGAGTTTCCAACCCCAGTTACAAGTAAAACTAGCTAAAATGTGCCTGGCTGCTATTCACTGAAAAGCTCATTCTGCTTACATTTTTGGCATACGTTTGCTCCTACAGGGTCAGCTGAGCAGCGAATTTCTATTTAACCACCTGCTATCATGAGAGACCTCAAGGCTGCATGTTTTGAGCCCAGTACTGAGCCTGAAAAGCGTTTCCAACTCCACTTACAAGTAAAACTAGCTAAAATTTGCCTGGCTGCTCTTCACTGAAAAGCTCATTCTGCGTACATTTTTGGCATACGTTTGCTCCTACAGGGTCAGCTGATCAGCGAATTTCTATTTAACAACCTGCTATCATGAGAGACCTCAAGGCTGCATGTTTTGAGCCCAGTACTGATCCTGAGAAGCGTTTCCAACCCCACTTACAAGTAAAACTAGCTAAAATGTGCCTGGCTGCTATTCACTGAAAAGCTCATTCTGCTTACATTTTTGGCATACGGTTGCTCCTACAGGGTCAGCTGAGCAGCGAATTTCTATTTAACCACCTGCTATCATGAGAGACCTCAGGGCTGCATGTTTTGAGCCGAGTACTGATCCTGAAAAGCGTTTCCAACCCCACTTAACAGGAAAACTAGCTAAAATGTGCCTGGCTGCTATTCACTGAAAAGCTCATTCTGTGTACATTTTTGGCATATGTTTGCTCCTGCTGGGTCAGCCAAGTGGCAAATTTCTACTTAACCACCTGCTATCATGAGAGACCTTAAGGCTGCATGTTTTGAGCCGAGTACTGAGCCTGAAAAGCGTTTCCAACTCCACTTACAAGTAAAACTAGCTAAAATTTGCCTGGCTGCTCTTCACTGAAAAGCTCATTCTGCGTACATTTTTGGCGAACATTTGGTCCTGCCGGGTCAGCTGAGCAGCGAATTTCTATTTAACCACCTGCTATCATGAGAGACCTCAGGGCTGCATGTTTTGAGCCCAGTACTGATCCTGAAAAGCGTTTCCAACTCCACTTACAAGGAAAACTAGCTAAAATGTGCGTGGCTGCTCTTCACTAAAAAGCTCATTCTGCGTACATTTTTGGAATACGTTTGCTCCTGCTGGGTCAGCCAAGTGGCAAATTTCTACTTAACCACCTGCTATCATGAGAGACCTCAAGGCTGCATGTTTTGAGCCCAGTACTGAGCCCGAAAAGCGTTTCCAACCTCACTTACAATTAAAACTAGCTAAAATGTGCCTGTCTGCTTTTCACTGAAAAGCTCATTCTGCTTACATTTTTGGCATACGGTTGCTCCTACAGGGTCAGCTGAGCAGCGAATTTCTATTTAACCACCTGCTATCATGAGAGACCTCAGGGCTGCATGTTTTGAGCCCAGTACTGATCCTGAGAAGCGTTTCCAACCCCACTTACAAGTAAAACTAGCTAAAATGTGCCTGGCTGCTATTCACTGAAAAGCTCATTCTGCTTACATTTTTGGCATACGGTTGCTCCTACAGGGTCAGCTGAGCAGCGAATTTCTATTTAACCACCTGCTATCATGAGAGACCTCAGGGCTGCATGTTTTGAGCCGAGTACTGATCCTGAAAAGCGTTTCCAACCCCACTTAACAGGAAAACTAGCTAAAATGTGCCTGGCTGCTATTCACTGAAAAGCTCATTCTGTGTACATTTTTGGCATATGTTTGCTCCTGCTGGGTCAGCCAAGTGGCAAATTTCTACTTAACCACCTGCTATCATGAGAGACCTTAAGGCTGCATGTTTTGAGCCGAGTACTGAGCCTGAAAAGCGTTTCCAACTCCACTTACAAGTAAAACTAGCTAAAATGTGCCTGGCTGCTTTTCACTGAAAAGCTCATTCTGCTTACATTTTTGGCATACGGTTGCTCCTACAGGGTCAGCTGAGCAGCGAATTTCTATTTAACCACCTGCTATCATGAGAGACCTCAGGGCTGCATGTTTTGAGCCCAGTACTGATCCTGAAAAGCGTTTCCAACCCCACTTACAAGTAAAACTAGCTAAAATGTGCCTGGCTGCTATTCACTGAAAAGCTCATTCTGCTTACATTTTTGGCATACGTTTGCTCCTACAGGGTCAGCTGAGCAGCGAATTTCTATTTAACCACCTGCTATCATGAGAGACCTCAAGGCTGCATGTTTTGAGCCCAGTACCTGAGCCTGAAAAGCATTTCCAACCCCACTTACAAGTAAAACTAGCTAAAATGTGCCTGGCTGCTATTCACTGAAAAGCTCATTCTGCTTACATTTTTGGCATACGGTTGCTCCTACAGGGTCAGCTGAGCAGCGAATTTCTATTTAACCACCTGCTATCATGAGAGACCTCAGGGCTGCATGTTTTGAGCCCAGTACTGATCCTGAAAAGAGTTTCAAACCCCACTTACAAGTAAAACTAGCTAAAATGTGCCTGGCTGCTATTCACTGAAAAGCTCATTCTGCTTACATTTTTGGCATACGTTTGCTCCTACAGGGTCAGCTGAGCAGCGAATTTCTATTTAACCACCTGCTATCATGAGAGACCTCAAGGCTGCATGTTTTGAGCCCAGTACCTGAGCCTGAAAAGCGTTTCCAACTCCACTTACAAGTAAAACTAGCTAAAATTTGCCTGGCTGCTCTTCACTGAAAAGCTCATTCTGCGTACATTTTTGGCATACGCTTGCTCTTACAGGGTCAGCTGATCAGCGAATTTCTATTTAACCACCTGCTATCATGAGAGACCTCAAGGCTGCATGTTTTGAGCCCAGTACTGATCCTGAAAAGCGTTTCCAACCCCACTTAACAGGAAAACTAGCTAAAATGTGCCTGGCTGCTATTCACTGAAAAGCTCATTCTGTGTACATTTTTGGCATATGTTTGCTCCTGCTGGGTCAGCCAAGTGGCAAATTTCTACTTAACCACCTGCTATCATGAGAGACCTTAAGGCTGCATGTTTTGAGCCGAGTACTGAGCCTGAAAAGCGTTTCCAACTCCACTTACAAGTAAAACTAGCTAAAATTTGCCTGGCTGCTCTTCACTGAAAAGCTCATTCTGCGTACATTTTTGGCATACATTTGCTCCTGCCGGGTCAGCTGAGCAGCGAATTTCTATTTAACCACCTGCTATCATGAGAGACCTCAGGGCTGCATGTTTTGAGCCCAGTACTGATCCTGAAAAGCGTTTCCAACTCCACTTACAAGGAAAACTAGCTAAAATGTGCGTGGCTGCTCTTCACTAAAAAGCTCATTCTGCGTACATTTTTGGAATACGTTTGCTCCTGCTGGGTCAGCCAAGTGGCAAATTTCTACTTAACCACCTGCTATCATGAGAGACCTCAGGGCTGCATGTTTTGAGCCCAGTACTGATCCTGAAAAGAGTTTCAAACCCCACTTACAAGTAAAACTAGCTAAAATGTGCCTGGCTGCTATTCACTGAAAAGCTCATTCTGCTTACATTTTTGGCATACGTTTGCTCCTACAGGGTCAGCCTAGCAGCGAATTTCTATTTAACCACCTGCTATCATGAGAGACCTCAAGGCTGCATGTTTTGAGCCCAGTACTGAGCCTGAAAAGCGTTTCCAACTCCACTTACAAGTAAAACTAGCTAAAATTTGCCTGGCTGCTCTTCACTGAAAAGCTCATTCTGCGTAAATTTTTGGCATACGTTTGCTCCTACAGGGTCAGCTGATCAGCGAATTTCTAGTTAACCACCTGCTATCATGAGAGACCTCAAGGCTGCATGTTGTGAGCCCAGGACTGAGCCCGAAAAGCGTTTCCAACCTCACTTACAAGTAAAACTAGCTAAAATGTGCCTGGCTGCTTTTCACTGAAAAGCTCATTCTGCTTACATTTTTGGCATACGGTTGCTCCTACAGGGTCAGCTGAGCAGCGAATTTCTATTTAACCACCTGCTATCATGAGAGACCTCAGGGCTGCATGTTTTGAGCCCAGTACTGATCCTGAACAGCGTTTCCAACCCCACTTAACAGGAAAACCAGCTAAAATGTGCCTGGCTGCTATTCACTGAAAAGCTCATTCTGCTTACATTTTTGGCATACGGTTGCTCCTACAGGGTCAGCTGAGCAGTGAATTTCTATTTAACCACCTGCTATCATGAGAGACCTCAGGGCTGCATGTTTTGAGCCGAGTACTGATCCTGAAAAGCGTTTCCAACCCCACTTACAAGTAAAACTAGCTAAAATGTGCATGGCTGCTATTCACTGAAAAGCTCATTCTGTGTACATTTTTGGCATATGTTTGCACCTGCTAAGTCAGCCAAGTGGCAAATTTCTACTCAACCACCTGCTATCATGAGAGACCTCAGGGCTGCATGTTTTGAGCGCAGTACTGATCCTGAAAAGAGTTTCAAACCCCACTTACAAGTAAAACTAGCTAAAATGTGCCTGGCTGCTATTCACTGAAAAGCTCATTCTGCTTACATTTTTGGCATAGGTTTGCTCCTACAGGGTCAGCTGAGCAGCGAATTTCTATTTAACCACCTGCTATCATGAGAGACCTCAAGGCTGCATGTTTTGAGCCCAGTACTGAGCCCGAAAAGCGTTTCCAACCCCACTTACAAGTAAAACTAGCTAAAATGTGCCTGGCTGCTTTTCACTGAAAAGCTCATTCTGCTTACATTTTTGGCATACGGTTGCTCCTACAGGGTCAGCTGAGCAGCGAATTTCTATTTAACCACCTGCTATCATGAGAGACCTCAGGGCTGCATGTTTTGAGCCCAGTACTGATCCTGAAAAGAGTTTCAAACCCCAGTTACAAGTAAAACTAGCTAAAATGTGCCTGGCTGCTATTCACTGAAAAGCTCATTCTGCTTACATTTTTGGCATACGTTTGCTCCTACAGGGTCAGCTGAGCAGCGAATTTCTATTTAACCACCTGCTATCATGAGAGACCTCAAGGCTGCATGTTTTGAGCCCAGTACTGAGCCTGAAAAGCGTTTCCAACTCCACTTACAAGTAAAACTAGCTAAAATTTGCCTGGCTGCTCTTCACTGAAAAGCTCATTCTGCGTACATTTTTGGCATACGTTTGCTCCTACAGGGTCAGCTGATCAGCAAATTTCTATTTAACCACCTGCTATCATGAGAGACCTCAAGGCTGCATGTTTTGAGCCCAGTACTGAGCCCGAAAAGCGTTTCCAACCTCACTTACAAGTAAAACTAGCTAAAATGTGCCTGTCTGCTTTTCACTGAAAAGCTCATTCTGCTTACATTTTTGGCATACGGTTGCTCCTACAGGGTCAGCTGAGCAGCGAATTTCTATTTAACCACCTGCTATCATGAGAGACCTCAAGGCTGCATGTTTTGAGCCCAGTACTGAGCCCGAAAAGCGTTTCCAACCCCACTTACAAGTAAAACTAGCTAAAATGTGCCTGGCTGCTTTTCACTGAAAAGCTCATTCTGCTTACATTTTTGGCATACGGTTGCTCCTACAGGGTCAGCTGAGCAGCGAATTTCTATTTAACCACCTGCTATCATGAGAGACCTCAGGGCTGCATGTTTTGAGCCCAGTACTGATCCTGAAAAGCGTTTCCAACCCCACTTACAAGTAAAACTAGCTAAAATGTGCCTGGCTGCTATTCACTGAAAAGCTCATTCTGCTTACATTTTTGGCATACGGTTGCTCCTACAGGGTCAGCTGAGCAGCGAATTTCTATTTAACCACCTGCTATCATGAGAGACCTCAGGGCTGCATGTTTTGAGCCCAGTACTGATCCTGAAAAGCGTTTCCAACTCCACTTACAAGTAAAACTAGCTAAAATGTGCCTGGCTGCTATTCACTGAAAAGCTCATTCTGCTTACATTTTTGGCATACGGTTGCTCCTACAGGGTCAGCTGAGCAGCGAATTTCTATTTAACCACCTGCTATCATGAGAGACCTCAGGGCTGCATGTTTTGAGCCCAGTACTGATCCTGAAAAGCGTTTCCAACCCCACTTACAAGTAAAACTAGCCAAAATGTGCCTGGCTGCTATTCACTGAAAAGCTCATTCTGCTTACATTTTTGGCATACGGTTGCTCCTACAGGGTCAGCTGAGCAGCGAATTTCTATTTAACCACCTGCTATCATGAGAGACCTCAGGGCTGCATGTTTTGAGCCCAGTACTGATCCTGAAAAGAGTTTCCAACCCCAGTTACAAGTAAAACTAGCTAAAATGTGCCTGGCTGCTATTCACTGAAAAGCTCATTCTGCTTACATTTTTGGCATACGTTTGCTCCTACAGGGTCAGCTGAGCAGCGAATTTCTATTTAACCACCTGCTATCATGAGAGACCTCAAGGCTGCATGTTTTGAGCCCAGTACTGAGCCTGAAAAGCGTTTCCAACTCCACTTACAAGTAAAACTAGCTAAAATTTGCCTGGCTGCTCTTCACTGAAAAGCTCATTCTGCGTACATTTTTGGCATACGTTTGCTCCTACAGGGTCAGCTGATCAGCGAATTTCTATTTAACAACCTGCTATCATGAGAGACCTCAAGGCTGCATGTTTTGAGCCCAGTACTGAGCCCGAAAAGCGTTTCCAACCTCACTTACAATTAAAACTAGCTAAAATGTGCCTGTCTGCTTTTCACTGAAAAGCTCATTCTGCTTACATTTTTGGCATACGGTTGCTCCTACAGGGTCAGCTGAGCAGCGAATTTCTATTTAACCACCTGCTATCATGAGAGACCTCAGGGCTGCATGTTTTGAGCCCAGTACTGATCCTGAGAAGCGTTTCCAACCCCACTTACAAGTAAAACTAGCTAAAATGTGCCTGGCTGCTATTCACTGAAAAGCTCATTCTGCTTACATTTTTGGCATACGGTTGCTCCTACAGGGTCAGCTGAGCAGCGAATTTCTATTTAACCACCTGCTATCATGAGAGACCTCAGGGCTGCATGTTTTGAGCCGAGTACTGATCCTGAAAAGCGTTTCCAACCCCACTTAACAGGAAAACTAGCTAAAATGTGCCTGGCTGCTATTCACTGAAAAGCTCATTCTGTGTACATTTTTGGCATATGTTTGCTCCTGCTGGGTCAGCCAAGTGGCAAATTTCTACTTAACCACCTGCTATCATGAGAGACCTTAAGGCTGCATGTTTTGAGCCGAGTACTGAGCCTGAAAAGCGTTTCCAACTCCACTTACAAGTAAAACTAGCTAAAATTTGCCTGGCTGCTCTTCACTGAAAAGCTCATTCTGCGTACATTTTTGGCGAACATTTGGTCCTGCCGGGTCAGCTGAGCAGCGAATTTCTATTTAACCACCTGCTATCATGAGAGACCTCAGGGCTGCATGTTTTGAGCCCAGTACTGATCCTGAAAAGCGTTTCCAACTCCACTTACAAGGAAAACTAGCTAAAATGTGCGTGGCTGCTCTTCACTAAAAAGCTCATTCTGCGTACATTTTTGGAATACGTTTGCTCCTGCTGGGTCAGCCAAGTGGCAAATTTCTACTTAACCACCTGCTATCATGAGAGACCTCAGGGCTGCATGTTTTGAGCCCAGTACTGATCCTGAAAAGAGTTTCAAACCCCACTTACAAGTAAAACAAGCTAAAATGTGCCTGGCTGCTATTCACTGAAAAGCTCATTCTGCTTACATTTTTGGCATACGTTTGCTCCTACAGGGTCAGCTGAGCAGCGAATTTCTATTTAACCACCTGCTATCATGAGAGACCTCAAGGCTGCATGTTTTGAGCCCAGTACTGAGCCTGAAAAGCGTTTCCAACTCCACTTACAAGTAAAACTAGCTAAATTTGCCTGGCTGCTCTTCACTGAAAAGCTCATTCTGCGTACATTTTTGGCATACGTTTGCTCCTACAGGGTCAGCTGATCAGCAAATTTCTATTTAACCACCTGCTATCATGAGAGACCTCAAGGCTGCATGTTTTGAGCCCAGTACTGAGCCCGAAAAGCGTTTCCAACCTCACTTACAAGTAAAACTAGCTAAAATGTGCCTGTCTGCTTTTCACTGAAAAGCTCATTCTGCTTACATTTTTGGCATACGGTTGCTCCTACAGGGTCAGCTGAGCAGCGAATTTCTATTTAACCACCTGCTATCATGAGAGACCTCAAGGCTGCATGTTTTGAGCCCAGTACTGAGCCCGAAAAGCGTTTCCAACCCCACTTACAAGTAAAACTAGCTAAAATGTGCCTGTCTGCTTTTCACTGAAAAGCTCATTCTGCTTACATTTTTGGCATACGGTTGCTCCTACAGGGTCAGCTGAGCAGCGAATTTCTATTTAACCACCTGCTATCATGAGAGACCTCAGGGCTGCATGTTTTGAGCCCAGTACTGATCCTGAAAAGCGTTTCCAACCCCACTTACAAGTAAAACTAGCTAAAATGTGCCTGGCTGCTATTCACTGAAAAGCTCATTCTGCTTACATTTTTGGCATACGGTTGCTCCTACAGGGTCAGCTGAGCAGCGAATTTCTATTTAACCACCTGCTATCATGAGAGACCTCAGGGCTGCATGTTTTGAGCCCAGTACTGATCCTGAAAAGCGTTTCCAACTCCACTTACAAGTAAAACTAGCTAAAATGTGCCTGGCTGCTATTCACTGAAAAGCTCATTCTGCTTACATTTTTGGCATACGGTTGCTCCTACAGGGTCAGCTGAGCAGCGAATTTCTATTTAACCACCTGCTATCATGAGAGACCTCAGGGCTGCATGTTTTGAGCCCAGTACTGATCCTGAAAAGCGTTTCCAACCCCACTTACAAGTAAATCTAGCCAAAATGTGCCTGGCTGCTATTCACTGAAAAGCTCATTCTGCTTACATTTTTGGCATACGGTTGCTCCTACAGGGTCAGCTGAGCAGCGAATTTCTATTTAACCACCTGCTATCATGAGAGACCTCAGGGCTGAATGTTTTGAGCCCAGTACTGATCCTGAAAAGAGTTTCCAACCCCAGTTACAAGTAAAACTAGCTAAAATGTGCCTGGCTGCTATTCACTGAAAAGCTCATTCTGCTTACATTTTTGGCATACGTTTGCTCCTACAGGGTCAGCTGATCAGCGAATTTCTATTTAACAACCTGCTATCATGAGAGACCTCAAGGCTGCATGTTTTGAGCCCAGTACTGAGCCCGAAAAGCGTTTCCAACCTCACTTACAATTAAAACTAGCTAAAATGTGCCTGTCTGCTTTTCACTGAAAAGCTCATTCTGCTTACATTTTTGGCATACGGTTGCTCCTACAGGGTCAGCTGAGCAGCGAATTTCTATTTAACCACCTGCTATCATGAGAGACCTCAGGGCTGCATGTTTTGAGCCCAGTACTGATCCTGAGAAGCGTTTCCAACCCCACTTACAAGTAAAACTAGCTAAAATGTGCCTGGCTGCTATTCACTGAAAAGCTCATTCTGCTTACATTTTTGGCATACGGTTGCTCCTACAGGGTCAGCTGAGCAGCGAATTTCTATTTAACCACCTGCTATCATGAGAGACCTCAGGGCTGCATGTTTTGAGCCGAGTACTGATCCTGAAAAGCGTTTCCAACCCCACTTAACAGGAAAACTAGCTAAAATGTGCCTGGCTGCTATTCACTGAAAAGCTCATTCTGTGTACATTTTTGGCATATGTTTGCTCCTGCTGGGTCAGCCAAGTGGCAAATTTCTACTTAACCACCTGCTATCATGAGAGACCTTAAGGCTGCATGTTTTGAGCCGAGTACTGAGCCTGAAAAGCGTTTCCAACTCCACTTACAAGTAAAACTAGCTAAAATTTGCCTGGCTGCTCTTCACTGAAAAGCTCATTCTGCGTACATTTTTGGCATACATTTGCTCCTGCCGGGTCAGCTGAGCAGCGAATTTCTATTTAACCACCTGCTATCATGAGAGACCTCAGGGCTGCATGTTTTGAGCCCAGTACTGATCCTGAAAAGCGTTTCCAACTCCACTTACAAGGAAAACTAGCTAAAATGTGCGTGGCTGCTCTTCACTAAAAAGCTCATTCTGCGTACATTTTTGGAATACGTTTGCTCCTGCTGGGTCAGCCAAGTGGCAAATTTCTACTTAACCACCTGCTATCATGAGAGACCTCAGGGCTGCATGTTTTGAGCCCAGTACTGATCCTGAAAAGAGTTTCAAACCCCACTTACAAGTAAAACTAGCTAAAATGTGCCTGGCTGCTATTCACTGAAAAGCTCATTCTGCTTACATTTTTGGCATACGTTTGCTCCTACAGGGTCAGCCTAGCAGCGAATTTCTATTTAACCACCTGCTATCATGAGAGACCTCAAGGCTGCATGTTTTGAGCCCAGTACTGAGCCTGAAAAGCGTTTCCAACTCCACTTACAAGTAAAACTAGCTAAAATTTGCCTGGCTGCTCTTCACTGAAAAGCTCATTCTGCGTAAATTTTTGGCATACGTTTGCTCCTACAGGGTCAGCTGATCAGCGAATTTCTATTTAACCACCTGCTATCATGAGAGACCTCAAGCCTGCATGTTTTGAGCCCAGTACTGAGCCCGAAAAGCGTTTCCAACCTCACTTACAAGTAAAACTAGCTAAAATGTGCCTGGCTGCTTTTCACTGAAAAGCTCATTCTGCTTACATTTTTGGCATACGGTTGCTCCTACAGGGTCAGCTGAGCAGCGAATTTCTATTTAACCACCTGCTATCATGAGAGACCTCAGGGCTGCATGTTTTGAGCCCAGTACTGATCCTGAAAAGCGTTTCCAACCCCACTTACAAGTAAAACTAGCTAAAATGTGCCTGGCTGCTATTCACTGAAAAGCTCATTCTGCTTACATTTTTGGCATACGGTTGCTCCTACAGGGTCAGCTGAGCAGCGAATTTCTATTTAACCACCTGCTATCATGAGAGACCTCAGGGCTGCATGTTTTGAGCCGAGTACTGATCCTGAAAAGCGTTTCCAACCCCACTTACAAGTAAAACTAGCTAAAATGTGCTTGGCTGCTATTCACTGAAAAGCTCATTCTGCTTACATTTTTGGCACACGGTTGCTCCTACAGGGTCAGCTGAGCAGCGAATTTCTATTTAACCACCTGCTATCATGAGAGACCTCAGGGCTGCATGTTTTGAGCCCAGTACTGATCCTGAAAAGCGTTTCTCCAACCCCACTTACAAGGAAAACTAGCTAAAATGTGCCTGGCTGCTATTCACTGAAAAGCTCATTCTGCTTACATTTTTGGCATACGGTTGCTCCTACAGGGTCAGCTGAGCAGCGAATTTCTATTTAACCACCTGCTATCATGAGAGACCTCAGGGCTGCATGTTTTGAGCCCAGTACTGATCCTGAAAAGAGTTTCAAACCCCACTTACAAGTAAAACTAGCTAAAATGTGCCTGGCTGCTATTCACTGAAAAGCTCATTCTGCTTACATTTTTGGCATACGTTTGCTCCTACAGGGTCAGCTGAGCAGCGAATTTCTATTTAACCACCTGCTATCATGAGAGACCTCAAGGCTGCATGTTTTGAGCCCAGTACCTGAGCCTGAAAAGCGTTTCCAACTCCACTTACAAGTAAAACTAGCTAAAATTTGCCTGGCTGCTCTTCACTGAAAAGCTCATTCTGCGTACATTTTTGGCATACGCTTGCTCTTACAGGGTCAGCTGATCAGCGAATTTCTATTTAACCACCTGCTATCATGAGAGACCTCAAGGCTGCATGTTTTGAGCCCAGTACTAAGCCCGAAAAGCGTTTCCAACCTCACTTACAAGTAAAACTAGCTAAAATGTGCCTGGCTGCTTTTCACTGAAAAGCTCATTCTGCTTACATTTTTGGCATACGGTTGCTCCTACAGGGTCAGCTGAGCAGCGAATTTCTATTTAACCACCTGCTATCATGAGAGACCTCAGGGCTGCATGTTTTGAGCCCAGTACTGATCCTGAAAAGCGTTTCCAACCCCACTTACAAGTAAAACTAGCTAAAATGTGCCTGGCTGCTATTCACTGAAAAGCTCATTCTGCTCACATTTTTGGCATACGGTTGCTCCTACAGGGTCAGCTGAGCAGCGAATTTCTATTTAACCACCTGCTATCATGAGAGACCTCAGGGCTGCATGTTTTGAGCCGAGTACTGATCCTGAAAAGCGTTTCCAACCCCACTTACAAGTAAAACTAGCTAAAATGTGCCTGGCTGCTATTCACTGAAAAGCTCATTCTGCGGCATACGTTTGCTCCTGCTGGGTCAGCTGAGCAGCGAATTTCTATTTAACCACCTGCTATCATGAGAGACCTCAGGGCTGCATGTTTTGAGCCCAGTACTGATCCTGAAAAGAGTTTCAAACCCCACTTACAAGTAAAACTAGCTAAAATGTGCCTGGCTGCTATTCACTGAAAAGCTCATTCTGCTTACATTTTTTGGCATACGTTTGCTCCTACAGGGTCAGCTGAGCAGCGAATTTCTATTTAACCACCTGCTATCATGAGAAATCTCAAGGCTGCATGTTTTGAGCCCAGTACTGAGCCCGAAAAGCGTTTCCAACCCCACTTACAAGTAAAACTAGCTAAAATGTGCCTGGCTGCTATTCACTGAAAAGCTCATTCTGCTTACATTTTTGGCATAGGTTTGCTCCTACAGGGTCAGCTGAGCAGCGAATTTCTATTTAACCACCTGCTATCATGAGAGACCTCAGGGCTGCATGTTTTGAGCCCAGTACTGATCCTGAAAAGCGTTTCCAACCCCACTTACAAGTAAAACTAGCTAAAATGTGCCTCGCTGCTATTCACTGAAAAGCTCATTCTGCTTACATTTTTGGCATACGGTTGCTCCTACAGGGTCAGCTGATCAGCGAATTTCTATTTAACCACCTGCTATCATGAGAGACCTCAGGGCTGCATGTTTTGAGCCCAGTACTGATCCTGAAAAGAGTTTCAAACCCCACTTACAAGTAAAACTAGATAAAAATGTGCCTGGCTGCTATTCACTGAAAAGCTCATTCTGCTTACATTTTTGGCATACGTTTGCTCCTACAGGGTCAGCTGAGCAGCGAATTTCTATTTAACCACCTGCTATCATGAGAGACCTCAAGGCTGCTGCATGTTTTGAGCCCAGTACCTGAGCCTGAAAAGCGTTTCCAACTCCACTTACAAGTAAAACTAGCTAAAATTTGCCTGGCTGCTCTTCACTGAAAAGCTCATTCTGCGTACATTTTTGGCATACGCTTGCTCTTACAGGGTCAGCTGATCAGCGAATTTCTATTTAACCACCTGCTATCATGAGAGACCTCAAGGCTGCATGTTTTGAGCCCAGTACTGAGCCCGAAAAGCGTTTCCAACCTCACTTACAAGTAAAACTAGCTAAAATGTGCCTGGCTGCTTTTCACTGAAAAGCTCATTCTGCTTACATTTTTGGCATACGGTTGCTCCTGCAGGGTCAGCTGAGCAGCGAATTTCTATTTAACCACCTGCTATCATGAGAGACCTCAGGGCTGCATGTTTTGAGCCCAGTACTGATCCTGAAAAGCGTTTCCAACCCCACTTACAAGTAAAACTAGCTAAAATGTGCCTGGCTGCTATTCACTGAAAAGCTCATTCTGCTCACATTTTTGGCATACGGTTGCCCCTACAGGGTCAGCTGAGCAGCGAATTTCTATTTAACCACCTGCTATCATGAGAGACCTCAGGGCTGCATGTTTTGAGCCCAGTACTGATCCTGAAAAGCGTTTCCAACCCCACTTACAAGTAAAACTAGCTAAAATGTGCCTGGCTGCTATTCACTGAAAAGCTCATTCTGCTTACATTTTTGGCATACGGTTGCTCCTACAGGGTCAGCTGAGCAGCAAATTTCTATTTAACCACCTGCTATCATGAGAGACCTCAGGGCTGCATGTTTTGAGCCCAGTACTGATCCTGAAAAGCGTTTCCAACTCCACTTACAAGTAAAACTAGCTAAAATGTGCTTGGCTGCTATTCACTGAAAAGCTCATTCTGTTTACATTTTTGGCACACGGTTGCTCCTACAGGGTCAGCTGAGCAGCGAATTTCTATTTAACCACCTGCTATCATGAGAGACCTCAGGGCTGCATGTTTTGAGCCCAGTACTGATCCTGAAAAGCGTTTCTCCAACCGCACTTACAAGTAAAACTAGCTAAAATGTGCCTGGCTGCTATTCACTGAAAAGCTCATTCTGCTTACATTTTTGGCATACGGTTGCTCCTACAGGGTCAGCTGAGCAGCGAATTTCTATTTAACCACCTGCTATCATGAGAGACCTCAGGGCTGCATGTTTTGAGCCCAGTACTGATCCTGAAAAGAGTTTCAAACCCCACTTACAAGTAAAACTAGCTAAAATGTGCCTGGCTGCTATTCACTGAAAAGCTCATTCTGCTTACATTTTTGGCATACGTTTGCTCCTACAGGGTCAGCTGAGCAGCGAATTTCTATTTAACCACCTGCTATCATGAGAGACCTCAAGGCTGCATGTTTTGAGCCCAGTACTGATCCTGAAAAGCGTTTCCAACCCCACTTAACAGGAAAACTAGCTAAAATGTGCCTGGCTGCTATTCACTGAAAAGCTCATTCTGTGTACATTTTTGGCATATGTTTGCTCCTGCTGGGTCAGCCAAGTGGCAAATTTCTACTTAACCACCTGCTATCATGAGAGACCTTAAGGCTGCATGTTTTGAGCCGAGTACTGAGCCTGAAAAGCGTTTCCAACTCCACTTACAAGTAAAACTAGCTAAAATTTGCCTGGCTGCTCTTCACTGAAAAGCTCATTCTGCCTACATTTTTGGCATACATTTGCTCCTGCCGGGTCAGCTGAGCAGCGAATTTCTATTTAACCACCTGCTATCATGAGAGACCTCAGGGCTGCATGTTTTGAGCCCAGTACTGATCCTGAAAAGCGTTTCCAACTCCACTTACAAGGAAAACTAGCTAAAATGTGCGTGGCTGCTCTTCACTAAAAAGCTCATTCTGCGTACATTTTTGGAATACGTTTGCTCCTGCTGGGTCAGCCAAGTGGCAAATTTCTACTTAACCACCTGCTATCATGAGAGACCTCAGGGCTGCATGTTTTGAGCCCAGTACTGATCCTGAAAAGAGTTTCAAACCCCACTTACAAGTAAAACTAGCTAAAATGTGCCTGGCTGCTATTCACTGAAAAGCTCATTCTGCTTACATTTTTGGCATACGTTTGCTCCTACAGGGTCAGCCTAGCGGCGAATTTCTATTTAACCACCTGCTATCATGAGAGACCTCAAGGCTGCATGTTTTGAGCCCAGTACTGAGCCTGAAAAGCGTTTCCAACTCCACTTACAAGTAAAACTAGCTAAAATTTGCCTGGCTGCTCTTCACTGAAAAGCTCATTCTGCGTAAATTTTTGGCATACGTTTGCTCCTACAGGGTCAGCTGATCAGCGAATTTCTATTTAACCACCTGCTATCATGAGAGACCTCAAGGCTGCATGTTGTGAGCCCAGGACTGAGCCCGAAAAGCGTTTCCAACCTCACTTACAAGTAAAACTAGCTAAAATGTGCCTGGCTGCTTTTCACTGAAAAGCTCATTCTGCTTACATTTTTGGCATACGGTTGCTCCTACAGGGTCAGCTGAGCAGCGAATTTCTATTTAACCACCTGCTATCATGAGAGACCTCAGGGCTGCATGTTTTGAGCCCAGTACTGATCCTGAACAGCGTTTCCAACCCCACTTAACAGGAAAACCAGCTAAAATGTGCCTGGCTGCTATTCACTGAAAAGCTCATTCTGCTTACATTTTTGGCATACGGTTGCTCCTACAGGGTCAGCTGAGCAGTGAATTTCTATTTAACCACCTGCTATCATGAGAGACCTCAGGGCTGCATGTTTTGAGCCGAGTACTGATCCTGAAAAGCGTTTCCAACCCCACTTACAAGTAAAACTAGTTAAAATGTGCATGGCTGCTATTCACTGAAAAGCTCATTCTGTGTACATTTTTGGCATATGTTTGCTCCTGCTAAGTCAGCCAAGTGGCAAATTTCTACTCAACCACCTGCTATCATGAGAGACCTCAGGGCTGCATGTTTTGAGCGCAGTACTGATCCTGAAAAGAGTTTCAAACCCCACTTACAAGTAAAACTAGCTAAAATGTGCCTGGCTGCTATTCACTGAAAAGCTCATTCTGCTTACATTTTTGGCATAGGTTTGCTCCTACAGGGTCAGCTGAGCAGCGAATTTCTATTTAACCACCTGCTATCATGAGAGACCTCAAGGCTGCATGTTTTGAGCCCAGTACTGAGCCCGAAAAGCGTTTCCAACCCCACTTACAAGTAAAACTAGCTAAAATGTGCCTGGCTGCTTTTCACTGAAAAGCTCATTCTGCTTACATTTTTGGCATACGGTTGCTCCTACAGGGTCAGCTGAGCAGCGAATTTCTATTTAACCACCTGCTATCATGAGAGACCTCAGGGCTGCATGTTTTGAGCCCAGTACTGATCCTGAAAGGAGTTTCAAACCCCAGTTACAAGTAAAACTAGCTAAAATGTGCCTGGCTGCTATTCACTGAAAAGCTCATTCTGCTTACATTTTTGGCATACGTTTGCTCCTACAGGGTCAGCTGAGCAGCGAATTTCTATTTAACCACCTGCTATCATGAGAGACCTCAAGGCTGCATGTTTTGAGCCCAGTACTGATCCTGAAAAGCGTTTCGAACCCCACTTACAAGTAAAACTAGCTAAAATGTGCCTGGCTGCTATTCACTGAAAAGCTCATTCTGCTTACATTTTTGGCATACGGTTGCTCCTACAGGGTCAGCTGAGCAGCGAATTTCTATTTAACCACCTGCTATCATGAGAGACCTCAGGGCTGCATGTTTTGAGCCCAGTACTGATCCTGAAAAGCGTTTCCAACTCCACTTACAAGTAAAACTAGCTAAAATGTGCTTGGCTGCTATTCACTGAAAAGCTCATTCTGCTTACATTTTTGGCACACGGTTGCTCCTACAGGGTCAGCTGAGCAGCGAATTTCTATTTAACCACCTGCTATCATGAGAGACCTCAGGGCTGCATGTTTTGAGCCCAGTACTGATCCTGAAAAGCGTTTCTCCAACCGCACTTACAAGTAAAACTAGCTAAAATGTGCCTGGCTGCTATTCACTGAAAAGCTCATTCTGCTTACATTTTTGGCATACGGTTGCTCCTACAGGGTCAGCTGAGCAGCGAATTTCTATTTAACCACCTGCTATCATGACAGACCTCAGGGCTGCATGTTTTGAGCCCAGTACTGATCCTGAAAAGAGTTTCAAACCCCACTTACAAGTAAAACTAGCTAAAATGTGCCTGGCTGCTATTCACTGAAAAGCTCATTCTGCTTACATTTTTGGCATACGTTTGCTCCTACAGGGTCAGCTGAGCAGCGAATTTCTATTTAACCACCTGCTATCATGAGAGACCTCAAGGCTGCATGTTTTGAGCCCAGTACCTGAGCCTGAAAAGCGTTTCCAACCCCACTTACAAGTAAAACTAGCTAAAATGTGCCTGGCTGCTATTCACTGAAAAGCTCATTCTGCTTACATTTTTGGCATACGGTTGCTCCTACAGGGTCAGCTGAGCAGCGAATTTCTATTTAACCACCTGCTATCATGAGAGACCTCAGGGCTGCATGTTTTGAGCCCAGTACTGATCCTGAAAAGAGTTTCAAACCCCACTTACAAGTAAAACTAGCTAAAATGTGCCTGGCTGCTATTCACTGAAAAGCTCATTCTGCTTACATTTTTGGCATACGTTTGCTCCTACAGGGTCAGCTGAGCAGCGAATTTCTATTTAACCACCTGCTATCATGAGAGACCTCAAGGCTGCATGTTTTGAGCCCAGTACCTGAGCCTGAAAAGCGTTTCCAACTCCACTTACAAGTAAAACTAGCTAAAATTTGCCTGGCTGCTCTTCACTGAAAAGCTCATTCTGCGTACATTTTTGGCATACGCTTGCTCTTACAGGGTCAGCTGATCAGCGAATTTCTATTTAACCACCTGCTATCATGAGAGACCTCAAGGCTGCATGTTTTGAGCCCAGTACTGATCCTGAAAAGCGTTTCCAACCCCACTTAACAGGAAAACTAGCTAAAATGTGCCTGGCTGCTATTCACTGAAAAGCTCATTCTGTGTACATTTTTGGCATATGTTTGCTCCTGCTGGGTCAGCCAAGTGGCAAATTTCTACTTAACCACCTGCTATCATGAGAGACCTTAAGGCTGCATGTTTTGAGCCGAGTACTGAGCCTGAAAAGCGTTTCCAACTCCACTTACAAGTAAAACTAGCTAAAATTTGCCTGGCTGCTCTTCACTGAAAAGCTCATTCTGCGTACATTTTTGGCATACATTTGCTCCTGCCGGGTCAGCTGAGCAGCGAATTTCTATTTAACCACCTGCTATCATGAGAGACCTCAGGGCTGCATGTTTTGAGCCCAGTACTGATCCTGAAAAGCGTTTCCAACTCCACTTACAAGGAAAACTAGCTAAAATGTGCGTGGCTGCTCTTCACTAAAAAGCTCATTCTGCGTACATTTTTGGAATACGTTTGCTCCTGCTGGGTCAGCCAAGTGGCAAATTTCTACTTAACCACCTGCTATCATGAGAGACCTCAGGGCTGCATGTTTTGAGCCCAGTACTGATCCTGAAAAGAGTTTCAAACCCCACTTACAAGTAAAACTAGCTAAAATGTGCCTGGCTGCTATTCACTGAAAAGCTCATTCTGCTTACATTTTTGGCATACGTTTGCTCCTACAGGGTCAGCCTAGCAGCGAATTTCTATTTAACCACCTGCTATCATGAGAGACCTCAAGGCTGCATGTTTTGAGCCCAGTACTGAGCCTGAAAAGCGTTTCCAACTCCACTTACAAGTAAAACTAGCTAAAATTTGCCTGGCTGCTCTTCACTGAAAAGCTCATTCTGCGTAAATTTTTGGCATACGTTTGCTCCTACAGGGTCAGCTGATCAGCGAATTTCTATTTAACCACCTGCTATCATGAGAGACCTCAAGGCTGCATGTTGTGAGCCCAGGACTGAGCCCGAAAAGCGTTTCCAACCTCACTTACAAGTAAAACTAGCTAAAATGTGCCTGGCTGCTTTTCACTGAAAAGCTCATTCTGCTTACATTTTTGGCATACGGTTGCTCCTACAGGGTCAGCTGAGCAGCGAATTTCTATTTAACCACCTGCTATCATGAGAGACCTCAGGGCTGCATGTTTTGAGCCCAGTACTGATCCTGAACAGCGTTTCCAACCCCACTTAACAGGAAAACCAGCTAAAATGTGCCTGGCTGCTATTCACTGAAAAGCTCATTCTGCTTACATTTTTGGCATACGGTTGCTCCTACAGGGTCAGCTGAGCAGTGAATTTCTATTTAACCACCTGCTATCATGAGAGACCTCAGGGCTGCATGTTTTGAGCCGAGTACTGATCCTGAAAAGCGTTTCCAACCCCACTTACAAGTAAAACTAGCTAAAATGTGCATGGCTGCTATTCACTGAAAAGCTCATTCTGTGTACATTTTTGGCATATGTTTGCACCTGCTAAGTCAGCCAAGTGGCAAATTTCTACTCAACCACCTGCTATCATGAGAGACCTCAGGGCTGCATGTTTTGAGCGCAGTACTGATCCTGAAAAGAGTTTCAAACCCCACTTACAAGTAAAACTAGCTAAAATGTGCCTGGCTGCTATTCACTGAAAAGCTCATTCTGCTTACATTTTTGGCATAGGTTTGCTCCTACAGGGTCAGCTGAGCAGCGAATTTCTATTTAACCACCTGCTATCATGAGAGACCTCAAGGCTGCATGTTTTGAGCCCAGTACTGAGCCCGAAAAGCGTTTCCAACCCCACTTACAAGTAAAACTAGCTAAAATGTGCCTGGCTGCTTTTCACTGAAAAGCTCATTCTGCTTACATTTTTGGCATACGGTTGCTCCTACAGGGTCAGCTGAGCAGCGAATTTCTATTTAACCACCTGCTATCATGAGAGACCTCAGGGCTGCATGTTTTGAGCCCAGTACTGATCCTGAAAAGAGTTTCAAACCCCAGTTACAAGTAAAACTAGCTAAAATGTGCCTGGCTGCTATTCACTGAAAAGCTCATTCTGCTTACATTTTTGGCATACGTTTGCTCCTACAGGGTCAGCTGAGCAGCGAATTTCTATTTAACCACCTGCTATCATGAGAGACCTCAAGGCTGCATGTTTTGAGCCCAGTACTGAGCCTGAAAAGCGTTTCCAACTCCACTTACAAGTAAAACTAGCTAAAATTTGCCTGGCTGCTCTTCACTGAAAAGCTCATTCTGCGTACATTTTTGGCATACGTTTGCTCCTACAGGGTCAGCTGATCAGCAAATTTCTATTTAACCACCTGCTATCATGAGAGACCTCAAGGCTGCATGTTTTGAGCCCAGTACTGAGCCCGAAAAGCGTTTCCAACCTCACTTACAAGTAAAACTAGCTAAAATGTGCCTGTCTGCTTTTCACTGAAAAGCTCATTCTGCTTACATTTTTGGCATACGGTTGCTCCTACAGGGTCAGCTGAGCAGCGAATTTCTATTTAACCACCTGCTATCATGAGAGACCTCAAGGCTGCATGTTTTGAGCCCAGTACTGAGCCCGAAAAGCGTTTCCAACCCCACTTACAAGTAAAACTAGCTAAAATGTGCCTGGCTGCTTTTCACTGAAAAGCTCATTCTGCTTACATTTTTGGCATACCGTTGCTCCTACAGGGTCAGCTGAGCAGCGAATTTCTATTTAACCACCTGCTATCATGAGAGACCTCAGGGCTGCATGTTTTGAGCCCAGTACTGATCCTGAAAAGCGTTTCCAACCCCACTTACAAGTAAAACTAGCTAAAATGTGCCTGGCTGCTATTCACTGAAAAGCTCATTCTGCTTACATTTTTGGCATACGGTTGCTCCTACAGGGTCAGCTGAGCAGCGAATTTCTATTTAACCACCTGCTATCATGAGAGACCTCAGGGCTGCATGTTTTGAGCCCAGTACTGATCCTGAAAAGCGTTTCCAACTCCACTTACAAGTAAAACTAGCTAAAATGTGCCTGGCTGCTATTCACTGAAAAGCTCATTCTGCTTACATTTTTGGCATACGGTTGCTCCTACAGGGTCAGCTGAGCAGCGAATTTCTATTTAACCACCTGCTATCATGAGAGACCTCAGGGCTGCATGTTTTGAGCCCAGTACTGATCCTGAAAAGCGTTTCCAACCCCACTTACAAGTAAAACTAGCCAAAATGTGCCTGGCTGCTATTCACTGAAAAGCTCATTCTGCTTACATTTTTGGCATACGGTTGCTCCTACAGGGTCAGCTGAGCAGCGAATTTCTATTTAACCACCTGCTATCATGAGAGACCTCAGGGCTGCATGTTTTGAGCCCAGTACTGATCCTGAAAAGAGTTTCCAACCCCAGTTACAAGTAAAACTAGCTAAAATGTGCCTGGCTGCTATTCACTGAAAAGCTCATTCTGCTTACATTTTTGGCATACGTTTGCTCCTACAGGGTCAGCTGAGCAGCGAATTTCTATTTAACCACCTGCTATCATGAGAGACCTCAAGGCTGCATGTTTTGAGCCCAGTACTGAGCCTGAAAAGCGTTTCCAACTCCACTTACAAGTAAAACTAGCTAAAATTTGCCTGGCTGCTCTTCACTGAAAAGCTCATTCTGCGTACATTTTTGGCATACGTTTGCTCCTACAGGGTCAGCTGATCAGCGAATTTCTATTTAACAACCTGCTATCATGAGAGACCTCAAGGCTGCATGTTTTGAGCCCAGTACTGAGCCCGAAAAGCGTTTCCAACCTCACTTACAATTAAAACTAGCTAAAATGTGCCTGTCTGCTTTTCACTGAAAAGCTCATTCTGCTTACATTTTTGGCATACGGTTGCTCCTACAGGGTCAGCTGAGCAGCGAATTTCTATTTAACCACCTGCTATCATGAGAGACCTCAGGGCTGCATGTTTTGAGCCCAGTACTGATCCTGAGAAGCGTTTCCAACCCCACTTACAAGTAAAACTAGCTAAAATGTGCCTGGCTGCTATTCACTGAAAAGCTCATTCTGCTTACATTTTTGGCATACGGTTGCTCCTACAGGGTCAGCTGAGCAGCGAATTTCTATTTAACCACCTGCTATCATGAGAGACCTCAGGGCTGCATGTTTTGAGCCGAGTACTGATCCTGAAAAGCGTTTCCAACCCCACTTAACAGGAAAACTAGCTAAAATGTGCCTGGCTGCTATTCACTGAAAAGCTCATTCTGTGTACATTTTTGGCATATGTTTGCTCCTGCTGGGTCAGCCAAGTGGCAAATTTCTACTTAACCACCTGCTATCATGAGAGACCTTAAGGCTGCATGTTTTGAGCCGAGTACTGAGCCTGAAAAGCGTTTCCAACTCCACTTACAAGTAAAACTAGCTAAAATGTGCCTGGCTGCTTTTCACTGAAAAGCTCATTCTGCTTACATTTTTGGCATACGGTTGCTCCTACAGGGTCAGCTGAGCAGCGAATTTCTATTTAACCACCTGCTATCATGAGAGACCTCAGGGCTGCATGTTTTGAGCCCAGTACTGATCCTGAAAAGCGTTTCCAACCCCACTTACAAGTAAAACTAGCTAAAATGTGCCTGGCTGCTATTCACTGAAAAGCTCATTCTGCTTACATTTTTGGCATACGTTTGCTCCTACAGGGTCAGCTGAGCAGCGAATTTCTATTTAACCACCTGCTATCATGAGAGACCTCAAGGCTGCATGTTTTGAGCCCAGTACCTGAGCCTGAAAAGCATTTCCAACCCCACTTACAAGTAAAACTAGCTAAAATGTGCCTGGATGCTATTCACTGAAAAGCTCATTCTGCTTACATTTTTGGCATACGGTTGCTCCTACAGGGTCAGCTGAGCAGCGAATTTCTATTTAACCACCTGCTATCATGAGAGACCTCAGGGCTGCATGTTTTGAGCCCAGTACTGATCCTGAAAAGAGTTTCAAACCCCACTTACAAGTAAAACTAGCTAAAATGTGCCTGGCTGCTATTCACTGAAAAGCTCATTCTGCTTACATTTTTGGCATACGTTTGCTCCTACAGGGTCAGCTGAGCAGCGAATTTCTATTTAACCACCTGCTATCATGAGAGACCTCAAGGCTGCATGTTTTGAGCCCAGTACCTGAGCCTGAAAAGCGTTTCCAACTCCACTTACAAGTAAAACTAGCTAAAATTTGCCTGGCTGCTCTTCACTGAAAAGCTCATTCTGCGTACATTTTTGGCATACGCTTGCTCTTACAGGGTCAGCTGATCAGCGAATTTCTATTTAACCACCTGCTATCATGAGAGACCTCAAGGCTGCATGGTTTGAGCCCAGTACTGATCCTGAAAAGCGTTTCCAACCCCACTTAACAGGAAAACTAGCTAAAATGTGCCTGGCTGCTATTCACTGAAAAGCTCATTCTGTGTACATTTTTGGCATATGTTTGCTCCTGCTGGGTCAGCCAAGTGGCAAATTTCTACTTAACCACCTGCTATCATGAGAGACCTTAAGGCTGCATGTTTTGAGCCGAGTACTGAGCCTGAAAAGCGTTTCCAACTCCACTTACAAGTAAAACTAGCTAAAATTTGCCTGGCTGCTCTTCACTGAAAAGCTCATTCTGCGTACATTTTTGGCATACATTTGCTCCTGCCGGGTCAGCTGAGCAGCGAATTTCTATTTAACCACCTGCTATCATGAGAGACCTCAGGGCTGCATGTTTTGAGCCCAGTACTGATCCTGAAAAGCGTTTCCAACTCCACTTACAAGGAAAACTAGCTAAAATGTGCGTGGCTGCTCTTCACTAAAAAGCTCATTCTGCGTACATTTTTGGAATACGTTTGCTCCTGCTGGGTCAGCCAAGTGGCAAATTTCTACTTAACCACCTGCTATCATGAGAGACCTCAGGGCTGCATGTTTTGAGCCCAGTACTGATCCTGAAAAGAGTTTCAAACCCCACTTACAAGTAAAACTAGCTAAAATGTGCCTGGCTGCTATTCACTGAAAAGCTCATTCTGCTTACATTTTTGGCATACGTTTGCTCCTACAGGGTCAGCCTAGCAGCGAATTTCTATTTAACCACCTGCTATCATGAGAGACCTCAAGGCTGCATGTTTTGAGCCCAGTACTGAGCCTGAAAAGCGTTTCCAACTCCACTTACAAGTAAAACTAGCTAAAATTTGCCTGGCTGCTCTTCACTGAAAAGCTCATTCTGCGTAAATTTTTGGCATACGTTTGCTCCTACAGGGTCAGCTGATCAGCGAATTTCTATTTAACCACCTGCTATCATGAGAGACCTCAAGGCTGCATGTTGTGAGCCCAGGACTGAGCCCGAAAAGCGTTTCCAACCTCACTTACAAGTAAAACTAGCTAAAATGTGCCTGGCTGCTTTTCACTGAAAAGCTCATTCTGCTTACATTTTTGGCATACGGTTGCTCCTACAGGGTCAGCTGAGCAGCGAATTTCTATTTAACCACCTGCTATCATGAGAGACCTCAGGGCTGCATGTTTTGAGCCCAGTACTGATCCTGAACAGCGTTTCCAACCCCACTTAACAGGAAAACCAGCTAAAATGTGCCTGGCTGCTATTCACTGAAAAGCTCATTCTGCTTACATTTTTGGCATACGGTTGCTCCTACAGGGTCAGCTGAGCAGTGAATTTCTATTTAACCACCTGCTATCATGAGAGACCTCAGGGCTGCATGTTTTGAGCCGAGTACTGATCCTGAAAAGCGTTTCCAACCCCACTTACAAGTAAAACTAGCTAAAATGTGCATGGCTGCTATTCACTGAAAAGCTCATTCTGTGTACATTTTTGGCATATGTTTGCACCTGCTAAGTCAGCCAAGTGGCAAATTTCTACTCAACCACCTGCTATCATGAGAGACCTCAGGGCTGCATGTTTTGAGCGCAGTACTGATCCTGAAAAGAGTTTCAAACCCCACTTACAAGTAAAACTAGCTAAAATGTGCCTGGCTGCTATTCACTGAAAAGCTCATTCTGCTTACATTTTTGGCATAGGTTTGCTCCTACAGGGTCAGCTGAGCAGCGAATTTCTATTTAACCACCTGCTATCATGAGAGACCTCAAGGCTGCATGTTTTGAGCCCAGTACTGAGCCCGAAAAGCGTTTCCAACCCCACTTACAAGTAAAACTAGCTAAAATGTGCCTGGCTGCTTTTCACTGAAAAGCTCATTCTGCTTACATTTTTGGCATACGGTTGCTCCTACAGGGTCAGCTGAGCAGCGAATTTCTATTTAACCACCTGCTATCATGAGAGACCTCAGGGCTGCATGTTTTGAGCCCAGTACTGATCCTGAAAAGAGTTTCAAACCCCAGTTACAAGTAAAACTAGCTAAAATGTGCCTGGCTGCTATTCACTGAAAAGCTCATTCTGCTTACATTTTTGGCATACGTTTGCTCCTACAGGGTCAGCTGAGCAGCGAATTTCTATTTAACCACCTGCTATCATGAGAGACCTCAAGGCTGCATGTTTTGAGCCCAGTACTGAGCCTGAAAAGCGTTTCCAACTCCACTTACAAGTAAAACTAGCTAAAATTTGCCTGGCTGCTCTTCACTGAAAAGCTCATTCTGCGTACATTTTTGGCATACGTTTGCTCCTACAGGGTCAGCTGATCAGCAAATTTCTATTTAACCACCTGCTATCATGAGAGACCTCAAGGCTGCATGTTTTGAGCCCAGTACTGAGCCCGAAAAGCGTTTCCAACCTCACTTACAAGTAAAACTAGCTAAAATGTGCCTGTCTGCTTTTCACTGAAAAGCTCATTCTGCTTACATTTTTGGCATACGGTTGCTCCTACAGGGTCAGCTGAGCAGCGAATTTCTATTTAACCACCTGCTATCATGAGAGACCTCAAGGCTGCATGTTTTGAGCCCAGTACTGAGCCCGAAAAGCGTTTCCAACCCCACTTACAAGTAAAACTAGCTAAAATGTGCCTGGCTGCTTTTCACTGAAAAGCTCATTCTGCTTACATTTTTGGCATACGGTTGCTCCTACAGGGTCAGCTGAGCAGCGAATTTCTATTTAACCACCTGCTATCATGAGAGACCTCAGGGCTGCATGTTTTGAGCCCAGTACTGATCCTGAAAAGCGTTTCCAACCCCACTTACAAGTAAAACTAGCTAAAATGTGCCTGGCTGCTATTCACTGAAAAGCTCATTCTGCTTACATTTTTGGCATACGGTTGCTCCTACAGGGTCAGCTGAGCAGCGAATTTCTATTTAACCACCTGCTATCATGAGAGACCTCAGGGCTGCATGTTTTGAGCCCAGTACTGATCCTGAAAAGCGTTTCCAACTCCACTTACAAGTAAAACTAGCTAAAATGTGCCTGGCTGCTATTCACTGAAAAGCTCATTCTGCTTACATTTTTGGCATACGGTTGCTCCTACAGGGTCAGCTGAGCAGCGAATTTCTATTTAACCACCTGCTATCATGAGAGACCTCAGGGCTGCATGTTTTGAGCCCAGTACTGATCCTGAAAAGCGTTTCCAACCCCACTTACAAGTAAAACTAGCCAAAATGTGCCTGGCTGCTATTCACTGAAAAGCTCATTCTGCTTACATTTTTGGCATACGGTTGCTCCTACAGGGTCAGCTGAGCAGCGAATTTCTATTTAACCACCTGCTATCATGAGAGACCTCAGGGCTGCATGTTTTGAGCCCAGTACTGATCCTGAAAAGAGTTTCCAACCCCAGTTACAAGTAAAACTAGCTAAAATGTGCCTGGCTGCTATTCACTGAAAAGCTCATTCTGCTTACATTTTTGGCATACGTTTGCTCCTACAGGGTCAGCTGAGCAGCGAATTTCTATTTAACCACCTGCTATCATGAGAGACCTCAAGGCTGCATGTTTTGAGCCCAGTACTGAGCCTGAAAAGCGTTTCCAACTCCACTTACAAGTAAAACTAGCTAAAATTTGCCTGGCTGCTCTTCACTGAAAAGCTCATTCTGCGTACATTTTTGGCATACGTTTGCTCCTACAGGGTCAGCTGATCAGCGAATTTCTATTTAACAACCTGCTATCATGAGAGACCTCAAGGCTGCATGTTTTGAGCCCAGTACTGAGCCCGAAAAGCGTTTCCAACCTCACTTACAATTAAAACTAGCTAAAATGTGCCTGTCTGCTTTTCACTGAAAAGCTCATTCTGCTTACATTTTTGGCATACGGTTGCTCCTACAGGGTCAGCTGAGCAGCGAATTTCTATTTAACCACCTGCTATCATGAGAGACCTCAGGGCTGCATGTTTTGAGCCCAGTACTGATCCTGAGAAGCGTTTCCAACCCCACTTACAAGTAAAACTAGCTAAAATGTGCCTGGCTGCTATTCACTGAAAAGCTCATTCTGCTTACATTTTTGGCATACGGTTGCTCCTACAGGGTCAGCTGAGCAGCGAATTTCTATTTAACCACCTGCTATCATGAGAGACCTCAGGGCTGCATGTTTTGAGCCGAGTACTGATCCTGAAAAGCGTTTCCAACCCCACTTAACAGGAAAACTAGCTAAAATGTGCCTGGCTGCTATTCACTGAAAAGCTCATTCTGCTTACATTTTTGGCATACGGTTGCTCCTACAGGGTCAGCTGAGCAGTGAATTTCTATTTAACCACCTGCTATCATGAGAGACCTCAGGGCTGCATGTTTTGAGCCGAGTACTGATCCTGAAAAGCGTTTCCAACCCCACTTACAAGTAAAACTAGCTAAAATGTGCATGGCTGCTATTCACTGAAAAGCTCATTCTGTGTACATTTTTGGCATATGTTTGCACCTGCTAAGTCAGCCAAGTGGCAAATTTCTACTCAACCACCTGCTATCATGAGAGACCTCAGGGCTGCATGTTTTGAGCGCAGTACTGATCCTGAAAAGAGTTTCAAACCCCACTTACAAGTAAAACTAGCTAAAATGTGCCTGGCTGCTATTCACTGAAAAGCTCATTCTGCTTACATTTTTGGCATAGGTTTGCTCCTACAGGGTCAGCTGAGCAGCGAATTTCTATTTAACCACCTGCTATCATGAGAGACCTCAAGGCTGCATGTTTTGAGCCCAGTACTGAGCCCGAAAAGCGTTTCCAACCCCACTTACAAGTAAAACTAGCTAAAATGTGCCTGGCTGCTTTTCACTGAAAAGCTCATTCTGCTTACATTTTTGGCATACGGTTGCTCCTACAGGGTCAGCTGAGCAGCGAATTTCTATTTAACCACCTGCTATCATGAGAGACCTCAGGGCTGCATGTTTTGAGCCCAGTACTGATCCTGAAAAGAGTTTCAAACCCCAGTTACAAGTAAAACTAGCTAAAATGTGCCTGGCTGCTATTCACTGAAAAGCTCATTCTGCTTACATTTTTGGCATACGTTTGCTCCTACAGGGTCAGCTGAGCAGCGAATTTCTATTTAACCACCTGCTATCATGAGAGACCTCAAGGCTGCATGTTTTGAGCCCAGTACTGAGCCTGAAAAGCGTTTCCAACTCCACTTACAAGTAAAACTAGCTAAAATTTGCCTGGCTGCTCTTCACTGAAAAGCTCATTCTGCGTACATTTTTGGCATACGTTTGCTCCTACAGGGTCAGCTGATCAGCAAATTTCTATTTAACCACCTGCTATCATGAGAGACCTCAAGGCTGCATGTTTTGAGCCCAGTACTGAGCCCGAAAAGCGTTTCCAACCTCACTTACAAGTAAAACTAGCTAAAATGTGCCTGTCTGCTTTTCACTGAAAAGCTCATTCTGCTTACATTTTTGGCATACGGTTGCTCCTACAGGGTCAGCTGAGCAGCGAATTTCTATTTAACCACCTGCTATCATGAGAGACCTCAAGGCTGCATGTTTTGAGCCCAGTACTGAGCCCGAAAAGCGTTTCCAACCCCACTTACAAGTAAAACTAGCTAAAATGTGCCTGGCTGCTTTTCACTGAAAAGCTCATTCTGCTTACATTTTTGGCATACGGTTGCTCCTACAGGGTCAGCTGAGCAGCGAATTTCTATTTAACCACCTGCTATCATGAGAGACCTCAGGGCTGCATGTTTTGAGCCCAGTACTGATCCTGAAAAGCGTTTCCAACCCCACTTACAAGTAAAACTAGCTAAAATGTGCCTGGCTGCTATTCACTGAAAAGCTCATTCTGCTTACATTTTTGGCATACGGTTGCTCCTACAGGGTCAGCTGAGCAGCGAATTTCTATTTAACCACCTGCTATCATGAGAGACCTCAGGGCTGCATGTTTTGAGCCCAGTACTGATCCTGAAAAGCGTTTCCAACTCCACTTACAAGTAAAACTAGCTAAAATGTGCCTGGCTGCTATTCACTGAAAAGCTCATTCTGCTTACATTTTTGGCATACGGTTGCTCCTACAGGGTCAGCTGAGCAGCGAATTTCTATTTAACCACCTGCTATCATGAGAGACCTCAGGGCTGCATGTTTTGAGCCCAGTACTGATCCTGAAAAGCGTTTCCAACCCCACTTACAAGTAAAACTAGCCAAAATGTGCCTGGCTGCTATTCACTGAAAAGCTCATTCTGCTTACATTTTTGGCATACGGTTGCTCCTACAGGGTCAGCTGAGCAGCGAATTTCTATTTAACCACCTGCTATCATGAGAGACCTCAGGGCTGCATGTTTTGAGCCCAGTACTGATCCTGAAAAGAGTTTCCAACCCCAGTTACAAGTAAAACTAGCTAAAATGTGCCTGGCTGCTATTCACTGAAAAGCTCATTCTGCTTACATTTTTGGCATACGTTTGCTCCTACAGGGTCAGCTGAGCAGCGAATTTCTATTTAACCACCTGCTATCATGAGAGACCTCAAGGCTGCATGTTTTGAGCCCAGTACTGAGCCTGAAAAGCGTTTCCAACTCCACTTACAAGTAAAACTAGCTAAAATTTGCCTGGCTGCTCTTCACTGAAAAGCTCATTCTGCGTACATTTTTGGCATACGTTTGCTCCTACAGGGTCAGCTGATCAGCGAATTTCTATTTAACAACCTGCTATCATGAGAGACCTCAAGGCTGCATGTTTTGAGCCCAGTACTGAGCCCGAAAAGCGTTTCCAACCTCACTTACAATTAAAACTAGCTAAAATGTGCCTGTCTGCTTTTCACTGAAAAGCTCATTCTGCTTACATTTTTGGCATACGGTTGCTCCTACAGGGTCAGCTGAGCAGCGAATTTCTATTTAACCACCTGCTATCATGAGAGACCTCAGGGCTGCATGTTTTGAGCCCAGTACTGATCCTGAGAAGCGTTTCCAACCCCACTTACAAGTAAAACTAGCTAAAATGTGCCTGGCTGCTATTCACTGAAAAGCTCATTCTGCTTACATTTTTGGCATACGGTTGCTCCTACAGGGTCAGCTGAGCAGCGAATTTCTATTTAACCACCTGCTATCATGAGAGACCTCAGGGCTGCATGTTTTGAGCCGAGTACTGATCCTGAAAAGCGTTTCCAACCCCACTTAACAGGAAAACTAGCTAAAATGTGCCTGGCTGCTATTCACTGAAAAGCTCATTCTGTGTACATTTTTGGCATATGTTTGCTCCTGCTGGGTCAGCCAAGTGGCAAATTTCTACTTAACCACCTGCTATCATGAGAGACCTTAAGGCTGCATGTTTTGAGCCGAGTACTGAGCCTGAAAAGCGTTTCCAACTCCACTTACAAGTAAAACTAGCTAAAATTTGCCTGGCTGCTCTTCACTGAAAAGCTCATTCTGCGTACATTTTTGGCATACATTTGGTCCTGCCGGGTCAGCTGAGCAGCGAATTTCTATTTAACCACCTGCTATCATGAGAGACCTCAGGGCTGCATGTTTTGAGCCCAGTACTGATCCTGAAAAGCGTTTCCAACTCCACTTACAAGGAAAACTAGCTAAAATGTGCGTGGCTGCTCTTCACTAAAAAGCTCATTCTGCGTACATTTTTGGAATACGTTTGCTCCTGCTGGGTCAGCCAAGTGGCAAATTTCTACTTAACCACCTGCTATCATGAGAGACCTCAGGGCTGCATGTTTTGAGCCCAGTACTGATCCTGAAAAGAGTTTCAAACCCCACTTACAAGTAAAACAAGCTAAAATGTGCCTGGCTGCTATTCACTGAAAAGCTCATTCTGCTTACATTTTTGGCATACGTTTGCTCCTACAGGGTCAGCTGAGCAGCGAATTTCTATTTAACCACCTGCTATCATGAGAGACCTCAAGGCTGCATGTTTTGAGCCCAGTACTGAGCCTGAAAAGCGTTTCCAACTCCACTTACAAGTAAAACTAGCTAAATTTGCCTGGCTGCTCTTCACTGAAAAGCTAATTCTGCGTACATTTTTGGCATACGTTTGCTCCTACAGGGTCAGCTGATCAGCAAATTTCTATTTAACCACCTGCTATCATGAGAGACCTCAAGGCTGCATGTTTTGAGCCCAGTACTGAGCCCGAAAAGCGTTTCCAACCTCACTTACAAGTAAAACTAGCTAAAATGTGCCTGTCTGCTTTTCACTGAAAAGCTCATTCTGCTTACATTTTTGGCATACGGTTGCTCCTACAGGGTCAGCTGAGCAGCGAATTTCTATTTAACCACCTGCTATCATGAGAGACCTCAAGGCTGCATGTTTTGAGCCCAGTACTGAGCCCGAAAAGCGTTTCCAACCCCACTTACAAGTAAAACTAGCTAAAATGTGCCTGTCTGCTTTTCACTGAAAAGCTCATTCTGCTTACATTTTTGGCATACGGTTGCTCCTACAGGGTCAGCTGAGCAGCGAATTTCTATTTAACCACCTGCTATCATGAGAGACCTCAGGGCTGCATGTTTTGAGCCCAGTACTGATCCTGAAAAGCGTTTCCAACCCCACTTACAAGTAAAACTAGCTAAAATGTGCCTGGCTGCTATTCACTGAAAAGCTCATTCTGCTTACATTTTTGGCATACGGTTGCTCCTACAGGGTCAGCTGAGCAGCGAATTTCTATTTAACCACCTGCTATCATGAGAGACCTCAGGGCTGCATGTTTTGAGCCCAGTACTGATCCTGAAAAGCGTTTCCAACTCCACTTACAAGTAAAACTAGCTAAAATGTGCCTGGCTGCTATTCACTGAAAAGCTCATTCTGCTTACATTTTTGGCATACGGTTGCTCCTACAGGGTCAGCTGAGCAGCGAATTTCTATTTAACCACCTGCTATCATGAGAGACCTCAGGGCTGCATGTTTTGAGCCCAGTACTGATCCTGAAAAGCGTTTCCAACCCCACTTACAAGTAAATCTAGCCAAAATGTGCCTGGCTGCTATTCACTGAAAAGCTCATTCTGCTTACATTTTTGGCATACGGTTGCTCCTACAGGGTCAGCTGAGCAGCGAATTTCTATTTAACCACCTGCTATCATGAGAGACCTCAGGGCTGCATGTTTTGAGCCCAGTACTGATCCTGAAAAGAGTTTCCAACCCCAGTTACAAGTAAAACTAGCTAAAATGTGCCTGGCTGCTATTCACTGAAAAGCTCATTCTGCTTACATTTTTGGCATACGTTTGCTCCTACAGGGTCAGCTGAGCAGCGAATTTCTATTTAACCACCTGCTATCATGAGAGACCTCAAGGCTGCATGTTTTGAGCCCAGTACTGAGCCTGAAAAGCGTTTCCAACTCCACTTACAAGTAAAACTAGCTAAAATTTGCCTGGCTGCTCTTCACTGAAAAGCTCATTCTGCGTACATTTTTGGCATACGTTTGCTCCTACAGGGTCAGCTGATCAGCGAATTTCTATTTAACAACCTGCTATCATGAGAGACCTCAAGGCTGCATGTTTTGAGCCCAGTACTGAGCCCGAAAAGCGTTTCCAACCTCACTTACAATTAAAACTAGCTAAAATGTGCCTGTCTGCTTTTCACTGAAAAGCTCATTCTGCTTACATTTTTGGCATACGGTTGCTCCTACAGGGTCAGCTGAGCAGCGAATTTCTATTTAACCACCTGCTATCATGAGAGACCTCAGGGCTGCATGTTTTGAGCCCAGTACTGATCCTGAGAAGCATTTCCAACCCCACTTACAAGTAAAACTAGCTAAAATGTGCCTGGCTGCTATTCACTGAAAAGCTCATTCTGCTTACATTTTTGGCATACGGTTGCTCCTACAGGGTCAGCTGAGCAGCGAATTTCTATTTAACCACCTGCTATCATGAGAGACCTCAGGGCTGCATGTTTTGAGCCGAGTACTGATCCTGAAAAGCGTTTCCAACCCCACTTAACAGGAAAACTAGCTAAAATGTGCCTGGCTGCTATTCACTGAAAAGCTCATTCTGTGTACATTTTTGGCATATGTTTGCTCCTGCTGGGTCAGCCAAGTGGCAAATTTCTACTTAACCACCTGCTATCATGAGAGACCTTAAGGCTGCATGTTTTGAGCCGAGTACTGAGCCTGAAAAGCGTTTCCAACTCCACTTACAAGTAAAACTAGCAAAAATTTGCCTGGCTGCTCTTCACTGAAAAGCTCATTCTGCGTACATTTTTGGCATACATTTGGTCCTGCCGGGTCAGCTGAGCAGCGAATTTCTATTTAACCACCTGCTATCATGAGAGACCTCAGGGCTGCATGTTTTGAGCCCAGTACTGATCCTGAAAAGCGTTTCCAACTCCACTTACAAGGAAAACTAGCTAAAATGTGCGTGGCTGCTCTTCACTAAAAAGCTCATTCTGCGTACATTTTTGGAATACGTTTGCTCCTGCTGGGTCAGCCAAGTGGCAAATTTCTACTTAACCACCTGCTATCATGAGAGACCTCAGGGCTGCATGTTTTGAGCCCAGTACTGATCCTGAAAAGAGTTTCAAACCCCAGTTACAAGTAAAACTAGCTAAAATGTGCCTGGCTGCTATTCACTGAAAAGCTCATTCTGCTTACATTTTTGGCATACGTTTGCTCCTACAGGGTCAGTCTAGCAGCGAATTTCTATTTAACCACCTGCTATCATGAGAGACCTCAAGGCTGCATGTTTTGAGCCCAGTACTGAGCCTGAAAAGCGTTTCCAACTCCACTTACAAGTAAAACTAGCTAAAATTTGCCTGGCTGCTCTTCACTGAAAAGCTCATTCTGCGTAAATTTTTGGCATACGTTTGCTCCTACAGGGTCAGCTGATCAGCGAATTTCTATTTAACCACCTGCTATCATGAGAGACCTCAAGGCTGCATGTTGTGAGCCCAGTACTGAGCCCGAAAAGCGTTTCCAACCTCACTTACAAGTAAAACTAGCTAAAATGTGCCTGGCTGCTTTTCACTGAAAAGCTCATTCTGCTTACATTTTTGGCATACGGTTGCTCCTACAGGGTCAGCTGAGCAGCGAATTTCTATTTAACCACCTGCTATCATGAGAGACCTCAGGGCTGCATGTTTTGAGCCGAGTACTGATCCTGAAAAGCGTTTCCAACCCCACTTACAAGTAAAACTAGCTAAAATGTGCCTGGCTGCTATTCACTGAAAAGCTCATTCTGCTTACATTTTTGGCATACGTTTGCTCCTACAGGGTCAGCTGAGCAGCGAATTTCTATTTAACCACCTGCTATCATGAGAGACCTCAAGGCTGCATGTTTTGAGCCCAGTACTGAGCCCGAAAAGCGTTTCCAACCCTACTTACAAGTAAAACTAGCTAAAATGTGCTTGGCTGCTATTCACTGAAAAGCTCATTCTGCTTACATTTTTGGCATACGGTTGCTCCTACAGGGTCAGCTGAGCAGCGAATTTCTATTTAACCACCTGCTATCATGAGAGACCTCAGGGCTGCATGTTTTGAGCCCAGTACTGATCCTGAAAAGCGTTTCCAACCCCACTTACAAGTAAAACTAGCTAAAATGTGCCTGGCTGCTATTCACTGAAAAGCTCATTCTGCTCACATTTTTGGCATACGGTTGCTCCTACAGGGTCAGCTGAGCAGCGAATTTCTATTTAACCACCTGCTATCATGAGAGACCTCAGGGCTGCATGTTTTGAGCCGAGTACTGATCCTGAAAAGCGTTTCCAACCCCACTTACAAGTAAAACTAGCTAAAATGTGCCTGGCTGCTATTCACTGAAAAGCTCATTCTGTGTACATTTTTGGCATATGTTTGCTCCTGCTGGGTCAGCCAAGCGGCAAATTTCTACTTAACCACCTGCTATCATGAGAGACCTCAGGGCTGCATGTTTTGAGCGCAGTACTGATCCTGAAAAGAGTTTCAAACCCCACTTACAAGTAAAACTAGCTAAAATGTGCCTGGCTGCTATTCACTGAAAAGCTCATTCTGCTTACATTTTTGGCATACGTTTGCTCCTACAGGGTCAGCTGAGCAGCGAATTTCTATTTAACCACCTGCTATCATGAGAAACCTCAAGGCTGCATGTTTTGAGCCCAGTACTGAGCCCGAAAAGCGTTTCCAACCCCACTTACAAGTAAAACTAGCTAAAATGTGCCTGGCTGCTTTTCACTGAAAAGCTCATTCTGCTTACATTTTTGGCATACGGTTGCTCCTACAGGGTCAGCTGAGCAGCGAATTTCTATTTAACCACCTGCTATCATGAGAGACCTCAGGGCTGCATGTTTTGAGCCCAGTACTGATCCTGAAAAGCGTTTCCAACCCCACTTACAAGTAAAACTAGCTAAAATGTGCCTGGCTGCTATTCACTGAAAAGCTCATTCTGCTTACATTTTTGGCATACGGTTGCTCCTACAGGGTCAGCTGAGCAGCGAATTTCTATTTAACCACATGCTATCATGAGAGACCTCAGGGCTGCATGTTTTGAGCCCAGTACTGATCCTGAAAAGCGTTTCCAACTCCACTTACAAGTAAAACTAGCTAAAATGTGCCTGGCTGCTCTTCACTGAAAAGCTCATTCTGCGGCATACGTTTGCTCCTGCTGGGTCAGCTGAGCAGCGAATTTCTATTTAACCACCTGCTATCATGAGAGACCTCAGGGCTGCATGTTTTGAGCCCAGTACTGATCCTGAAAAGCGTTTCCAACCCCACTTAACAGGAAAACTAGCTAAAATGTGCCTGGCTGCTATTCACTGAAAAGCTCATTCTGCTTACATTTTTTGGCATACGTTTGCTCCTACAGGGTCAGCTGAGCAGCGAATTTCTATTTAACCACCTGCTATCATGAGAGACCTCAGGGCTGCATGTTTTGAGCCCAGTACTGATCCTGAAAAGCGTTTCCAACCCCACTTACAAGTAAAACTAGCTAAAATGTGCCTGGCTGCTATTCACTGAAAAGCTCATTCTGCTTACATTTTTGGCATACGGTTGCTCCTACAGGGTCAGCTGAGCAGCGAATTTCTATTTAACCACCTGCTATCATGAGAGACCTCAGGGCTGCATGTTTTGAGCCCAGTACTGATCCTGAAAAGCGTTTCCAACTCCACTTACAAGTAAAACTAGCTAAAATGTGCCTGGCTGCTATTCACTGAAAAGCTCATTCTGCTTACATTTTTGGCATACGGTTGCTCCTACAGGGTCAGCTGAGCAGCGAATTTCTATTTAACCACCTGCTATCATGAGAGACCTCAGGGCTGCATGTTTTGAGCCCAGTACTGATCCTGAAAAGCGTTTCCAACCCCACTTACAAGTAAAACTAGCCAAAATGTGCCTGGCTGCTATTCACTGAAAAGCTCATTCTGCTTACATTTTTGGCATACGGTTGCTCCTACAGGGTCAGCTGAGCAGCGAATTTCTATTTAACCACCTGCTATCATGAGAGACCTCAGGGCTGCATGTTTTGAGCCCAGTACTGATCCTGAAAAGAGTTTCCAACCCCAGTTACAAGTAAAACTAGCTAAAATGTGCCTGGCTGCTATTCACTGAAAAGCTCATTCTGCTTACATTTTTGGCATAGGTTTGCTCCTACAGGGTCAGCTGAGCAGCGAATTTCTATTTAACCACCTGCTATCATGAGAGACCTCAAGGCTGCATGTTTTGAGCCCAGTACTGAGCCTGAAAAGCGTTTCCAACTCCACTTACAAGTAAAACTAGCTAAAATTTGCCTGGCTGCTCTTCACTGAAAAGCTCATTCTGCGTACATTTTTGGCATACGTTTGCTCCTACAGGGTCAGCTGATCAGCGAATTTCTATTTAACAACCTGCTATCATGAGAGACCTCAAGGCTGCATGTTTTGAGCCCAGTACTGAGCCCGAAAAGCGTTTCCAACCTCACTTACAATTAAAACTAGCTAAAATGTGCCTGTCTGCTTTTCACTGAAAAGCTCATTCTGCTTACATTTTTGGCATACGGTTGCTCCTACAGGGTCAGCTGAGCAGCGAATTTCTATTTAACCACCTGCTATCATGAGAGACCTCAGGGCTGCATGTTTTGAGCCCAGTACTGATCCTGAAAAGCGTTTCCAACCCCACTTACAAGTAAAACTAGCTAAAATGTGCCTGGCTGCTATTCACTGAAAAGCTCATTCTGCTTACATTTTTGGCATACGGTTGCTCCTACAGGGTCAGCTGAGCAGCGAATTTCTATTTAACCACCTGCTATCACGAGAGACCTCAGGGCTGCATGTTTTGAGCCGAGTACTGATCCTGAAAAGCGTTTCCAACCCCACTTAACAGGAAAATTAGCTAAAATGTGCCTGGCTGCTATTCACTGAAAAGCTCATTCTGTGTACATTTTTGGCATATGTTTGCTCCTGCTGGGTCAGCCAAGTGGCAAATTTCTACTTAACCACCTGCTATCATGAGAGACCTTAAGGCTGCATGTTTTGAGCCGAGTACTGAGCCTGAAAAGCGTTTCCAACTCCACTTACAAGTAAAACTAGCTAAAATTTGCCTGGCTGCTCTTCACTGAAAAGCTCATTCTGCGTACATTTTTGGCATACATTTGGTCCTGCCGGGTCAGCTGAGCAGCGAATTTCTATTTAACCACCTGCTATCATGAGAGACCTCAGGGCTGCATGTTTTGAGCCCAGTACTGATCCTGAAAAGCGTTTCCAACTCCACTTACAAGGAAAACTAGCTAAAATGTGCGTGGCTGCTCTTCACTAAAAAGCTCATTCTGCGTACATTTTTGGAATACGTTTGCTCCTGCTGGGTCAGCCAAGTGGCAAATTTCTACTTAACCACCTGCTATCATGAGAGACCTCAGGGCTGCTTGTTTTGAGCCCAGTACTGATCCTGAAAAGAGTTTCAAACCCCACTTACAAGTAAAACTAGCTAAAATGTGCCTGGCTGCTATTCACTGAAAAGCTCATTCTGCTTACATTTTTGGCATACGTTTGCTCCTACAGGGTCAGCCTAGCAGCGAATTTCTATTTAACCACCTGCTATCATGAGAGACCTCAAGGCTGCATGTTTTGAGCCCAGTACTGAGCCTGAAAAGCGTTTCCAACTCCACTTACAAGTAAAACTAGCTAAAATTTCCCTGGCTGCTCTTCACTGAAAAGCTCATTCTGCGTAAATTTTTGGCATACGTTTGCTCCTACAGGGTCAGCTGATCAGCGAATTTCTATTTAACCACCTGCTATCATGAGAGACCTCAAGGCTGCATGTTGTGAGCCCAGTACTGAGCCCGAAAAGCGTTTCCAACCTTACTTACAAGTAAAACTAGCTAAAATGTGCCTGGCTGCTTTTCACTGAAAAGCTCATTCTGCTTACATTTTTGGCATACGGTTGCTCCTACAGGGTCAGCTGAGCAGCGAATTTCTATTTAACCACCTGCTATCATGAGAGACCTCAGGGCTGCATGTTTTGAGCCGAGTACTGATCCTGAAAAGCGTTTCCAACCCCACTTACAAGTAAAACTAGCTAAAATGTGCCTGGCTGCTATTCACTGAAAAGCTCATTCTGCATACATTTTTGGCATACGTTTGCTCCTACAGGGTCAGCTGAGCAGCGAATTTCTATTTAACCACCTGCTATCATGAGAGACCTCAAGGCTGCATGTTTTGAGCCCAGTACTGAGCCCGAAAAGCGTTTCCAACCCTACTTACAAGTAAAACTAGCTAAAATGTGCTTGGCTGCTATTCACTGAAAAGCTCATTCTGCTTAAATTTTTGGCATACGGTTGCTCCTACAGGGTCAGCTGAGCAGCGAATTTCTATTTAACCACCTGCTATCATGAGAGACCTCAAGGCTGCATGTTTTGAGCCCAGTACTGAGCCCGAAAAGCGTTTCCAACCCCACTTACAAGTAAAACTAGCTCAAATGTGCCTGGCTGCTTTTCACTGAAAAGCTCATTCTGCTTACATTTTTGGCATACGGTTGCTCCTACAGGGTCAGCTGAGCAGTGAATTTCTATTTAACCACCTGCTATCATGAGAGACCTCAGGGCTGCATGTTTTGAGCCCAGTACTGATCCTGAAAAGCGTTTCCAACCCCACTTACAAGTAAAACTAGCTAAAATGTGCCTGGCTGCTATTCACTGAAAAGCTCATTCTGCTCACATTTTTGGCATACGGTTGCTCCTACAGGGTCAGCTGAGCAGCGAATTTCTATTTAACCACCTGCTATCATGAGAGACCTCAGGGCTGCATGTTTTGAGCCGAGTACTGATCCTGAAAAGCGTTTCCAACCCCACTTACAAGTAAAACTAGCTAAAATGTGCCTGGCTGCTATTCACTGAAAAGCTCATTCTGTGTACATTTTTGGCATATGTTTGCTCCTGCTGGGTCAGCCAAGCGGCAAATTTCTACTTAACCACCTGCTATCATGAGAGACCTCAGGGCTGCATGTTTTGAGCACAGTACTGATCCTGAAAAGAGTTTCAAACCCCACTTACAAGTAAAACTAGCTAAAATGTGCCTGGCTGCTATTCACTGAAAAGCTCATTCTGCTTACATTTTTGGCATACGTTTGCTCCTACAGGGTCAGCTGAGCAGCGAATTTCTATTTAACCACCTGCTATCATGAGAAACCTCAAGGCTGCATGTTTTGAGCCCAGTACTGAGCCCGAAAAGCGTTTCCAACCCCACTTACAAGTAAAACTAGCTAAAATGTGCCTGGCTGCTTTTCACTGAAAAGCTCATTCTGCTTACATTTTTGGCATACGGTTGCTCCTACAGGGTCAGCTGAGCAGTGAATTTCTATTTAACCACCTGCTATCATGAGAGACCTCAGGGCTGCATGTTTTGAGCCCAGTACTGATCCTGAAAAGCGTTTCCAACCCCACTTACAAGTAAAACTAGCTAAAATGTGCCTGGCTGCTATTCACTGAAAAGCTCATTCTGCTTACATTTTTGGCATACGGTTGCTCCTACAGGGTCAGCTGAGCAGCGAATTTCTATTTAACCACCTGCTATCATGAGAGACCTCAGGGCTGCATGTTTTGAGCCCAGTACTGATCCTGAAAAGCGTTTCCAACTCCACTTACAAGTAAAACTAGCTAAAATGTGCCTGGCTGCTCTTCACTGAAAAGCTCATTCTGCGGCATACGTTTGCTCCTGCTGGGTCAGCTGAGCAGCGAATTTCTATTTAACCACCTGCTATCATGAGAGACCTCAGGGCTGCATGTTTTGAGCCCAGTACTGATCCTGAAAAGCGTTTCCAACCCCACTTAACAGGAAAACTAGCTAAAATGTGCCTGGCTGCTATTCACTGAAAAGCTCATTCTGCTTACATTTTTTGGCATACGTTTGCTCCTACAGGGTCAGCTGAGCAGCGAATTTCTATTTAACCACCTGCTATCATGAGAGACCTCAGGGCTGCATGTTTTGAGCCCAGTACTGATCCTGAAAAGCGTTTCCAACTCCACTTACAAGTAAAACTAGCTAAAATGCGCGTGGCTGCTATTCACTGAAAAGCTCATTCTGTGTACATTTTTGGCATACGTTTGCTCCTGCTGGGTCAGCCAAGTGGCAAATTTATACTTAACCACCCGCTATCAGGAGAGACCTCAGAGCTGCATCTTTTGAGCCCCGTACTGAGCCTGAAAAGCATTTCCAACCCCACTTAAAAGTAAAACTAGCTATAATGTGCCTGGCTGCTATTCACTGAAAAGCTCATTCTGCTTACATTTTTGGCATACGTTTGCTCCTACAGGATCAGCTGAGCAGCAAATTTCTATTTAACCACCAGCTATCATGAGAGACCTCAGGGCTGCATGTTTTGAGCCCAGTACTGAGCCTGAAAAGCGTTTCCAACTCCACTTACAAGTAAAACTAGCTAAAATTTGCCTGGCTGCTCTTCACTGAAAAGCTTATTCTGCTTACATTTTTGGCATACGGTTGCTCCTACAGGGTCAGCTGAGCAGCAAATTTCTATTTAACCACCTGCTATCATGAGAGACCTCAGGGCTGCATGTTTTGAGCCCAGTACTGATCCTGAAAAGCGTTTCCAACCCCACTTACAAGTAAAACTAGCTAAAACGTGCCTGGCTTACTTTACTTACAAGTAAAACTAGCTAAAATGTGCCTGGCTGCTTTTCACTGAAAAGCTCATTCTGCTTACATTTTTGGCATACGGTTGCTCCTACAGGGTCAGCTGAGCAGCAAATTTCTATTTAACCACCTGCTATCATGAGAGACCTCAGGGCTGCATGTTTTGAGCCCAGTACTGATCCTGAAAAGCGTTTCCAACCCCACTTACAAGTAAAACTAGCTAAAATGTGCCTGGCTGCTATTCACTGAAAAGCTCATTCTGCTTACATTTTTGGCATACGGTTGCTCCTACAGGGTCAGCTGAGCAGCGAATTTCTATTTAACCACCTGCTATCATGAGAGACCTCAGGGCTGCATGTTTTGAGCCGAGTACTGATCCTGAAAAGCGTTTCCAACCCCACTTACAAGTAAAACTAGCTAAAATGTGCCTGGCTGCTATTCACTGAAAAGCTCATTCTGTGTACATTTTTGGCATATGTTTGCTCCTGCTGGGTCAGCCAAGTGGCAAATTTCTACTTAACCACCTGCTATCATGAGAGACCTCAGGGCTGCATGTTTTGAGCGCAGTACTGATCCTGAAAAGAGTTTCAAACCCCACTTACAAGTAAAACTAGCTAAAATGTGCCTGGCTGCTATTCACTGAAAAGCTCATTCTGCGTACATTTTTGGCATACGTTTGCTCCTACAGAGTCAGCTGATCAGCGAATTTCTATTTAACCACCTGCTATCATGAGAGACCTCAAGGCTGCATGTTTTGAGCCCAGTACTGAGCCCGAAAAGCGTTTCCAACCTCGCTTACAAGTAAAACTAGCTAAAATGTGCCTGGCTGCTTTTCACTGAAAAGCTCATTCTGCTTACATTTTTGGCATACGTTTGCTCCTACAGGGTCAGCTGAGCAGCGAATTTCTATTTAACCACCTGCTATCATGAGAGACCTCAAGGCTGCATGTTTTGAGCCCAGTACTGAGCCCGAAAAGCGTTTCCAACCTCACTTACAAGTAAAACTAGCTAAAATGTGCCTGGCTGCTTTTCACTGAAAAGCTCATTCTGCTTACATTTTTGGCATACGGTTGCTCCTACAGGGTCAGCTGAGCAGCGAATTTCTATTTAACCACCTGCTATCATGAGAGACCTCAGGGCTGCATGTTTTGAGCCCAGTACTGATCCTGAAAAGCGTTTCCAACCCCACTTACAAGTAAAACTAGCTAAAATGTGCCTGGCTGCTTTTCACTGAAAAGCTCATTCTGCTTACATTTTTGGCATACGTTTGCTCCTACAGGATCAGCTGAGCAGCAAATTTCTATTTAACCACCAGCTATCATGAGAGACCTCAGGGCTGCATGTTTTGAGCCCAGTACTGAGCCTGAAAAGCGTTTCCAACTCCACTTACAAGTAAAACTAGCTAAAATTTGCCTGGCTGCTCTTCACTGAAAAGCTTATTCTGCTTACATTTTTGGCATACGGTTGCTCCTACAGGGTCAGCTGAGCAGCAAATTTCTATTTAACCACCTGCTATCATGAGAGACCTCAGGGCTGCATGTTTTGAGCCCAGTACTGATCCTGAAAAGCGTTTCCAACCCCACTTACAAGTAAAACTAGCTAAAATGTGCCTGGCTTACTTTACTTACAAGTAAAACTAGCTAAAATGTGCCTGGCTGCTTTTCACTGAAAAGCTCATTCTGCTTACATTTTTGGCATACGGTTGCTCCTACAGGGTCAGCTGAGCAGCAAATTTCTATTTAACCACCTGCTATCATGAGAGACCTCAGGGCTGCATGTTTTGAGCCCAGTACTGATCCTGAAAAGCGTTTCCAACCCCACTTACAAGTAAAACTAGCTAAAATGTGCCTGGCTGCTATTCACTGAAAAGCTCATTCTGCTTACATTTTTGGCATACGGTTGCTCCTACAGGGTCAGCTGAGCAGCGAATTTCTATTTAACCACCTGCTATCATGAGAGACCTCAGGGCTGCATGTTTTGAGCCGAGTACTGATCCTGAAAAGCGTTTCCAACCCCACTTACAAGTAAAACTAGCTAAAATGTGCCTGGCTGCTATTCACTGAAAAGCTCATTCTGTGTACATTTTTGGCATATGTTTGCTCCTGCTGGGTCAGCCAAGTGGCAAATTTCTACTTAACCACCTGCTATCATGAGAGACCTCAGGGCTGCATGTTTTGAGCGCAGTACTGATCCTGAAAAGAGTTTCAAACCCCACTTACAAGTAAAACTAGCTAAAATGTGCCTGGCTGCTATTCACTGAAAAGCTCATTCTGCGTACATTTTTGGCATACGTTTGCTCCTACAGAGTCAGCTGATCAGCGAATTTCTATTTAACCACCTGCTATCATGAGAGACCTCAAGGCTGCATGTTTTGAGCCCAGTACTGAGCCCGAAAAGCGTTTCCAACCTCACTTACAAGTAAAACTAGCTAAAATGTGCCTGGCTGCTTTTCACTGAAAAGCTCATTCTGCTTACATTTTTGGCATACGTTTGCTCCTACAGGGTCAGCTGAGCAGCGAATTTCTATTTAACCACCTGCTATCATGAGAGACCTTAGGGCTGCATGTTTTGAGCCCAGTACTGATCCTGAAAAGCGTTTCCAACCCCACTTACAAGTAAAACTAGCTAAAATGTGCCTGGCTGCTTTTCACTGAAAAGCTCATTCTGCTTACATTTTTGGCATACGGTTGCTCCTACAGGGTCAGCTGAGCAGCGATTTCTATTTAACCACCTGCTATCATGAGAGACCTCAGGGCTGCATGTTTTGAGCCCAGTACTGATCCTGAAAAGAGTTTCAAACCCAACTTACAAGTAAAACTAGCTAAAATGTGCCTGGCTGCTATTCACTGAAAAGCTCATTCTGCTTACATTTTTGGCGTACGTTTGCTCCTACAGGGTCAGCTGAGCAGCAAATTTCTATTTAACCACCTGCTATCATGAGAGACCTCAAGGCTGCATGTTTTGAGCCCAGTACTGAGCCTGAAAAGCGTTTCCAACTCCACTTACAAGTAAAACTAGCTAAAATTTGCCTGGCTGCTCTTCACTGAAAAGCTCATTCTGCGTACATTTTTGGCATACGTTTGCTCCTACAGGGTCAGCTGATCAGCGAATTTCTATTTAACCACCTGCTATCATGAGAGACCTCAAGGCTGCATGTTGTGAGCCCAGTACTGAGCCCGAAAAGCGTTTCCAACCCCACTTACAAGTAAAACTAGCTAAAATGTGCCTGGCTGCTTTTCACTGAAAAGCTCATTCTGCTTACATTTTTGGCATACGGTTGTTCCTACAGGGTCAGCTGAGCAGCGAATTTCTATTTAACCACCTGCTATCATGAGAGACCTCAGGGCTGCATGTTTTGAGCCCAGTACTGATCCTGAAAAGCGTTTCCAACCCCACTTACAAGTAAAACTAGCTAAAATGTGCCTGGCTGCTATTCACTGAAAAGCTCATTCTGCTTACATTTTTGGCATACGGTTGCTCCTACAGTATCAGCTGAGCAGCGAATTTCTATTTAACCACCTGCTATCATGAGAGACCTCAAGGCTGCATGTTTTGAGCCCAGAACTGATCCTGAAAATAGTTTCCAACTCCACTTACAAGTAAAACTAGCTAAAATTTGCCTGGCTGCTCTTCACTGAAAAGCTCATTCTGCGTACATTTTTGGCATACGTTTGCTCCTACAGGGTCAGCTGATCAGCGAATTTCTATTTAACCACCTGCTATCATGAGAGACCTCAAGGCTGCATGTTTTGAGCCCAGTACTGAGCCCGAAAAGCGTTTCCAACCTCACTTACAAGTAAAACTAGCTAAAATGTGCCTGGCTGCTTTTCACTGAAAAGCTCATTCTGCTTACATTTTTGGCATACGGTTGCTCCTACAGGGTCAGCTGAGCAGCGAATTTCTATTTAACCACCTCCTATCATGAGAGACCTCAGGGCTGCATGTTTTGAGCCCAGTACTGATCCTGAAAAGCGTTTCCAACCCCACTTACAAGTAAAACTAGCTAAAATGTGCCTGGCTGCTATTCACTGAAAAGCTCATTCTGCTTACATTTTTGGCATACGGTTGCTCCTACAGGGTCAGCTGAGCAGCGAATTTCTATTTAACCACCTGCTATCATGAGAGACCTCAGAGCTGCATCTTTTGAGCCCAGTACTGAGCCTGAAAAGCATTTCCAACCCCACTTAAAAGTAAAACTAGCTATAATGTGCCTGGCTGCTATTCACTGAAAAGCTCATTCTGCTTACATTTTTGGCATACGTTTGCTCCTACAGGATCAGCTGAGCAGCAAATTTCTATTTAACCACCAGCTATCATGAGAGACCTCAGGGCTGCATGTTTTGAGCCCAGTACTGAGCCTGAAAAGCGTTTCCAACTCCACTTACAAGTAAAACTAGCTAAAATTTGCCTGGCTGCTCTTCACTGAAAAGCTTATTCTGCTTACATTTTTGGCATACGGTTGCTCCTACAGGGTCAGCTGAGCAGCAAATTTCTATTTAACCACCTGCTATCATGAGAGACCTCAGGGCTGCATGTTTTGAGCCCAGTACTGATCCTGAAAAGCGTTTCCAACCCCACTTACAAGTAAAACTAGCTAAAATGTGCCTGGCTTACTTTACTTACAAGTAAAACTAGCTAAAATGTGCCTGGCTGCTTTTCACTGAAAAGCTCATTCTGCTTACATTTTTGGCATACGGTTGCTCCTACAGGGTCAGCTGAGCAGCAAATTTCTATTTAACCACCTGCTATCATGAGAGACCTCAGGGCTGCATGTTTTGAGCCCAGTACTGATCCTGAAAAGCGTTTCCAACCCCACTTACAAGTAAAACTAGCTAAAATGTGCCTGGCTGCTATTCACTGAAAAGCTCATTCTGCTTACATTTTTGGCATACGGTTGCTCCTACAGGGTCAGCTGAGCAGCGAATTTCTATTTAACCACCTGCTATCATGAGAGACCTCAGGGCTGCATGTTTTGAGCGCAGTACTGATCCTGAAAAGAGTTTCAAACCCCACTTACAAGTAAAACTAGCTAAAATGTGCCTGGCTGCTATTCACTGAAAAGCTCATTCTGCGTACATTTTTGGCATACGTTTGCTCCTACAGAGTCAGCTGATCAGCGAATTTCTATTTAACCACCTGCTATCATGAGAGACCTCAAGGCTGCATGTTTTGAGCCCAGTACTGAGCCCGAAATGCGTTTCCAACCTCACTTACAAGTAAAACTAGCTAAAATGTGCCTGGCTGCTTTTCACTGAAAAGCTCATTCTGCTTAAATTTTTGGCATACGTTTGCTCCTACAGGGTCAGCTGAGCAGCGAATTTCTATTTAACCACCTGCTATCATGAGAGACCTTAGGGCTGCATGTTTTGAGCCCAGTACTGATCCTGAAAAGCGTTTCCAACCCCACTTACAAGTAAAACTAGCTAAAATGTGCCTGGCTGCTTTTCACTGAAAAGCTCATTCTGCTTACATTTTTGGCATACGGTTGCTCCTACAGGGTCAGCTGAGCAGCGATTTCTATTTAACCACCTGCTATCATGAGAGACCTCAGGGCTGCATGTTTTGAGCCCAGTACTGATCCTGAAAAGAGTTTCAAACCCAACTTACAAGTAAAACTAGCTAAAATGTGCCTGGCTGCTATTCACTGAAAAGCTCATTCTGCTTACATTTTTGGCGTACGTTTGCTCCTACAGGGTCAGCTGAGCAGCAAATTTCTATTTAACCACCTGCTATCATGAGAGACCTCAAGGCTGCATGTTTTGAGCCCAGTACTGAGCCTGAAAAGCGTTTCCAACTCCACTTACAAGTAAAACTAGCTAAAATTTGCCTGGCTGCTCTTCACTGAAAAGCTCATTCTGCGTACATTTTTGGCATACGTTTGCTCCTACAGGGTCAGCTGATCAGCGAATTTCTATTTAACCACCTGCTATCATGAGAGACCTCAAGGCTGCATGTTGTGAGCCCAGTACTGAGCCCGAAAAGCGTTTCCAACCCCACTTACAAGTAAAACTAGCTAAAATGTGCCTGGCTGCTTTTCACTGAAAAGCTCATTCTGCTTACATTTTTGGCATACGGTTGTTCCTACAGGGTCAGCTGAGCAGCGAATTTCTATTTAACCACCTGCTATCATGAGAGACCTCAGGGCTGCATGTTTTGAGCCCAGTACTGATCCTGAAAAGCGTTTCCAACCCCACTTACAAGTAAAACTAGCTAAAATGTGCCTGGCTGCTATTCACTGAAAAGCTCATTCTGCTTACATTTTTGGCATACGGTTGCTCCTACAGTATCAGCTGAGCAGCGAATTTCTATTTAACCACCTGCTATCATGAGAGACCTCAAGGCTGCATGTTTTGAGCCCAGAACTGATCCTGAAAATAGTTTCCAACTCCACTTACAAGTAAAACTAGCTAAAATTTGCCTGGCTGCTCTTCACTGAAAAGCTCATTCTGCGTACATTTTTGGCATACGTTTGCTCCTACAGGGTCAGCTGATCAGCGAATTTCTATTTAACCACCTGCTATCATGAGAGACCTCAAGGCTGCATGTTTTGAGCCCAGTACTGATCCTGAAAAGCGTTTCCAACCCCACTTACAAGTAAAACTAGCTAAAATGTGCCTGGCTGCTATTCACTGAAAAGCTCATTCTGCTTACATTTTTGGCATACGGTTGCTCCTACAGGGTCAGCTGAGCAGCGAATTTCTATTTAACCACCTGCTATCATGAGAGACCTCAGAGCTGCATCTTTTGAGCCCAGTACTGAGCCTGAAAAGCATTTCCAACCCCACTTAAAAGTAAAACTAGCTATAATGTGCCTGGCTGCTATTCACTGAAAAGCTCATTCTGCTTACATTTTTGGCATACGTTTGCTCCTACAGGATCAGCTGAGCAGCAAATTTCTATTTAACCACCAGCTATCATGAGAGACCTCAGGGCTGCATGTTTTGAGCCCAGTACTGAGCCTGAAAAGCGTTTCCAACTCCACTTACAAGTAAAACTAGCTAAAATTTGCCTGGCTGCTCTTCACTGAAAAGCTTATTCTGCTTACATTTTTGGCATACGGTTGCTCCTACAGGGTCAGCTGAGCAGCAAATTTCTATTTAACCACCTGCTATCATGAGAGACCTCAGGGCTGCATGTTTTGAGCCCAGTACTGATCCTGAAAAGCGTTTCCAACCCCACTTACAAGTAAAACTAGCTAAAATGTGCCTGGCTTACTTTACTTACAAGTAAAACTAGCTAAAATGTGCCTGGCTGCTTTTCACTGAAAAGCTCATTCTGCTTACATTTTTGGCATACGGTTGCTCCTACAGGGTCAGCTGAGCAGCAAATTTCTATTTAACCACCTGCTATCATGAGAGACCTCAGGGCTGCATGTTTTGAGCCCAGTACTGATCCTGAAAAGCGTTTCCAACCCCACTTACAAGTAAAACTAGCTAAAATGTGCCTGGCTGCTATTCACTGAAAAGCTCATTCTGCTTACATTTTTGGCATACGGTTGCTCCTACAGGGTCAGCTGAGCAGCGAATTTCTATTTAACCACCTGCTATCATGAGAGACCTCAGGGCTGCATGTTTTGAGCGCAGTACTGATCCTGAAAAGAGTTTCAAACCCCACTTACAAGTAAAACTAGCTAAAATGTGCCTGGCTGCTATTCACTGAAAAGCTCATTCTGCGTACATTTTTGGCATATGTTTGCTCCTACAGAGTCAGCTGATCAGCGAATTTCTATTTAACCACCTGCTATCATGAGAGACCTCAAGGCTGCATGTTTTGAGCCCAGTACTGAGCCCGAAAAGCGTTTCCAACCTCACTTACAAGTAAAACTAGCTAAAATGTGCCTGGCTGCTTTTCACTGAAAAGCTCATTCTGCTTACATTTTTGGCATACGTTTGCTCCTACAGGGTCAGCTGAGCAGCGAATTTCTATTTAACCACCTGCTATCATGAGAGACCTCAAGGCTGCATGTTTTGAGCCCAGTACTGAGCCCGAAAAGCGTTTCCAACCTCACTTACAAGTAAAACTAGCTAAAATGTGCCTGGCTGCTTTTCACTGAAAAGCTCATTCTGCTTACATTTTTGGCATACGGTTGCTCCTACAGGGTCAGCTGAGCAGCGAATTTCTATTTAACCACCTGCTATCATGAGAGACCTCAGGGCTGCATGTTTTGAGCCCAGTACTGATCCTGAAAAGCGTTTCCAACCCCACTTACAAGTAAAACTAGCTGAAATGTGCCTGGCTGCTTTTCACTGAAAAGCTCATTCTGCTTACATTTTTGGCATACGGTTGCTACTACAGGGTCAGCTGAGCAGCGATTTCTATTTAACCACCTGCTATCATGAGAGACCTCAGGGCTGCATGTTTTGAGCCCAGTACTGATCCTGAAAAGAGTTTCAAACCCCACTTACAAGTAAAACTAGCTAAAATGTGCCTGGCTGCTCTTCACTGAAAAGCTCATTCTGCTTACATTTTTGGCGTACGTTTGCTCCTACAGGGTCAGCTGAGCAGCAAATTTCTATTTAACCACCTGCTATCATGAGAGACCTCAAGGCTGCATGTTTTGAGCCCAGTACTGAGCCCGAAAAGCGTTTCCAACCTCACTTACAAGTAAAACTAGCTAAAATGTGCCTGGCTGCTTTTCACTGAAAAGCTCATTCTGCGTAAATTTTTGGCATACGTTTGCTCCTACAGGGTCAGCTGATCAGCGAATTTCTATTTAACCACCTGCTATCATGAGAGACCTCAAGGCTGCATGTTGTGAGCCCAGGACTGAGCCCGAAAAGCGTTTCCAACCTCACTTACAAGTAAAACTAGCTAAAATGTGCCTGGCTGCTTTTCACTGAAAAGCTCATTCTGCTTACATTTTTGGCATACGGTTGCTCCTACAGGGTCAGCTGAGCAGCGAATTTCTATTTAACCACCTGCTATCATGAGAGACCTCAGGGCTGCATGTTTTGAGCCCAGTACTGATCCTGAACAGCGTTTCCAACCCCACTTAACAGGAAAACCAGCTAAAATGTGCCTGGCTGCTATTCACTGAAAAGCTCATTCTGCTTACATTTTTGGCATACGGTTGCTCCTACAGGGTCAGCTGAGCAGTGAATTTCTATTTAACCACCTGCTATCATGAGAGACCTCAGGGCTGCATGTTTTGAGCCGAGTACTGATCCTGAAAAGCGTTTCCAACCCCACTTACAAGTAAAACTAGCTAAAATGTGCATGGCTGCTATTCACTGAAAAGCTCATTCTGTGTACATTTTTGGCATATGTTTGCACCTGCTAAGTCAGCCAAGTGGCAAATTTCTACTCAACCACCTGCTATCATGAGAGACCTCAGGGCTGCATGTTTTGAGCGCAGTACTGATCCTGAAAAGAGTTTCAAACCCCACTTACAAGTAAAACTAGCTAAAATGTGCCTGGCTGCTATTCACTGAAAAGCTCATTCTGCTTACATTTTTGGCATAGGTTTGCTCCTACAGGGTCAGCTGAGCAGCGAATTTCTATTTAACCACCTGCTATCATGAGAGACCTCAAGGCTGCATGTTTTGAGCCCAGTACTGAGCCCGAAAAGCGTTTCCAACCCCACTTACAAGTAAAACTAGCTAAAATGTGCCTGGCTGCTTTTCACTGAAAAGCTCATTCTGCTTACATTTTTGGCATACGGTTGCTCCTACAGGGTCAGCTGAGCAGCGAATTTCTATTTAACCACCTGCTATCATGAGAGACCTCAGGGCTGCATGTTTTGAGCCCAGTACTGATCCTGAAAAGAGTTTCAAACCCCAGTTACAAGTAAAACTAGCTAAAATGTGCCTGGCTGCTATTCACTGAAAAGCTCATTCTGCTTACATTTTTGGCATACGTTTGCTCCTACAGGGTCAGCTGAGCAGCGAATTTCTATTTAACCACCTGCTATCATGAGAGACCTCAAGGCTGCATGTTTTGAGCCCAGTACTGAGCCTGAAAAGCGTTTCCAACTCCACTTACAAGTAAAACTAGCTAAAATTTGCCTGGCTGCTCTTCACTGAAAAGCTCATTCTGCGTACATTTTTGGCATACGTTTGCTCCTACAGGGTCAGCTGATCAGCAAATTTCTATTTAACCACCTGCTATCATGAGAGACCTCAAGGCTGCATGTTTTGAGCCCAGTACTGAGCCCGAAAAGCGTTTCCAACCTCACTTACAAGTAAAACTAGCTAAAATGTGCCTGTCTGCTTTTCACTGAAAAGCTCATTCTGCTTACATTTTTGGCATACGGTTGCTCCTACAGGGTCAGCTGAGCAGCGAATTTCTATTTAACCACCTGCTATCATGAGAGACCTCAAGGCTGCATGTTTTGAGCCCATTACTGAGCCCGAAAAGCGTTTCCAACCCCACTTACAAGTAAAACTAGCTAAAATGTGCCTGGCTGCTTTTCACTGAAAAGCTCATTCTGCTTACATTTTTGGCATAAGGTTGCTCCTACAGGGTCAGCTGAGCAGCGAATTTCTATTTAACCACCTGCTATCATGAGAGACCTCAGGGCTGCATGTTTTGAGCCCAGTACTGATCCTGAAAAGCGTTTCCAACCCCACTTACAAGTAAAACTAGCTAAAATGTGCCTGGCTGCTATTCACTGAAAAGCTCATTCTGCTTACATTTTTGGCATACGGTTGCTCCTACAGGGTCAGCTGAGCAGCGAATTTCTATTTAACCACCTGCTATCATGAGAGACCTCAGGGCTGCATGTTTTGAGCCCAGTACTGATCCTGAAAAGCGTTTCCAACTCCACTTACAAGTAAAACTAGCTAAAATGTGCCTGGCTGCTATTCACTGAAAAGCTCATTCTGCTTACATTTTTGGCATACGGTTGCTCCTACAGGGTCAGCTGAGCAGCGAATTTCTATTTAACCACCTGCTATCATGAGAGACCTCAGGGCTGCATGTTTTGAGCCCAGTACTGATCCTGAAAAGCGTTTCCAACCCCACTTACAAGTAAAACTAGCCAAAATGTGCCTGGCTGCTATTCACTGAAAAGCTCATTCTGCTTACATTTTTGGCATACGGTTGCTCCTACAGGGTCAGCTGAGCAGCGAATTTCTATTTAACCACCTGCTATCATGAGAGACCTCAGGGCTGCATGTTTTGAGCCCAGTACTGATCCTGAAAAGAGTTTCCAACCCCAGTTACAAGTAAAACTAGCTAAAATGTGCCTGGCTGCTATTCACTGAAAAGCTCATTCTGCTTACATTTTTGGCATACGTTTGCTCCTACAGGGTCAGCTGAGCAGCGAATTTCTATTTAACCACCTGCTATCATGAGAGACCTCAAGGCTGCATGTTTTGAGCCCAGTACTGAGCCTGAAAAGCGTTTCCAACTCCACTTACAAGTAAAACTAGCTAAAATTTGCCTGGCTGCTCTTCACTGAAAAGCTCATTCTGCGTACATTTTTGGCATACGTTTGCTCCTACAGGGTCAGCTGATCAGCGAATTTCTATTTAACAACCTGCTATCATGAGAGACCTCAAGGCTGCATGTTTTGAGCCCAGTACTGAGCCCGAAAAGCGTTTCCAACCTCACTTACAATTAAACTAGCTAAAATGTGCCTGTCTGCTTTTCACTGAAAAGCTCATTCTGCTTACATTTTTGGCATACGGTTGCTCCTACAGGGTCAGCTGAGCAGCGAATTTCTATTTAACCACCTGCTATCATGAGAGACCTCAGGGCTGCATGTTTTGAGCCCAGTACTGATCCTGAGAAGCGTTTCCAACCCCACTTACAAGTAAAACTAGCTAAAATGTGCCTGGCTGCTATTCACTGAAAAGCTCATTCTGCTTACATTTTTGGCATACGGTTGCTCCTACAGGGTCAGCTGAGCAGCGAATTTCTATTTAACCACCTGCTATCATGAGAGACCTCAGGGCTGCATGTTTTGAGCCGAGTACTGATCCTGAAAAGCGTTTCCAACCCCACTTAACAGGAAAACTAGCTAAAATGTGCCTGGCTGCTATTCACTGAAAAGCTCATTCTGTGTACATTTTTGGCATATGTTTGCTCCTGCTGGGTCAGCCAAGTGGCAAATTTCTACTTAACCACCTGCTATCATGAGAGACCTTAAGGCTGCATGTTTTGAGCCGAGTACTGAGCCTGAAAAGCGTTTCCAACTCCACTTACAAGTAAAACTAGCTAAAATTTGCCTGGCTGCTCTTCACTGAAAAGCTCATTCTGCGTACATTTTTGGCATACATTTGGTCCTGCCGGGTCAGCTGAGCAGCGAATTTCTATTTAACCACCTGCTATCATGAGAGACCTCAGGGCTGCATGTTTTGAGCCCAGTACTGATCCTGAAAAGCGTTTCCAACTCCACTTACAAGGAAAACTAGCTAAAATGTGCGTGGCTGCTCTTCACTAAAAAGCTCATTCTGCGTACATTTTTGGAATACGTTTGCTCCTGCTGGGTCAGCCAAGTGGCAAATTTCTACTTAACCACCTGCTATCATGAGAGACCTCAGGGCTGCATGTTTTGAGCCCAGTACTGATCCTGAAAAGAGTTTCAAACCCCACTTACAAGTAAAACAAGCTAAAATGTGCCTGGCTGCTATTCACTGAAAAGCTCATTCTGCTTACATTTTTGGCATACGTTTGCTCCTACAGGGTCAGCTGAGCAGCGAATTTCTATTTAACCACCTGCTATCATGAGAGACCTCAAGGCTGCATGTTTTGAGCCCAGTACTGAGCCTGAAAAGCGTTTCCAACTCCACTTACAAGTAAAACTAGCTAAATTTGCCTGGCTGCTCTTCACTGAAAAGCTCATTCTGCGTACATTTTTGGCATACGTTTGCTCCTACAGGGTCAGCTGATCAGCAAATTTCTATTTAACCACCTGCTATCATGAGAGACCTCAAGGCTGCATGTTTTGAGCCCAGTACTGAGCCCGAAAAGCGTTTCCAACCTCACTTACAAGTAAAACTAGCTAAAATGTGCCTGTCTGCTTTTCACTGAAAAGCTCATTCTGCTTACATTTTTGGCATACGGTTGCTCCTACAGGGTCAGCTGAGCAGCGAATTTCTATTTAACCACCTGCTATCATGAGAGACCTCAAGGCTGCATGTTTTGAGCCCAGTACTGAGCCCGAAAAGCGTTTCCAACCCCACTTACAAGTAAAACTAGCTAAAATGTGCCTGTCTGCTTTTCACTGAAAAGCTCATTCTGCTTACATTTTTGGCATACGGTTGCTCCTACAGGGTCAGCTGAGCAGCGAATTTCTATTTAACCACCTGCTATCATGAGAGACCTCAGGGCTGCATGTTTTGAGCCCAGTACTGATCCTGAAAAGCGTTTCCAACCCCACTTACAAGTAAAACTAGCTAAAATGTGCCTGGCTGCTATTCACTGAAAAGCTCATTCTGCTTACATTTTTGGCATACGGTTGCTCCTACAGGGTCAGCTGAGCAGCGAATTTCTATTTAACCACCTGCTATCATGAGAGACCTCAGGGCTGCATGTTTTGAGCCCAGTACTGATCCTGAAAAGCGTTTCCAACTCCACTTACAAGTAAAACTAGCTAAAATGTGCCTGGCTGCTATTCACTGAAAAGCTCATTCTGCTTACATTTTTGGCATACGGTTGCTCCTACAGGGTCAGCTGAGCAGCGAATTTCTATTTAACCACCTGCTATCATGAGAGACCTCAGGGCTGCATGTTTTGAGCCCAGTACTGATCCTGAAAAGCGTTTCCAACCCCACTTACAAGTAAATCTAGCCAAAATGTGCCTGGCTGCTATTCACTGAAAAGCTCATTCTGCTTACATTTTTGGCATACGGTTGCTCCTACAGGGTCAGCTGAGCAGCGAATTTCTATTTAACCACCTGCTATCATGAGAGACCTCAGGGCTGCATGTTTTGAGCCCAGTACTGATCCTGAAAAGAGTTTCCAACCCCAGTTACAAGTAAAACTAGCTAAAATGTGCCTGGCTGCTATTCACTGAAAAGCTCATTCTGCTTACATTTTTGGCATACGTTTGCTCCTACAGGGTCAGCTGAGCAGCGAATTTCTATTTAACCACCTGCTATCATGAGAGACCTCAAGGCTGCATGTTTTGAGCCCAGTACTGAGCCTGAAAAGCGTTTCCAACTCCACTTACAAGTAAAACTAGCTAAAATTTGCCTGGCTGCTCTTCACTGAAAAGCTCATTCTGCGTACATTTTTGGCATACGTTTGCTCCTACAGGGTCAGCTGATCAGCGAATTTCTATTTAACAACCTGCTATCATGAGAGACCTCAAGGCTGCATGTTTTGAGCCCAGTACTGAGCCCGAAAAGCGTTTCCAACCTCACTTACAATTAAAACTAGCTAAAATGTGCCTGTCTGCTTTTCACTGAAAAGCTCATTCTGCTTACATTTTTGGCATACGGTTGCTCCTACAGGGTCAGCTGAGCAGCGAATTTCTATTTAACCACCTGCTATCATGAGAGACCTCAGGGCTGCATGTTTTGAGCCCAGTACTGATCCTGAGAAGCGTTTCCAACCCCACTTACAAGTAAAACTAGCTAAAATGTGCCTGGCTGCTATTCACTGAAAAGCTCATTCTGCTTACATTTTTGGCATACGGTTGCTCCTACAGGGTCAGCTGAGCAGCGAATTTCTATTTAACCACCTGCTATCATGAGAGACCTCAGGGCTGCATGTTTTGAGCCGAGTACTGATCCTGAAAAGCGTTTCCAACCCCACTTAACAGGAAAACTAGCTAAAATGTGCCTGGCTGCTATTCACTGAAAAGCTCATTCTGTGTACATTTTTGGCATATGTTTGCTCCTGCTGGGTCAGCCAAGTGGCAAATTTCTACTTAACCACCTGCTATCATGAGAGACCTTAAGGCTGCATGTTTTGAGCCGAGTACTGAGCCTGAAAAGCGTTTCCAACTCCACTTACAAGTAAAACTAGCTAAAATTTGCCTGGCTGCTCTTCACTGAAAAGCTCATTCTGCGTACATTTTTGGCATACATTTGGTCCTGCCGGGTCAGCTGAGCAGCGAATTTCTATTTAACCACCTGCTATCATGAGAGACCTCAGGGCTGCATGTTTTGAGCCCAGTACTGATCCTGAAAAGCGTTTCCAACTCCACTTACAAGGAAAACTAGCTAAAATGTGCGTGGCTGCTCTTCACTAAAAAGCTCATTCTGCGTACATTTTTGGAATACGTTTGCTCCTGCTGGGTCAGCCAAGTGGCAAATTTCTACTTAACCACCTGCTATCATGAGAGACCTCAGGGCTGCATGTTTTGAGCCCAGTACTGATCCTGAAAAGAGTTTCAAACCCCACTTACAAGTAAAACTAGCTAAAATGTGCCTGGCTGCTATTCACTGAAAAGCTCATTCTGCTTACATTTTTGGCATACGTTTGCTCCTACAGGGTCAGTCTAGCAGCGAATTTCTATTTAACCACCTGCTATCATGAGAGACCTCAAGGCTGCATGTTTTGAGCCCAGTACTGAGCCTGAAAAGCGTTTCCAACTCCACTTACAAGTAAAACTAGCTAAAATTTGCCTGGCTGCTCTTCACTGAAAAGCTCATTCTGCGTAAATTTTTGGCATACGTTTGCTCCTACAGGGTCAGCTGATCAGCGAATTTCTATTTAACCACCTGCTATCATGAGAGACCTCAAGGCTGCATGTTGTGAGCCCAGTACTGAGCCCGAAAAGCGTTTCCAACCTCACTTACAAGTAAAACTAGCTAAAATGTGCCTGGCTGCTTTTCACTGAAAAGCTCATTCTGCTTACATTTTTGGCATACGGTTGCTCCTACAGGGTCAGCTGAGCAGCGAATTTCTATTTAACCACCTGCTATCATGAGAGACCTCAGGGCTGCATGATTTGAGCCGAGTACTGATCCTGAAAAGCGTTTCCAACCCCACTTACAAGTAAAACTAGCTAAAATGTGCCTGGCTGCGATTCACTGAAAAGCTCATTCTGCTTACATTTTTGGCATACGTTTGCTCCTACAGGGTCAGCTGAGCAGCGAATTTCTATTTAACCACCTGCTATCATGAGAGACCTCAAGGCTGCATGTTTTGAGCCCAGTACTGAGCCCGAAAAGCGTTTCCAACCCTACTTACAAGTAAAACTAGCTAAAATGTGCTTGGCTGCTATTCACTGAAAAGCTCATTCTGCTTACATTTTTGGCATACGGTTGCTCCTACAGGGTCAGCTGAGCAGCGAATTTCTATTTAACCACCTGCTATCATGAGAGACCTCAGGGCTGCATGTTTTGAGCCCAGTACTGATCCTGAAAAGCGTTTCCAACCCCACTTACAAGTAAAACTAGCTAAAATGTGCCTGGCTGCTATTCACTGAAAAGCTCATTCTGCTCACATTTTTGGCATACGGTTGCTCCTACAGGGTCAGCTGAGCAGCGAATTTCTATTTAACCACCTGCTATCATGAGAGACCTCAGGGCTGCATGTTTTGAGCCGAGTACTGATCCTGAAAAGCGTTTCCAACCCCACTTACAAGTAAAACTAGCTAAAATGTGCCTGGCTGCTATTCACTGAAAAGCTCATTCTGTGTACATTTTTGGCATATGTTTGCTCCTGCTGGGTCAGCCAAGCGGCAAATTTCTACTTAACCACCTGCTATCATGAGAGACCTCAGGGCTGCATGTTTTGAGCGCAGTACTGATCCTGAAAAGAGTTTCAAACCCCACTTACAAGTAAAACTAGCTAAAATGTGCCTGGCTGCTATTCACTGAAAAGCTCATTCTGCTTACATTTTTGGCATACGTTTGCTCCTACAGGGTCAGCTGAGCAGCGAATTTCTATTTAACCACCTGCTATCATGAGAAACCTCAAGGCTGCATGTTTTGAGCCCAGTACTGAGCCCGAAAAGCGTTTCCAACCCCACTTACAAGTAAAACTAGCTAAAATGTGCCTGGCTGCTTTTCACTGAAAAGCTCATTCTGCTTACATTTTTGGCATACGGTTGCTCCTACAGGGTCAGCTGAGCAGCGAATTTCTATTTAACCACCTGCTATCATGAGAGACCTCAGGGCTGCATGTTTTGAGCCCAGTACTGATCCTGAAAAGCGTTTCCAACCCCACTTACAAGTAAAACTAGCTAAAATGTGCCTGGCTGCTATTCACTGAAAAGCTCATTCTGCTTACATTTTTGGCATACGGTTGCTCCTACAGGGTCAGCTGAGCAGCGAATTTCTATTTAACCACATGCTATCATGAGAGACCTCAGGGCTGCATGTTTTGAGCCCAGTACTGATCCTGAAAAGCGTTTCCAACTCCACTTACAAGTAAAACTAGCTAAAATGTGCCTGGCTGCTCTTCACTGAAAAGCTCATTCTGCGGCATACGTTTGCTCCTGCTGGGTCAGCTGAGCAGCGAATTTCTATTTAACCACCTGCTATCATGAGAGACCTCAGGGCTGCATGTTTTGAGCCCAGTACTGATCCTGAAAAGCGTTTCCAACCCCACTTAACAGGAAAACTAGCTAAAATGTGCCTGGCTGCTATTCACTGAAAAGCTCATTCTGCTTACATTTTTTGGCATACGTTTGCTCCTACAGGGTCAGCTGAGCAGCGAATTTCTATTTAACCACCTGCTATCATGAGAGACCTCAGGGCTGCATGTTTTGAGCCCAGTACTGATCCTGAAAAGCGTTTCCAACCCCACTTACAAGTAAAACTAGCTAAAATGTGCCTGGCTGCTATTCACTGAAAAGCTCATTCTGCTTACATTTTTGGCATACGGTTGCTCCTACAGGGTCAGCTGAGCAGCGAATTTCTATTTAACCACCTGCTATCATGAGAGACCTCAGGGCTGCATGTTTTGAGCCCAGTACTGATCCTGAAAAGCGTTTCCAACTCCACTTACAAGTAAAACTAGCTAAAATGTGCCTGGCTGCTATTCACTGAAAAGCTCATTCTGCTTACATTTTTGGCATACGGTTGCTCCTACAGGGTCAGCTGAGCAGCGAATTTCTATTTAACCACCTGCTATCATGAGAGACCTCAGGGCTGCATGTTTTGAGCCCAGTACTGATCCTGAAAAGCGTTTCCAACCCCACTTACAAGTAAAACTAGCCAAAATGTGCCTGGCTGCTATTCACTGAAAAGCTCATTCTGCTTACATTTTTGGCATACGGTTGCTCCTACAGGGTCAGCTGAGCAGCGAATTTCTATTTAACCACCTGCTATCATGAGAGACCTCAGGGCTGCATGTTTTGAGCCCAGTACTGATCCTGAAAAGAGTTTCCAACCCCAGTTACAAGTAAAACTAGCTAAAATGTGCCTGGCTGCTATTCACTGAAAAGCTCATTCTGCTTACATTTTTGGCATACGTTTGCTCCTACAGGGTCAGCTGAGCAGCGAATTTCTATTTAACCACCTGCTATCATGAGAGACCTCAAGGCTGCATGTTTTGAGCCCAGTACTGAGCCTGAAAAGCGTTTCCAACTCCACTTACAAGTAAAACTAGCTAAAATTTGCCTGGCTGCTCTTCACTGAAAAGCTCATTCTGCGTACATTTTTGGCATACGTTTGCTCCTACAGGGTCAGCTGATCAGCGAATTTCTATTTAACAACCTGCTATCATGAGAGACCTCAAGGCTGCATGTTTTGAGCCCAGTACTGAGCCCGAAAAGCGTTTCCAACCTCACTTACAATTAAAACTAGCTAAAATGTGCCTGTCTGCTTTTCACTGAAAAGCTCATTCTGCTTACATTTTTGGCATACGGTTGCTCCTACAGGGTCAGCTGAGCAGCGAATTTCTATTTAACCACCTGCTATCATGAGAGACCTCAGGGCTGCATGTTTTGAGCCCAGTACTGATCCTGAAAAGCGTTTCCAACCCCACTTACAAGTAAAACTAGCTAAAATGTGCCTGGCTGCTATTCACTGAAAAGCTCATTCTGCTTACATTTTTGGCATACGGTTGCTCCTACAGGGTCAGCTGAGCAGCGAATTTCTATTTAACCACCTGCTATCACGAGAGACCTCAGGGCTGCATGTTTTGAGCCGAGTACTGATCCTGAAAAGCGTTTCCAACCCCACTTAACAGGAAAATTAGCTAAAATGTGCCTGGCTGCTATTCACTGAAAAGCTCATTCTGTGTACATTTTTGGCATATGTTTGCTCCTGCTGGGTCAGCCAAGTGGCAAATTTCTACTTAACCACCTGCTATCATGAGAGACCTTAAGGCTGCATGTTTTGAGCCGAGTACTGAGCCTGAAAAGCGTTTCCAACTCCACTTACAAGTAAAACTAGCTAAAATTTGCCTGGCTGCTCTTCACTGAAAAGCTCATTCTGCGTACATTTTTGGCATACATTTGGTCCTGCCGGGTCAGCTGAGCAGCGAATTTCTATTTAACCACCTGCTATCATGAGAGACCTCAGGGCTGCATGTTTTGAGCCCAGTACTGATCCTGAAAAGCGTTTCCAACTCCACTTACAAGGAAAACTAGCTAAAATGTGCGTGGCTGCTCTTCACTAAAAAGCTCATTCTGCGTACATTTTTGGAATACGTTTGCTCCTGCTGGGTCAGCCAAGTGGCAAATTTCTACTTAACCACCTGCTATCATGAGAGACCTCAGGGCTGCTTGTTTTGAGCCCAGTACTGATCCTGAAAAGAGTTTCAAACCCCACTTACAAGTAAAACTAGCTAAAATGTGCGTGGCTGCTATTCACTGAAAAGCTCATTCTGCTTACATTTTTGGCATACGTTTGCTCCTACAGGGTCAGCCTAGCAGCGAATTTCTATTTAACCACCTGCTATCATGAGAGACCTCAAGGCTGCATGTTTTGAGCCCAGTACTGAGCCTGAAAAGCGTTTCCAACTCCACTTACAAGTAAAACTAGCTAAAATTTCCCTGGCTGCTCTTCACTGAAAAGCTCATTCTGCGTAAATTTTTGGCATACGTTTGCTCCTACAGGGTCAGCTGATCAGCGAATTTCTATTTAACCACCTGCTATCATGAGAGACCTCAAGGCTGCATGTTGTGAGCCCAGTACTGAGCCCGAAAAGCGTTTCCAACCTCACTTACAAGTAAAACTAGCTAAAATGTGCCTGGCTGCTTTTCACTGAAAAGCTCATTCTGCTTACATTTTTGGCATACGGTTGCTCCTACAGGGTCAGCTGAGCAGCGAATTTCTATTTAACCACCTGCTATCATGAGAGACCTCAGGGCTGCATGTTTTGAGCCGAGTACTGATCCTGAAAAGCGTTTCCAACCCCACTTACAAGTAAAACTAGCTAAAATGTGCCTGGCTGCTATTCACTGAAAAGCTCATTCTGCTTACATTTTTGGCATACGTTTGCTCCTACAGGGTCAGCTGAGCAGCGAATTTCTATTTAACCACCTGCTATCATGAGAGACCTCAAGGCTGCATGTTTTGAGCCCAGTACTGAGCCCGAAAAGCGTTTCCAACCCTACTTACAAGTAAAACTAGCTAAAATGTGCTTGGCTGCTATTCACTGAAAAGCTCATTCTGCTTAAATTTTTGGCATACGGTTGCTCCTACAGGGTCAGCTGAGCAGCGAATTTCTATTTAACCACCTGCTATCATGAGAGACCTCAGGGCTGCATGTTTTGAGCCCAGTACTGATCCTGAAAAGCGTTTCCAACCCCACTTACAAGTAAAACTAGCTAAAATGTGCCTGGCTGCTATTCACTGAAAAGCTCATTCTGCTCACATTTTTGGCATACGGTTGCTCCTACAGGGTCAGCTGAGCAGCGAATTTCTATTTAACCACCTGCTATCATGAGAGACCTCAGGGCTGCATGTTTTGAGCCGAGTACTGATCCTGAAAAGCGTTTCCAACCCCACTTACAAGTAAAACTAGCTAAAATGTGCCTGGCTGCTATTCACTGAAAAGCTCATTCTGTGTACATTTTTGGCATATGTTTGCTCCTGCTGGGTCAGCCAAGCGGCAAATTTCTACTTAACCACCTGCTATCATGAGAGACCTCAGGGCTGCATGTTTTGAGCGCAGTACTGATCCTGAAAAGAGTTTCAAACCCCACTTACAAGTAAAACTAGCTAAAATGTGCCTGGCTGCTATTCACTGAAAAGCTCATTCTGCTTACATTTTTGGCATACGTTTGCTCCTACAGGGTCAGCTGAGCAGCGAATTTCTATTTAACCACCTGCTATCATGAGAAACCTCAAGGCTGCATGTTTTGAGCCCAGTACTGAGCCCGAAAAGCGTTTCCAACCCCACTTACAAGTAAAACTAGCTAAAATGTGCCTGGCTGCTTTTCACTGAAAAGCTCATTCTGCTTACATTTTTGGCATACGGTTGCTCCTACAGGGTCAGCTGAGCAGTGAATTTCTATTTAACCACCTGCTATCATGAGAGACCTCAGGGCTGCATGTTTTGAGCCCAGTACTGATCCTGAAAAGCGTTTCCAACCCCACTTACAAGTAAAACTAGCTAAAATGTGCCTGGCTGCTATTCACTGAAAAGCTCATTCTGCTTACATTTTTGGCATACGGTTGCTCCTACAGGGTCAGCTGAGCAGCGAATTTCTATTTAACCACCTGCTATCATGAGAGACCTCAGGGCTGCATGTTTTGAGCCCAGTACTGATCCTGAAAAGCGTTTCCAACTCCACTTACAAGTAAAACTAGCTAAAATGTGCCTGGCTGCTCTTCACTGAAAAGCTCATTCTGCGGCATACGTTTGCTCCTGCTGGGTCAGCTGAGCAGCGAATTTCTATTTAACCACCTGCTATCATGAGAGACCTCAGGGCTGCATGTTTTGAGCCCAGTACTGATCCTGAAAAGCGTTTCCAACCCCACTTAACAGGAAAACTAGCTAAAATGTGCCTGGCTGCTATTCACTGAAAAGCTCATTCTGCTTACATTTTTTGGCATACGTTTGCTCCTACAGGGTCAGCTGAGCAGCGAATTTCTATTTAACCACCTGCTATCATGAGAGACCTCAGGGCTGCATGTTTTGAGCCCAGTACTGATCCTGAAAAGCGTTTCCAACTCCACTTACAAGTAAAACTAGCTAAAATGCGCGTGGCTGCTATTCACTGAAAAGCTCATTCTGTGTACATTTTTGGCATACGTTTGCTCCTGCTGGGTCAGCCAAGTGGCAAATTTATACTTAACCACCCGCTATCAGGAGAGACCTCAGAGCTGCATCTTTTGAGCCCCGTACTGAGCCTGAAAAGCATTTCCAACCCCACTTAAAAGTAAAACTAGCTATAATGTGCCTGGCTGCTATTCACTGAAAAGCTCATTCTGCTTACATTTTTGGCATACGTTTGCTCCTACAGGATCAGCTGAGCAGCAAATTTCTATTTAACCACCAGCTATCATGAGAGACCTCAGGGCTGCATGTTTTGAGCCCAGTACTGAGCCTGAAAAGCGTTTCCAACTCCACTTACAAGTAAAACTAGCTAAAATTTGCCTGGCTGCTCTTCACTGAAAAGCTTATTCTGCTTACATTTTTGGCATACGGTTGCTCCTACAGGGTCAGCTGAGCAGCAAATTTCTATTTAACCACCTGCTATCATGAGAGACCTCAGGGCTGCATGTTTTGAGCCCAGTACTGATCCTGAAAAGCGTTTCCAACCCCACTTACAAGTAAAACTAGCTAAAACGTGCCTGGCTTACTTTACTTACAAGTAAAACTAGCTAAAATGTGCCTGGCTGCTTTTCACTGAAAAGCTCATTCTGCTTACATTTTTGGCATACGGTTGCTCCTACAGGGTCAGCTGAGCAGCAAATTTCTATTTAACCACCTGCTATCATGAGAGACCTCAGGGCTGCATGTTTTGAGCCCAGTACTGATCCTGAAAAGCGTTTCCAACCCCACTTACAAGTAAAACTAGCTAAAATGTGCCTGGCTGCTATTCACTGAAAAGCTCATTCTGCTTACATTTTTGGCATACGGTTGCTCCTACAGGGTCAGCTGAGCAGCGAATTTCTATTTAACCACCTGCTATCATGAGAGACCTCAGGGCTGCATGTTTTGAGCCGAGTACTGATCCTGAAAAGCGTTTCCAACCCCACTTACAAGTAAAACTAGCTAAAATGTGCCTGGCTGCTATTCACTGAAAAGCTCATTCTGTGTACATTTTTGGCATATGTTTGCTCCTGCTGGGTCAGCCAAGTGGCAAATTTCTACTTAACCACCTGCTATCATGAGAGACCTCAGGGCTGCATGTTTTGAGCGCAGTACTGATCCTGAAAAGAGTTTCAAACCCCACTTACAAGTAAAACTAGCTAAAATGTGCCTGGCTGCTATTCACTGAAAAGCTCATTCTGCGTACATTTTTGGCATACGTTTGCTCCTACAGAGTCAGCTGATCAGCGAATTTCTATTTAACCACCTGCTATCATGAGAGACCTCAAGGCTGCATGTTTTGAGCCCAGTACTGAGCCCGAAAAGCGTTTCCAACCTCACTTACAAGTAAAACTAGCTAAAATGTGCCTGGCTGCTTTTCACTGAAAAGCTCATTCTGCTTACATTTTTGGCATACGGTTGCTCCTACAGGGTCAGCTGAGCAGCGAATTTCTATTTAACCACCTGCTATCATGAGAGACCTCAGGGCTGCATGTTTTGAGCCGAGTACTGATCCTGAAAAGCGTTTCCAACCCCACTTACAAGTAAAACTAGCTAAAATGTGCCTGGCTGCTATTCACTGAAAAGCTCATTCTGCTTACATTTTTGGCATACGTTTGCTCCTACAGGGTCAGCTGAGCAGCGAATTTCTATTTAACCACCTGCTATCATGAGAGACCTCAAGGCTGCATGTTTTGAGCCCAGTACTGAGCCCGAAAAGCGTTTCCAACCCTACTTACAAGTAAAACTAGCTAAAATGTGCTTGGCTGCTATTCACTGAAAAGCTCATTCTGCTTAAATTTTTGGCATACGGTTGCTCCTACAGGGTCAGCTGAGCAGCGAATTTCTATTTAACCACCTGCTATCATGAGAGACCTCAGGGCTGCATGTTTTGAGCCCAGTACTGATCCTGAAAAGCGTTTCCAACCCCACTTACAAGTAAAACTAGCTAAAATGTGCCTGGCTGCTATTCACTGAAAAGCTCATTCTGCTCACATTTTTGGCATACGGTTGCTCCTACAGGGTCAGCTGAGCAGCGAATTTCTATTTAACCACCTGCTATCATGAGAGACCTCAGGGCTGCATGTTTTGAGCCGAGTACTGATCCTGAAAAGCGTTTCCAACCCCACTTACAAGTAAAACTAGCTAAAATGTGCCTGGCTGCTATTCACTGAAAAGCTCATTCTGTGTACATTTTTGGCATATGTTTGCTCCTGCTGGGTCAGCCAAGCGGCAAATTTCTACTTAACCACCTGCTATCATGAGAGACCTCAGGGCTGCATGTTTTGAGCGCAGTACTGATCCTGAAAAGAGTTTCAAACCCCACTTACAAGTAAAACTAGCTAAAATGTGCCTGGCTGCTATTCACTGAAAAGCTCATTCTGCTTACATTTTTGGCATACGTTTGCTCCTACAGGGTCAGCTGAGCAGCGAATTTCTATTTAACCACCTGCTATCATGAGAAACCTCAAGGCTGCATGTTTTGAGCCCAGTACTGAGCCCGAAAAGCGTTTCCAACCCCACTTACAAGTAAAACTAGCTAAAATGTGCCTGGCTGCTTTTCACTGAAAAGCTCATTCTGCTTACATTTTTGGCATACGGTTGCTCCTACAGGGTCAGCTGAGCAGTGAATTTCTATTTAACCACCTGCTATCATGAGAGACCTCAGGGCTGCATGTTTTGAGCCCAGTACTGATCCTGAAAAGCGTTTCCAACCCCACTTACAAGTAAAACTAGCTAAAATGTGCCTGGCTGCTATTCACTGAAAAGCTCATTCTGCTTACATTTTTGGCATACGGTTGCTCCTACAGGGTCAGCTGAGCAGCGAATTTCTATTTAACCACCTGCTATCATGAGAGACCTCAGGGCTGCATGTTTTGAGCCCAGTACTGATCCTGAAAAGCGTTTCCAACTCCACTTACAAGTAAAACTAGCTAAAATGTGCCTGGCTGCTCTTCACTGAAAAGCTCATTCTGCGGCATACGTTTGCTCCTGCTGGGTCAGCTGAGCAGCGAATTTCTATTTAACCACCTGCTATCATGAGAGACCTCAGGGCTGCATGTTTTGAGCCCAGTACTGATCCTGAAAAGCGTTTCCAACCCCACTTAACAGGAAAACTAGCTAAAATGTGCCTGGCTGCTATTCACTGAAAAGCTCATTCTGCTTACATTTTTTGGCATACGTTTGCTCCTACAGGGTCAGCTGAGCAGCGAATTTCTATTTAACCACCTGCTATCATGAGAGACCTCAGGGCTGCATGTTTTGAGCCCAGTACTGATCCTGAAAAGCGTTTCCAACTCCACTTACAAGTAAAACTAGCTAAAATGCGCGTGGCTGCTATTCACTGAAAAGCTCATTCTGTGTACATTTTTGGCATACGTTTGCTCCTGCTGGGTCAGCCAAGTGGCAAATTTATACTTAACCACCCGCTATCAGGAGAGACCTCAGAGCTGCATCTTTTGAGCCCCGTACTGAGCCTGAAAAGCATTTCCAACCCCACTTAAAAGTAAAACTAGCTATAATGTGCCTGGCTGCTATTCACTGAAAAGCTCATTCTGCTTACATTTTTGGCATACGTTTGCTCCTACAGGATCAGCTGAGCAGCAAATTTCTATTTAACCACCAGCTATCATGAGAGACCTCAGGGCTGCATGTTTTGAGCCCAGTACTGAGCCTGAAAAGCGTTTCCAACTCCACTTACAAGTAAAACTAGCTAAAATTTGCCTGGCTGCTCTTCACTGAAAAGCTTATTCTGCTTACATTTTTGGCATACGGTTGCTCCTACAGGGTCAGCTGAGCAGCAAATTTCTATTTAACCACCTGCTATCATGAGAGACCTCAGGGCTGCATGTTTTGAGCCCAGTACTGATCCTGAAAAGCGTTTCCAACCCCACTTACAAGTAAAACTAGCTAAAACGTGCCTGGCTTACTTTACTTACAAGTAAAACTAGCTAAAATGTGCCTGGCTGCTTTTCACTGAAAAGCTCATTCTGCTTACATTTTTGGCATACGGTTGCTCCTACAGGGTCAGCTGAGCAGCAAATTTCTATTTAACCACCTGCTATCATGAGAGACCTCAGGGCTGCATGTTTTGAGCCCAGTACTGATCCTGAAAAGCGTTTCCAACCCCACTTACAAGTAAAACTAGCTAAAATGTGCCTGGCTGCTATTCACTGAAAAGCTCATTCTGCTTACATTTTTGGCATACGGTTGCTCCTACAGGGTCAGCTGAGCAGCGAATTTCTATTTAACCACCTGCTATCATGAGAGACCTCAGGGCTGCATGTTTTGAGCCGAGTACTGATCCTGAAAAGCGTTTCCAACCCCACTTACAAGTAAAACTAGCTAAAATGTGCCTGGCTGCTATTCACTGAAAAGCTCATTCTGTGTACATTTTTGGCATATGTTTGCTCCTGCTGGGTCAGCCAAGTGGCAAATTTCTACTTAACCACCTGCTATCATGAGAGACCTCAGGGCTGCATGTTTTGAGCGCAGTACTGATCCTGAAAAGAGTTTCAAACCCCACTTACAAGTAAAACTAGCTAAAATGTGCCTGGCTGCTATTCACTGAAAAGCTCATTCTGCGTACATTTTTGGCATACGTTTGCTCCTACAGAGTCAGCTGATCAGCGAATTTCTATTTAACCACCTGCTATCATGAGAGACCTCAAGGCTGCATGTTTTGAGCCCAGTACTGAGCCCGAAAAGCGTTTCCAACCTCGCTTACAAGTAAAACTAGCTAAAATGTGCCTGGCTGCTTTTCACTGAAAAGCTCATTCTGCTTACATTTTTGGCATACGTTTGCTCCTACAGGGTCAGCTGAGCAGCGAATTTCTATTTAACCACCTGCTATCATGAGAGACCTCAAGGCTGCATGTTTTGAGCCCAGTACTGAGCCCGAAAAGCGTTTCCAACCTCACTTACAAGTAAAACTAGCTAAAATGTGCCTGGCTGCTTTTCACTGAAAAGCTCATTCTGCTTACATTTTTGGCATACGGTTGCTCCTACAGGGTCAGCTGAGCAGCGAATTTCTATTTAACCACCTGCTATCATGAGAGACCTCAGGGCTGCATGTTTTGAGCCCAGTACTGATCCTGAAAAGCGTTTCCAACCCCACTTACAAGTAAAACTAGCTAAAATGTGCCTGGCTGCTTTTCACTGAAAAGCTCATTCTGCTTACATTTTTGGCATACGTTTGCTCCTACAGGATCAGCTGAGCAGCAAATTTCTATTTAACCACCAGCTATCATGAGAGACCTCAGGGCTGCATGTTTTGAGCCCAGTACTGAGCCTGAAAAGCGTTTCCAACTCCACTTACAAGTAAAACTAGCTAAAATTTGCCTGGCTGCTCTTCACTGAAAAGCTTATTCTGCTTACATTTTTGGCATACGGTTGCTCCTACAGGGTCAGCTGAGCAGCAAATTTCTATTTAACCACCTGCTATCATGAGAGACCTCAGGGCTGCATGTTTTGAGCCCAGTACTGATCCTGAAAAGCGTTTCCAACCCCACTTACAAGTAAAACTAGCTAAAATGTGCCTGGCTTACTTTACTTACAAGTAAAACTAGCTAAAATGTGCCTGGCTGCTTTTCACTGAAAAGCTCATTCTGCTTACATTTTTGGCATACGGTTGCTCCTACAGGGTCAGCTGAGCAGCAAATTTCTATTTAACCACCTGCTATCATGAGAGACCTCAGGGCTGCATGTTTTGAGCCCAGTACTGATCCTGAAAAGCGTTTCCAACCCCACTTACAAGTAAAACTAGCTAAAATGTGCCTGGCTGCTATTCACTGAAAAGCTCATTCTGCTTACATTTTTGGCATACGGTTGCTCCTACAGGGTCAGCTGAGCAGCGAATTTCTATTTAACCACCTGCTATCATGAGAGACCTCAGGGCTGCATGTTTTGAGCCGAGTACTGATCCTGAAAAGCGTTTCCAACCCCACTTACAAGTAAAACTAGCTAAAATGTGCCTGGCTGCTATTCACTGAAAAGCTCATTCTGTGTACATTTTTGGCATATGTTTGCTCCTGCTGGGTCAGCCAAGTGGCAAATTTCTACTTAACCACCTGCTATCATGAGAGACCTCAGGGCTGCATGTTTTGAGCGCAGTACTGATCCTGAAAAGAGTTTCAAACCCCACTTACAAGTAAAACTAGCTAAAATGTGCCTGGCTGCTATTCACTGAAAAGCTCATTCTGCGTACATTTTTGGCATACGTTTGCTCCTACAGAGTCAGCTGATCAGCGAATTTCTATTTAACCACCTGCTATCATGAGAGACCTCAAGGCTGCATGTTTTGAGCCCAGTACTGAGCCCGAAAAGCGTTTCCAACCTCACTTACAAGTAAAACTAGCTAAAATGTGCCTGGCTGCTTTTCACTGAAAAGCTCATTCTGCTTACATTTTTGGCATACGTTTGCTCCTACAGGGTCAGCTGAGCAGCGAATTTCTATTTAACCACCTGCTATCATGAGAGACCTTAGGGCTGCATGTTTTGAGCCCAGTACTGATCCTGAAAAGCGTTTCCAACCCCACTTACAAGTAAAACTAGCTAACATGTGCCTGGCTGCTTTTCACTGAAAAGCTCATTCTGCTTACATTTTTGGCATACGGTTGCTCCTACAGGGTCAGCTGAGCAGCGATTTCTATTTAACCACCTGCTATCATGAGAGACCTCAGGGCTGCATGTTTTGAGCCCAGTACTGATCCTGAAAAGAGTTTCAAACCCAACTTACAAGTAAAACTAGCTAAAATGTGCCTGGCTGCTATTCACTGAAAAGCTCATTCTGCTTACATTTTTGGCGTACGTTTGCTCCTACAGGGTCAGCTGAGCAGCAAATTTCTATTTAACCACCTGCTATCATGAGAGACCTCAAGGCTGCATGTTTTGAGCCCAGTACTGAGCCTGAAAAGCGTTTCCAACTCCACTTACAAGTAAAACTAGCTAAAATTTGCCTGGCTGCTCTTCACTGAAAAGCTCATTCTGCGTACATTTTTGGCATACGTTTGCTCCTACAGGGTCAGCTGATCAGCGAATTTCTATTTAACCACCTGCTATCATGAGAGACCTCAAGGCTGCATGTTGTGAGCCCAGTACTGAGCCCGAAAAGCGTTTCCAACCCCACTTACAAGTAAAACTAGCTAAAATGTGCCTGGCTGCTTTTCACTGAAAAGCTCATTCTGCTTACATTTTTGGCATACGGTTGTTCCTACAGGGTCAGCTGAGCAGCGAATTTCTATTTAACCACCTGCTATCATGAGAGACCTCAGGGCTGCATGTTTTGAGCCCAGTACTGATCCTGAAAAGCGTTTCCAACCCCACTTACAAGTAAAACTAGCTAAAATGTGCCTGGCTGCTATTCACTGAAAAGCTCATTCTGCTTACATTTTTGGCATACGGTTGCTCCTACAGTATCAGCTGAGCAGCGAATTTCTATTTAACCACCTGCTATCATGAGAGACCTCAAGGCTGCATGTTTTGAGCCCAGAACTGATCCTGAAAATAGTTTCCAACTCCACTTACAAGTAAAACTAGCTAAAATTTGCCTGGCTGCTCTTCACTGAAAAGCTCATTCTGCGTACATTTTTGGCATACGTTTGCTCCTACAGGGTCAGCTGATCAGCGAATTTCTATTTAACCACCTGCTATCATGAGAGACCTCAAGGCTGCATGTTTTGAGCCCAGTACTGAGCCCGAAAAGCGTTTCCAACCTCACTTACAAGTAAAACTAGCTAAAATGTGCCTGGCTGCTTTTCACTGAAAAGCTCATTCTGCTTACATTTTTGGCATACGGTTGCTCCTACAGGGTCAGCTGAGCAGCGAATTTCTATTTAACCACCTCCTATCATGAGAGACCTCAGGGCTGCATGTTTTGAGCCCAGTACTGATCCTGAAAAGCGTTTCCAACCCCACTTACAAGTAAAACTAGCTAAAATGTGCCTGGCTGCTATTCACTGAAAAGCTCATTCTGCTTACATTTTTGGCATACGGTTGCTCCTACAGGGTCAGCTGAGCAGCGAATTTCTATTTAACCACCTGCTATCATGAGAGACCTCAGAGCTGCATCTTTTGAGCCCAGTACTGAGCCTGAAAAGCATTTCCAACCCCACTTAAAAGTAAAACTAGCTATAATGTGCCTGGCTGCTATTCACTGAAAAGCTCATTCTGCTTACATTTTTGGCATACGTTTGCTCCTACAGGATCAGCTGAGCAGCAAATTTCTATTTAACCACCAGCTATCATGAGAGACCTCAGGGCTGCATGTTTTGAGCCCAGTACTGAGCCTGAAAAGCGTTTCCAACTCCACTTACAAGTAAAACTAGCTAAAATTTGCCTGGCTGCTCTTCACTGAAAAGCTTATTCTGCTTACATTTTTGGCATACGGTTGCTCCTACAGGGTCAGCTGAGCAGCAAATTTCTATTTAACCACCTGCTATCATGAGAGACCTCAGGGCTGCATGTTTTGAGCCCAGTACTGATCCTGAAAAGCGTTTCCAACCCCACTTACAAGTAAAACTAGCTAAAATGTGCCTGGCTTACTTTACTTACAAGTAAAACTAGCTAAAATGTGCCTGGCTGCTTTTCACTGAAAAGCTCATTCTGCTTACATTTTTGGCATACGGTTGCTCCTACAGGGTCAGCTGAGCAGCAAATTTCTATTTAACCACCTGCTATCATGAGAGACCTCAGGGCTGCATGTTTTGAGCCCAGTACTGATCCTGAAAAGCGTTTCCAACCCCACTTACAAGTAAAACTAGCTAAAATGTGCCTGGCTGCTATTCACTGAAAAGCTCATTCTGCTTACATTTTTGGCATACGGTTGCTCCTACAGGGTCAGCTGAGCAGCGAATTTCTATTTAACCACCTGCTATCATGAGAGACCTCAGGGCTGCATGTTTTGAGCGCAGTACTGATCCTGAAAAGAGTTTCAAACCCCACTTACAAGTAAAACTAGCTAAAATGTGCCTGGCTGCTATTCACTGAAAAGCTCATTCTGCGTACATTTTTGGCATACGTTTGCTCCTACAGAGTCAGCTGATCAGCGAATTTCTATTTAACCACCTGCTATCATGAGAGACCTCAAGGCTGCATGTTTTGAGCCCAGTACTGAGCCCGAAAAGCGTTTCCAACCTCACTTACAAGTAAAACTAGCTAAAATGTGCCTGGCTGCTTTTCACTGAAAAGCTCATTCTGCTTACATTTTTGGCATACGTTTGCTCCTACAGGGTCAGCTGAGCAGCGAATTTCTATTTAACCACCTGCTATCATGAGAGACCTTAGGGCTGCATGTTTTGAGCCCAGTACTGATCCTGAAAAGCGTTTCCAACCCCACTTACAAGTAAAACTAGCTAAAATGTGCCTGGCTGCTTTTCACTGAAAAGCTCATTCTGCTTACATTTTTGGCATACGGTTGCTCCTACAGGGTCAGCTGAGCAGCGATTTCTATTTAACCACCTGCTATCATGAGAGACCTCAGGGCTGCATGTTTTGAGCCCAGTACTGATCCTGAAAAGAGTTTCAAACCCAACTTACAAGTAAAACTAGCTAAAATGTGCCTGGCTGCTATTCACTGAAAAGCTCATTCTGCTTACATTTTTGGCGTACGTTTGCTCCTACAGGGTCAGCTGAGCAGCAAATTTCTATTTAACCACCTGCTATCATGAGAGACCTCAAGGCTGCATGTTTTGAGCCCAGTACTGAGCCTGAAAAGCGTTTCCAACTCCACTTACAAGTAAAACTAGCTAAAATTTGCCTGGCTGCTCTTCACTGAAAAGCTCATTCTGCGTACATTTTTGGCATACGTTTGCTCCTACAGGGTCAGCTGATCAGCGAATTTCTATTTAACCACCTGCTATCATGAGAGACCTCAAGGCTGCATGTTGTGAGCCCAGTACTGAGCCCGAAAAGCGTTTCCAACCCCACTTACAAGTAAAACTAGCTAAAATGTGCCTGGCTGCTTTTCACTGAAAAGCTCATTCTGCTTACATTTTTGGCATACGGTTGTTCCTACAGGGTCAGCTGAGCAGCGAATTTCTATTTAACCACCTGCTATCATGAGAGACCTCAGGGCTGCATGTTTTGAGCCCAGTACTGATCCTGAAAAGCGTTTCCAACCCCACTTACAAGTAAAACTAGCTAAAATGTGCCTGGCTGCTATTCACTGAAAAGCTCATTCTGCTTACATTTTTGGCATACGGTTGCTCCTACAGTATCAGCTGAGCAGCGAATTTCTATTTAACCACCTGCTATCATGAGAGACCTCAAGGCTGCATGTTTTGAGCCCAGAACTGATCCTGAAAATAGTTTCCAACTCCACTTACAAGTAAAACTAGCTAAAATTTGCCTGGCTGCTCTTCACTGAAAAGCTCATTCTGCGTACATTTTTGGCATACGTTTGCTCCTACAGGGTCAGCTGATCAGCGAATTTCTATTTAACCACCTGCTATCATGAGAGACCTCAAGGCTGCATGTTTTGAGCCCAGTACTGATCCTGAAAAGCGTTTCCAACCCCACTTACAAGTAAAACTAGCTAAAATGTGCCTGGCTGCTATTCACTGAAAAGCTCATTCTGCTTACATTTTTGGCATACGGTTGCTCCTACAGGGTCAGCTGAGCAGCGAATTTCTATTTAACCACCTGCTATCATGAGAGACCTCAGAGCTGCATCTTTTGAGCCCAGTACTGAGCCTGAAAAGCATTTCCAACCCCACTTAAAAGTAAAACTAGCTATAATGTGCCTGGCTGCTATTCACTGAAAAGCTCATTCTGCTTACATTTTTGGCATACGTTTGCTCCTACAGGATCAGCTGAGCAGCAAATTTCTATTTAACCACCAGCTATCATGAGAGACCTCAGGGCTGCATGTTTTGAGCCCAGTACTGAGCCTGAAAAGCGTTTCCAACTCCACTTACAAGTAAAACTAGCTAAAATTTGCCTGGCTGCTCTTCACTGAAAAGCTTATTCTGCTTACATTTTTGGCATACGGTTGCTCCTACAGGGTCAGCTGAGCAGCAAATTTCTATTTAACCACCTGCTATCATGAGAGACCTCAGGGCTGCATGTTTTGAGCCCAGTACTGATCCTGAAAAGCGTTTCCAACCCCACTTACAAGTAAAACTAGCTAAAATGTGCCTGGCTTACTTTACTTACAAGTAAAACTAGCTAAAATGTGCCTGGCTGCTTTTCACTGAAAAGCTCATTCTGCTTACATTTTTGGCATACGGTTGCTCCTAGAGGGTCAGCTGAGCAGCAAATTTCTATTTAACCACCTGCTATCATGAGAGACCTCAGGGCTGCATGTTTTGAGCCCAGTACTGATCCTGAAAAGCGTTTCCAACCCCACTTACAAGTAAAACTAGCTAAAATGTGCCTGGCTGCTATTCACTGAAAAGCTCATTCTGCTTACATTTTTGGCATACGGTTGCTCCTACAGGGTCAGCTGAGCAGCGAATTTCTATTTAACCACCTGCTATCATGAGAGACCTCAGGGCTGCATGTTTTGAGCGCAGTACTGATCCTGAAAAGAGTTTCAAACCCCACTTACAAGTAAAACTAGCTAAAATGTGCCTGGCTGCTATTCACTGAAAAGCTCATTCTGCGTACATTTTTGGCATATGTTTGCTCCTACAGAGTCAGCTGATCAGCGAATTTCTATTTAACCACCTGCTATCATGAGAGACCTCAAGGCTGCATGTTTTGAGCCCAGTACTGAGCCCGAAAAGCGTTTCCAACCTCACTTACAAGTAAAACTAGCTAAAATGTGCCTGGCTGCTTTTCACTGAAAAGCTCATTCTGCTTACATTTTTGGCATACGTTTGCTCCTACAGGGTCAGCTGAGCAGCGAATTTCTATTTAACCACCTGCTATCATGAGAGACCTCAAGGCTGCATGTTTTGAGCCCAGTACTGAGCCCGAAAAGCGTTTCCAACCTCACTTACAAGTAAAACTAGCTAAAATGTGCCTGGCTGCTTTTCACTGAAAAGCTCATTCTGCTTACATTTTTGGCATACGGTTGCTCCTACAGGGTCAGCTGAGCAGCGAATTTCTATTTAACCACCTGCTATCATGAGAGACCTCAGGGCTGCATGTTTTGAGCCCAGTACTGATCCTGAAAAGCGTTTCCAACCCCACTTACAAGTAAAACTAGCTGAAATGTGCCTGGCTGCTTTTCACTGAAAAGCTCATTCTGCTTACATTTTTGGCATACGGTTGCTACTACAGGGTCAGCTGAGCAGCGATTTCTATTTAACCACCTGCTATCATGAGAGACCTCAGGGCTGCATGTTTTGAGCCCAGTACTGATCCTGAAAAGAGTTTCAAACCCCACTTACAAGTAAAACTAGCTAAAATGTGCCTGGCTGCTCTTCACTGAAAAGCTCATTCTGCTTACATTTTTGGCGTACGTTTGCTCCTACAGGGTCAGCTGAGCAGCAAATTTCTATTTAACCACCTGCTATCATGAGAGACCTCAAGGCTGCATGTTTTGAGCCCAGTACTGAGCCCGAAAAGCGTTTCCAACCTCACTTACAAGTAAAACTAGCTAAAATGTGCCTGGCTGCTTTTCACTGAAAAGCTCATTCTGCTTACATTTTTGGCATACGGTTGCTCCTACAGGGTCAGCTGAGCAGCGAAATTCTATTTAACCACCTCCTATCATGAGAGACCTCAGGGCTGCATGTTTTGAGCCCAGTACTGATCCTGAAAAGCGTTTCCAACCCCACTTACAAGTAAAACTAGCTAAAATGTGCCTGGCTGCTTTTCACTGAAAAGCTCATTCTGCTTACATTTTTGGCATACGGTTGCTCCTACAGGGTCAGCTGAGCAGCGAATTTCTATTTAACCACCTGCTATCACGAGAGACCTCAGGGCTGCATGTTTTGAGCCGAGTACTGATCCTGAAAAGCGTTTCCAACCCCACTTACAAGTAAAACTAGCTAAAATTTGCCTGGCTGCTCTTCACTGAAAAGCTCATTCTGCGTACATTTTTGGCATACGTTTGCTCCTACAGGGTCAGCTGATCAGCGAATTTCTATTTAACCACCTGCTATCATGAGAGACCTCAAGGCTGCATGTTTTGAGCCCAGTGCTGAGCCCGAAAAGCGTTTCCAACCTCACTTACAAGTAAAACTAGCTAAAATGTGCCTGCCTGCTATTCACTGAAAAGCTCATTCTGTGTACATTTTTGGCATATGTTTGCTCCTGCTGGGTCAGCCAAGAATCAAATTTCTACTTAACCACCTGCTATCACGAGAGACCTCAGGGCTGCATGTTTTGAGTGCAGTACTGATCCTGAAAAGAGTTTCAAACCCCACTTACAAGTAAAATTAGCTAAAATGTGCCTGGCTGCTATTCACTGAAAAGCTCATTCTGCTTACATTTTTGGCATACGGTTGCTCCTACAGGGTCAGCTGAGCAGCGAATTTCTATTTAACCACCTGCTATCATGAGAGACCTCAGGGCTGCATGTTTTGAGCCCAGTACTGATCCTAAAAAGCGTTTCCAACCCCAGTTACAAGTAACACTAGCTAAAATGTGCCTGGCTGCTATTCACTGAAAAGCTCATTCTGCTTACATTTTTGGCATACGGTTGCTCCTACAGTGTCAGCTGAGCAGCGAATTTCTATTTAACCACCTGCTATCATGAGAGACCTCAGGGCTGCATGTTTTGAGCCCAGTACTGATCCTGAAAAGAGTTTCAAACCCCAGTTACAAGTAAAACTAGCTAAAATTCGCCTGGCTGCTATTCACTGAAAAGCTCATTCTGCTTACATTTTTGGCATACGTTTGCTCCTACAGGGTCAGCTGAGCAGCGAATTTCTATTTAACCACCTGCTATCATGAGAGACCTCAAGGCTGCATGTTTTGAGCCCAGTACTGATCCTGAAAATAGTTTCCAACTCCACTTACAAGTAAAACTAGCTAAAATTTGCCTGGCTGCTCTTCACTGAAAAGCTCATTCTGCGTACATTTTTGGCATACGTTTGCTCCTACAGGGTCAGCTGATCAGCGAATTTCTATTTAACCACCTGCTATCATGAGAGACCTCAAGGCTGCATGTTTTGAGCCCAGTACTGAGCCCGAAAAGCGTTTCCAACCTCACTTACAAGTAAAACTAGCTAAAATGTGCCTGGCTGCTTTTCACTGAAAAGCTCATTCTGCTTACATTTTTGGCATACGGTTGCTCCTACAGGGTCAGCTGAGCAGCGAATTTCTATTTAACCACCTGCTATCATGAGAGACCTCAGGGCTGCATGTTTTGAGCCCAGTACTGATCCTGAAAAGCGTTTCCAACCCCACTTACAAGTAAAACTAGCTAAAATGTGCCTGGCTGCTATTCACTGAAAAGCTCATTCTGCTTACATTTTTGGCATACGGTTGCTCCTACAGGGTCAGCTGAGCAGCGAATTTCTATTTAACCACCTGCTATCATGAGAGACCTCAAGGCTGCATGTTTTGAGCCCAGTGCTGAGCCCGAAAAGCGTTTCCAACCTCACTTACAAGTAAAACTAGCTAAAATGTGCCTGCCTGCTATTCACTGAAAAGCTCATTCTGTGTACATTTTTGGCATATGGTACTCCTGCTGGGTCAGCCAAGTGGCAAATTTCTACTTAACCACCTGCTATCATGAGAGACCTCAGGGCTGCATGTTTTGAGCCCAGTACTGAGCCCGAAAAGCGTTTCCAACCTCACTTACAAGTAAAACTAGCTAAAATGTGCCTGGCTGCTTTTCACTGAAAAGCTCATTCTGCGTACATTTTTGGCATACGGTTGCTCCTACAGGGTCAGCTGAGCAGCGAATTTCTATTTAACCACCTGCTATCATGAGAGACCTCAAGGCTGCATGTTTTGAGCCCAGTGCTGAGCCCGAAAAGCGTTTCCAACCTCACTTACAAGTAAAACTAGCTAAAATGTGCCTGCCTGCTATTCACTGAAAAGCTCATTCTGTGTACATTTTTGGCATACGGTTGCTCCTACAGGGTCAGCTGAGCAGCGAATTTCTATTTAACCACCTGCTATCATGAGAGACCTCAGGGCTGCATGTTTTGAGCCCAGTACTGATCCTAAAAAGCGTTTCCAACCCCAGTTACAAGTAAAACTAGCTAAAATGTGCCTGGCTTCTATTCACTGAAAAGCTCATTCTGCTTACATTTTTGGCATACGGTTGCTCCTACAGTGTCAGCTGAGCAGCGAATTTCTATTTAATCACCTGCTATCATGAGAGACCTCAGGGCTGCATGTTTTGAGCCCAGTACTGATCCTGAAAAGAGTTTCAAACCCCAGTTACAAGTAAAACTAGCTAAAATTCGCCTGGCTGCTATTCACTGAAAAGCTCATTCTGCTTACATTTTTGGCATACGTTTGCTCCTACAGGGTCAGCTGAGCAGCGAATTTCTATTTAACCACCTGCTATCATGAGAGACCTCAAGGCTGCATGTTTTGAGCCCAGTACTGATCCTGAAAATAGTTTCCAACTCCACTTACAAGTAAAACTAGCTAAAATTTGCCTGGCTGCTCTTCACTGAAAAGCTCATTCTGCGTACATTTTTGGCATACGTTTGCTCCTACAGGGTCAGCTGATCAGCGAATTTCTATTTAACCACCTGCTATCATGAGAGACCTCAAGGCTGCATGTTTTGAGCCCAGTACTGAGCCCGAAAAGCGTTTTCAACCTCACTTACAAGTAAAACTAGCTAAAATGTGCCTGGCTGCTTTTCACTGAAAAGCTCATTCTGCTTACATTTTTGGCATACGGTTGCTCCTACAGGGTCAGCTGAGCAGCGAATTTCTATTTAACCACCTGCTATCATGAGAGACCTCAGGGCTGCATGTTTTGAGCCCAGTACTGATCCTGAAAAGCGTTTCCAACCCCACTTACAAGTAAAACTAGCTAAAATGTGCCTGGCTGCTCTTCACTGAAAAGCTCATTCTGCGTACATTTTTGGCATACGTTTGCTCCTACAGGGTCAGCTGAGCAGCGAATTTCTATTTAACCACCTGCTATCATGAGAGACCTCAAGGCTGCATGTTTTGAGCCCAGTACTGATCCTGAAAATAGTTTCCAACTCCACTTACAAGTAAAACTAGCTAAAATTTGCCTGGCTGCTCTTCACTGAAAAGCTCATTCTGCGTACATTTTTGGCATACGTTTGCTCCTACAGGGTCAGCTGAGCAGCGAATTTCTATTTAACCACCTGCTATCATGAGAGACCTCAGGGCTGCATGTTTTGAGCCCAGTACTGATCCTGAAAAGCGTTTCCAACCCCACTTACAAGTAAAACTAGCTAAAATGTGCCTGGCTGCTATTCACTGAAAAGCTCATTCTGCTTACATTTTTGGCATACGGTTGCTCCTACAGGGTCAGCTGAGCAGCGAATTTCTATTTAACCACCTGCTATCATGAGAGACCTCAAGGCTGCATGTTTTGAGCCCAGTGCTGAGCCCGAAAAGCGTTTCCAACCTCACTTACAAGTAAAACTAGCTAAAATGTGCCTGCCTGCTATTCACTGAAAAGCTCATTCTGTGTACATTTTTGGCATATGTTTGCTCCTGCTGGGTCAGCCAAGTGGCAAATTTCTACTTAACCACCTGCTATCATGAGAGACCTCAGGGCTGCATGTTTTGAGCCCAGTACTGAGCCCGAAAAGCGTTTCCAACCTCACTTACAAGTAAAACTAGCTAAAATGTGCCTGGCTGCTTTTCACTGAAAAGCTCATTGTGCGTACATTTTTGGCATACGGTTGCTCCTACAGGGTCAGCTGAGCAGCGAATTTCTATTTAACCACCTGCTATCATGAGAGACCTCAAGGCTGCATGTTTTGAGCCCAGTACTGAGCCCGAAAAGCGTTTCCAACCCCACTTACAAGTAAAACTAGCTAAAATATGCCTGGCTGCTTTTCACTGAAAAGCTCATTCTGCTTACATTTTTGGCATCCTACAGGGTCAGCTGAGCAGCGAATTTCTATTTAACCACCTGCTATCATGAGAGACCTCAGGGCTGCATGTTTTGAGCCCAGTACTGATCCTGAAAAGCGTTTCCAACCCCACTTACAAGTAAAACTAGCTAAAATGTGCCTGGCTGCTATTCACTGAAAAGATCATTCTGCTTACATTTTTGGCATACGTTTGCTCCTACAGGGTCAGCTGAGCAGCGAATTTCTATTTAACCACCTGCTATCATGAGAGACCTCAAGGCTGCATGTTTTGAGCCCAGTACTGAGCCCGAAAAGCGTTTCCAACCTCACTTACAAGTAAAACTAGCTAAAATGTGCCTGGCTGCTTTTCACTGAAAAGCTCATTCTGCTTACATTTTTGGCATACTGTTGCTCCTACAGGGTCAGCTGATCAGCGAATTTCTATTTAACCACCTGCTATCATGAGAGACCTCAAGGCTGCATGTTTTGAGCCCAGTACTGAGCCCGAAAAGCGTTTCCAACCTCACTTACAAGTAAAACTAGCTAAAATGTGCCTGGCTGCTTTTCACTGAAAAGCTCATTCTGCTTACATTTTTGGCATACGGTTGCTCCTACAGGGTCAGCTGAGCAGCGAATTTCTATTTAACCACCTGCTATCATGAGAGACCTCAGGGCTGCATGTTTTGAGCCCAGTACTGATCCTGAAAAGCGTTTCCAACCCCACTTACAAGTAAAACTAGCTAAAATGTGCCTGGCTGCTATTCACTGAAAAGCTCATTCTGCTTACATTTTTGGCATACGGTTGCTCCTACAGGGTCAGCTGAGCAGCGAATTTCTATTTAACCACCTGCTATCATGAGAGACCTCAAGGCTGCATGTTTTGAGCCCAGTGCTGAGCCCGAAAAGCGTTTCCAACCTCACTTACAAGTAAAACTAGCTAAAATGTGCCTGCCTGCTATTCACTGAAAAGCTCATTCTGTGTACATTTTTGGCATATGTTTGCTCCTGCTGGGTCAGCCAAGTGGCAAATTTCTACTTAACCACCTGCTTTCATGAGAGACCTCAGGGCTGCATGTTTTGAGCCCAGTACTGAGCCCGAAAAGCGTTTCCAACCTCACTTACAAGTAAAACTAGCTAAAATGTGCCTGGCTGCTTTTCACTGAAAAGCTCATTCTGCGTACATTTTTGGCATACGGTTGCTCCTACAGGGTCAGCTGAGCAGCGAATTTCTATTTAACCACCTGCTATCATGAGAGACCTCAAGGCTGCATGTTTTGAGCCCAGTACTGAGCCCGAAAAGCGTTTCCAACCCCACTTACAAGTAAAACTAGCTAAAATGTGCCTGGCTGCTTTTCACTGAAAACCTCATTCTGCTTACATTTTTGGCATCCTACAGGGTCAGCTGAGCAGCGAATTTCTATTTAACCACCTGCTATCATGAGAGACCTCAGGGCTGCATGTTTTGAGCCCAGTACTGATCCTGAAAAGCGTTTCCAACCCCACTTACAAGTAAAACTAGCTAAAATGTGCCTGGCTGCTATTCACTGAAAAGCTCATTCTGCTTACATTTTTGGCATACGTTTGCTCCTACAGGGTCAGCTGAGCAGCGAATTTCTATTTAACCACCTGCTATCATGAGAGACCTCAAGGCTGCATGTTTTGAGCCCAGTACTGAGCCCGAAAAGCGTTTCCAACCTCACTTACAAGTAAAACTAGCTAAAATGTGCCTGGCTGCTTTTCACTGAAAAGCTCATTCTGCTTACATTTTTGGCATACGGTTGCTCCTACAGGGTCAGCTGATCAGCGAATTTCTATTTAACCACCTGCTATCATGAGAGACCTCAAGGCTGCATGTTTTGAGCCCAGTACTGAGCCCGAAAAGCGTTTCCAACCTCACTTACAAGTAAAACTAGCTAAAATGTGCCTGGCTGCTTGTCACTGAAAAGCTCATTCTACTTACATTTTTGGCATACGGTTGCTCCTACAGGGTCAGCTGAGCAGCGAATTTCTATTTAACCACCTGCTATCATGAGAGACCTCAGGGCTGCACGTTTTGAGCCCAGTACTGATCCTGAAAAGCGTTTCCAACCCCACTTACAAGTAAAACTAGCTAAAATGTGCCTGGCTGCTATTCACTGAAAAGCTCATTCTGCTTACATTTTTGGCATACGGTTGCTCCTACAGGGTCAGCTGAGCAGCGAATTTCTATTTAACCACCTGCTATCATGAGAGACCTCAAGGCTGCATGTTTTGAGCCCAGTGCTGAGCCCGAAAAGCGTTTCCAACCTCACTTACAAGTAAAACTAGCTAAAATGTGCCTGCCTGCTATTCACTGAAAAGCTCATCCTGTGTACATTTTTGGCATATGGTACTCCTGCTGGGTCAGCCAAGTGGCAAATTTCTACTTAACCACCTGCTATCATGAGAGACCTCAGGGCTGCATGTTTTGAGCCCAGTACTGAGCCCGAAAAGCGTTTCCAACCTCACTTACAAGTAAAACTAGCTAAAATGTGCCTGGCTGCTTTTCACTGAAAAGCTCATTCTGCGTACATTTTTGGCATACGGTTGCTCCTACAGGGTCAGCTGAGCAGCGAATTTCTATTTAACCACCTGCTATCATGAGAGACCTCAAGGCTGCATGTTTTGAGCCCAGTGCTGAGCCCGAAAAGCGTTTCCAACCTCACTTACAAGTAAAACTAGCTAAAATGTGCCTGCCTGCTATTCACTGAAAAGCTCATTCTGTGTACATTTTTGGCATACGGTTGCTCCTACAGGGTCAGCTGAGCAGCGAATTTCTATTTAACCACCTGCTATCATGAGAGAACTCAGGGCTGCATGTTTTGAGCCCAGTACTGATCCTAAAAAGCGTTTCCAACCCCAGTTACAAGTAAAACTAGCTAAAATGTGCCTGGCTTCTATTCACTGAAAAGCTCATTCTGCTTACATTTTTGGCATACGGTTGCTCCTACAGTGTCAGCTGAGCAGCGAATTTCTATTTAACCACCTGCTATCATGAGAGACCTCAGGGCTGCATGTTTTGAGCCCAGTACTGATCCTGAAAAGAGTTTCAAACCCCAGTTACAAGTAAAACTAGCTAAAATTCGCCTGGCTGCTATTCACTGAAAAGCTCATTCTGCTTACATTTTTGGCATACGTTTGCTCCTACAGGGTCAGCTGAGCAGCGAATTTCTATTTAACCACCTGCTATCATGAGAGACCTCAAGGCTGCATGTTTTGAGCCCAGTACTGATCCTGAAAATAGTTTCCAACTCCACTTACAAGTAAAACTAGCTAAAATTTGCCTGGCTGCTCTTCACTGAAAATCTCATTCTGCGTACATTTTTGGCATACGTTTGCTCCTACAGGGTCAGCTGATCAGCGAATTTCTATTTAACCACCTGCTATCATGAGAGACCTCAAGGCTGCATGTTTTGAGCCCAGTACTGAGCCCGAAAAGCGTTTCCAACCTCACTTACAAGTAAAACTAGCTAAAATGTGCCTGGCTGCTTTTCACTGAAAAGCTCATTCTGCTTACATTTTTGGCATACGGTTGCTCCTACAGGGTCAGCTGAGCAGCGAATTTCTATTTAACCACCTGCTATCATGAGAGACCTCAGGGCTGCATGTTTTGAGCCCAGTACTGATCCTGAAAAGCGTTTCCAACCCCACTTACAAGTAAAACTAGCTAAAATGTGCCTGGCTGCTCTTCACTGAAAAGCTCATTCTGCGTACATTTTTGGCATACGTTTGCTCCTACAGGGTCAGCTGAGCAGCGAATTTCTATTTAACCACCTGCTATCATGAGAGACCTCAAGGCTGCATGTTTTGAGCCCAGTACTGATCCTGAAAATAGTTTCCAACTCCACTTACAAGTAAAACTAGCTAAAATTTGCCTGGCTGCTCTTCACTGAAAAGCTCATTCTGCGTACATTTTTGGCATACGTTTGCTCCTACAGGGTCAGCTGAGCAGCGAATTTCTATTTAACCACCTGCTATCATGAGAGACCTCAGGGCTGCATGTTTTGAGCCCAGTACTGATCCTGAAAAGCGTTTCCAACCCCACTTACAAGTAAAACTAGCTAAAATGTGCCTGGCTGCTATTCACTGAAAAGCTCATTCTGCTTACATTTTTGGCATACGGTTGCTCCTACAGGGTCAGCTGAGCAGCGAATTTCTATTTAACCACCTGCTATCATGAGAGACCTCAAGGCTGCATGTTTTGAGCCCAGTACTGAGCCCGAAAAGCGTTTCCAACCCCACTTACAAGTAAAACTAGCTAAAATGTGCCTGGCTGCTTTTCACTGAAAAGCTCATTCTGCTTACATTTTTGGCATCCTACAGGGTCAGCTGAGCAGCGAATTTCTATTTAACCACCTGCTATCATGAGAGACCTCAGGGCTGCATGTTTTGAGCCCAGTACTGATCCTGAAAAGCGTTTCCAACCCCACTTACAAGTAAAACTAGCTTAAATGTGCCTGGCTGCTATTCACTGAAAAGCTCATTCTGCTTACATTTTTGGCATACGTTTGCTCCTACAGGGTCAGCTGAGCAGCGAATTTCTATTTAACCACCTGCTATCATGAGAGACCTCAGGGCTGCATGTTTTGAGCCCAGTACTGATCCTGAAAAGCGTTTCCAACCCCACTTACAAGTAAAACTAGCTAAAATGTGCCTGGCTGCTTTTCACTGAAAAGCTCATTCTGCTTACATTTTTGGCATACGGTTGCTCCTACAGGGTCAGCTGAGCAGCGAATTTCTATTTAACCACCTGCTATCATGAGAGACCTCAGGGTTGCATGTTTTGAGCCGAGTACTGATCCTGAAAAGCGTTTCCAACCCCACTTACAAGTAAAACTAGCTAAAATTTGCCTGGCTGCTCTTCACTGAAAAGCTCATTCTGCGTATATTTTTGGCATACGTTTGCTCCTACAGGGTCAGCTGATCAGCGAATTTCTATTTAACCACCTGCTATCATGAGAGACCTCAAGGCTGCATGTTTTGAGCCCAGTGCTGAGCCCGAAAAGCGTTTCCAACCTCACTTACAAGTAAAACTAGCTAAAATGTGCCTGCCTGCTATTCACTGAAAAGCTCATTCTGTGTACATTTTTGGCATATGTTTGCTCCTGCTGGGTCAGCCAAGAATCAAATTTCTACTTAACCACCTGCTATCATGAGAGACCTCAGGGCTGCATGTTTTGAGTGCAGTACTGATCCTGAAAAGAGTTTCAAACCCCACTTACAAGTAAAATTAGCTAAAATGTGCCTGGCTGCTATTCACTGAAAAGCTCATTCTGCTTACATTTTTGGCATACGGTTGCTCCTACAGGGTCAGCTGAGCAGCGAATTTCTATTTAACCACCTGCTATCATGAGAGACCTCAGGGCTGCATGTTTTGAGCCCAGTACTGATCCTAAAAAGCGTTTCCAACCCCAGTTACAAGTAACACTAGCTAAAATGTGCCTGGCTGCTATTCACTGAAAAGCTCATTCTGCTTACATTTTTGGCATACGGTTGCTCCTACAGTGTCAGCTGAGCAGCGAATTTCTATTTAACCACCTGCTATCATGAGAGACCTCAGGGCTGCATGTTTTGAGCCCAGTACTGATCCTGAAAAGAGTTTCAAACCCCAGTTACAAGTAAAACTAGCTAAAATTCGCCTGGCTGCTATTCACTGAAAAGCTCATTCTGCTTACATTTTTGGCATACGTTTGCTCCTACAGGGTCAGCTGAGCAGCGAATTTCTATTTAACCACCTGCTATCATGAGAGACCTCAAGGCTGCATGTTTTGAGCCCAGTACTGATCCTGAAAATAGTTTCCAACTCCACTTACAAGTAAAACTAGCTAAAATTTGCCTGGCTGCTCTTCACTGAAAAGCTCATTCTGCGTACATTTTTGGCATACGTTTGCTCCTACAGGGTCAGCTGATCAGCGAATTTCTATTTAACCACCTGCTATCATGAGAGACCTCAGGGCTGCATGTTTTGAGCCCAGTACTGATCCTGAAAAGCGTTTCCAACCCCACTTACAAGTAAAACTAGCTAAAATGTGCCTGGCTGCTTTTCACTGAAAAGCTCATTCTGCTTACATTTTTGGCATACGGTTGCTCCTACAGGGTCAGCTGATCAGCGAATTTCTATTTAACCACCTGCTATCATGAGAGACCTCAAGGCTGCATGTTTTGAGCCCAGTACTGAGCCCGAAAAGCGTTTCCAACCTCACTTACAAGTAAAACTAGCTAAAATGTGCCTGGCTGCTTTTCACTGAAAAGCTCATTCTGCTTACATTTTTGGCATACGGTTGCTCCTACAGGGTCAGCTGAGCAGCGAATTTCTATTTAACCACCTGCTATCATGAGAGACCTCAGGGCTGCATGTTTTGAGCCCAGTACTGATCCTGAAAAGCGTTTCCAACCCCACTTACAAGTAAAACTAGCTAAAATGTGCCTGGCTGCTATTCACTGAAAAGCTCATTCTGCTTACATTTTTGGCATACGGTTGCTCCTACAGGGTCAGCTGAGCAGCGAATTTCTATTTAACCACCTGCTATCATGAGAGACCTCAAGGCTGCATGTTTTGAGCCCAGTGCTGAGCCCGAAAAGCGTTTCCAACCTCACTTACAAGTAAAACTAGCTAAAATGTGCCTGCCTGCTATTCACTGAAAAGCTCATTCTGTGTACATTTTTGGCATATGTTTGCTCCTGCTGGGTCAGCCAAGTGGCAAATTTCTACTTAACCACCTGCTATCATGAGAGACCTCAGGGCTGCATGTTTTGAGCCCAGTACTGAGCCCGAAAAGCGTTTCCAACCTCACTTACAAGTAAAACTAGCTAAAATGTGCCTGGCTGCTTTTCACTGAAAAGCTCATTCTGCGTACATTTTTGGCATACGGTTGCTCCTACAGGGTCAGCTGAGCAGCGAATTTCTATTTAACCACCTGCTATCATGAGAGACCTCAAGGCTGCATGTTTTGAGCCCAGTACTGAGCCCGAAAAGCGTTTCCAACCCCACTTACAAGTAAAACTAGCTAAAATGTGCCTGGCTGCTTTTCACTGAAAACCTCATTCTGCTTACATTTTTGGCATCCTACAGGGTCAGCTGAGCAGCGAATTTCTATTTAACCACCTGCTATCATGAGAGACCTCAGGGCTGCATGTTTTGAGCCCAGTACTGATCCTGAAAAGCGTTTCCAACCCCACTTACAAGTAAAACTAGCTAAAATGTGCCTGGCTGCTATTCACTGAAAAGCTCATTCTGCTTACATTTTTGGCATACGTTTGCTCCTACAGGGTCAGCTGAGCAGCGAATTTCTATTTAACCACCTGCTATCATGAGAGACCTCAAGGCTGCATGTTTTGAGCCCAGTACTGAGCCCGAAAAGCGTTTCCAACCTCACTTACAAGTAAAACTAGCTAAAATGTGCCTGGCTGCTTTTCACTGAAAAGCTCATTCTGCTTACATTTTTGGCATACGGTTGCTCCTACAGGGTCAGCTGATCAGCGAATTTCTATTTAACCACCTGCTATCATGAGAGACCTCAAGGCTGCATGTTTTGAGCCCAGTACTGAGCCCGAAAAGCGTTTCCAACCTCACTTACAAGTAAAACTAGCTAAAATGTGCCTGGCTGCTTGTCACTGAAAAGCTCATTCTACTTACATTTTTGGCATACGGTTGCTCCTACAGGGTCAGCTGAGCAGCGAATTTCTATTTAACCACCTGCTATCATGAGAGACCTCAGGGCTGCACGTTTTGAGCCCAGTACTGATCCTGAAAAGCGTTTCCAACCCCACTTACAAGTAAAACTAGCTAAAATGTGCCTGGCTGCTATTCACTGAAAAGCTCATTCTGCTTACATTTTTGGCATACGGTTGCTCCTACAGGGTCAGCTGAGCAGCGAATTTCTATTTAACCACCTGCTATCATGAGAGACCTCAAGGCTGCATGTTTTGAGCCCAGTGCTGAGCCCGAAAAGCGTTTCCAACCTCACTTACAAGTAAAACTAGCTAAAATGTGCCTGCCTGCTATTCACTGAAAAGCTCATCCTGTGTACATTTTTGGCATATGGTACTCCTGCTGGGTCAGCCAAGTGGCAAATTTCTACTTAACCACCTGCTATCATGAGAGACCTCAGGGCTGCATGTTTTGAGCCCAGTACTGAGCCCGAAAAGCGTTTCCAACCTCACTTACAAGTAAAACTAGCTAAAATGTGCCTGGCTGCTTTTCACTGAAAAGCTCATTCTGCGTACATTTTTGGCATACGGTTGCTCCTACAGGGTCAGCTGAGCAGCGAATTTCTATTTAACCACCTGCTATCATGAGAGACCTCAAGGCTGCATGTTTTGAGCCCAGTGCTGAGCCCGAAAAGCGTTTCCAACCTCACTTACAAGTAAAACTAGCTAAAATGTGCCTGCCTGCTATTCACTGAAAAGCTCATTCTGTGTACATTTTTGGCATACGGTTGCTCCTACAGGGTCAGCTGAGCAGCGAATTTCTATTTAACCACCTGCTATCATGAGAGACCTCAGGGCTGCATGTTTTGAGCCCAGTACTGATCCTAAAAAGCGTTTCCAACCCCAGTTACAAGTAAAACTAGCTAAAATGTGCCTGGCTTCTATTCACTGAAAAGCTCATTCTGCTTACATTTTTGGCATACGGTTGCTCCTACAGTGTCAGCTGAGCAGCGAATTTCTATTTAACCACCTGCTATCATGAGAGACCTCAGGGCTGCATGTTTTGAGCCCAGTACTGATCCTGAAAAGAGTTTCAAACCCCAGTTACAAGTAAAACTAGCTAAAATTCGCCTGGCTGCTATTCACTGAAAAGCTCATTCTGCTTACATTTTTGGCATACGTTTGCTCCTACAGGGTCAGCTGAGCAGCGAATTTCTATTTAACCACCTGCTATCATGAGAGACCTCAAGGCTGCATGTTTTGAGCCCAGTACTGATCCTGAAAATAGTTTCCAACTCCACTTACAAGTAAAACTAGCTAAAATTTGCCTGGCTGCTCTTCACTGAAAAGCTCATTCTGCGTACATTTTTGGCATACGTTTGCTCCTACAGGGTCAGCTGATCAGCGAATTTCTATTTAACCACCTGCTATCATGAGAGACCTCAAGGCTGCATGTTTTGAGCCCAGTACTGAGCCCGAAAAGCGTTTCCAACCTCACTTACAAGTAAAACTAGCTAAAATGTGCCTGGCTGCTTTTCACTGAAAAGCTCATTCTGCTTACATTTTTGGCATACGGTTGCTCCTACAGGGTCAGCTGAGCAGCGAATTTCTATTTAACCACCTGCTATCATGAGAGACCTCAGGGCTGCATGTTTTGAGCCCAGTACTGATCCTGAAAAGCGTTTCCAACCCCACTTACAAGTAAAACTAGCTAAAATGTGCCTGGCTGCTCTTCACTGAAAAGCTCATTCTGCGTACATTTTTGGCATACGTTTGCTCCTACAGGGTCAGCTGAGCAGCGAATTTCTATTTAACCACCTGCTATCATGAGAGACCTCAAGGCTGCATGTTTTGAGCCCAGTACTGATCCTGAAAATAGTTTCCAACTCCACTTACAAGTAAAACTAGCTAAAATTTGCCTGGCTGCTCTTCACTGAAAAGCTCATTCTGCGTACATTTTTGGCATACGTTTGCTCCTACAGGGTCAGCTGAGCAGCGAATTTCTATTTAACCACCTGCTATCATGAGAGACCTCAGGGCTGCATGTTTTGAGCCCAGTACTGATCCTGAAAAGCGTTTCCAACCCCACTTACAAGTAAAACTAGCTAAAATGTGCCTGGCTGCTATTCACTGAAAAGCTCATTCTGCTTACATTTTTGGCATACGGTTGCTCCTACAGGGTCAGCTGAGCAGCGAATTTCTATTTAACCACCTGCTATCATGAGAGACCTCAAGGCTGCATGTTTTGAGCCCAGTACTGAGCCCGAAAAGCGTTTCCAACCCCACTTACAAGTAAAACTAGCTAAAATGTGCCTGGCTGCTTTTCACTGAAAAGCTCATTCTGCTTACATTTTTGGCATCCTACAGGGTCAGCTGAGCAGCGAATTTCTATTTAACCACCTGCTATCATGAGAGACCTCAGGGCTGCATGTTTTGAGCCCAGTACTGATCCTGAAAAGCGTTTCCAACCCCACTTACAAGTAAAACTAGCTAAAATGTGCCTGGCTGCTATTCACTGAAAAGCTCATTCTGCTTACATTTTTGGCATACGTTTGCTCCTACAGGGTCAGCTGAGCAGCGAATTTCTATTTAACCACCTGCTATCATGAGAGACCTCAGGGCTGCATGTTTTGAGCCCAGTACTGATCCTGAAAAGCGTTTCCAACCCCACTTACAAGTAAAACTAGCTAAAATGTGCCTGGCTGCTTTTCACTGAAAAGCTCATTCTGCTTACATTTTTGGCATACGGTTGCTCCTACAGGGTCAGCTGAGCAGCGAATTTCTATTTAACCACCTGCTATCATGAGAGACCTCAGGGCTGCATGTTTTGAGCCGAGTACTGATCCTGAAAAGCGTTTCCAACCCCACTTACAAGTAAAACTAGCTAAAATTTGCCTGGCTGCTCTTCACTGAAAAGCTCATTCTGCGTACATTTTTGGCATACGTTTGCTCCTACAGGGTCAGCTGATCAGCGAATTTCTATTTAACCACCTGCTATCATGAGAGACCTCAAGGCTGCATGTTTTGAGCCCAGTGCTGAGCCCGAAAAGCGTTTCCAACCTCACTTACAAGTAAAACTAGCTAAAATGTGCCTGCCTGCTATTCACTGAAAAGCTCATTCTGCTTACATTTTTGGCATACGGTTGCTCCTACAGGGTCAGCTGAGCAGCGAATTTCTATTTAACCACCTGCTATCATGAGAGACCTCAGGGCTGCATGTTTTGAGCCCAGTACTGATCCTAAAAAGCGTTTCCAACCCCAGTTACAAGTAACACTAGCTAAAATGTGCCTGGCTGCTATTCACTGAAAAGCTCATTCTGCTTACATTTTTGGCATACGGTTGCTCCTACAGTGTCAGCTGAGCAGCGAATTTCTATTTAACCACCTGCTATCATGAGAGACCTCAGGGCTGCATGTTTTGAGCCCAGTACTGATCCTGAAAAGAGTTTCAAACCCCAGTTACAAGTAAAACTAGCTAAAATTCGCCTGGCTGCTATTCACTGAAAAGCTCATTCTGCTTACATTTTTGGCATACGTTTGCTCCTACAGGGTCAGCTGAGCAGCGAATTTCTATTTAACCACCTGCTATCATGAGAGACCTCAAGGCTGCATGTTTTGAGCCCAGTACTGATCCTGAAAATAGTTTCCAACTCCACTTACAAGTAAAACTAGCTAAAATTTGCCTGGCTGCTCTTCACTGAAAAGCTCATTCTGCGTACATTTTTGGCATACGTTTGCTCCTACAGGGTCAGCTGATCAGCGAATTTCTATTTAACCACCTGCTATCATGAGAGACCTCAAGGCTGCATGTTTTGAGCCCAGTACTGAGCCCGAAAAGCGTTTCCAACCTCACTTACAAGTAAAACTAGCTAAAATGTGCCTGGCTGCTTTTCACTGAAAAGCTCATTCTGCTTACATTTTTGGCATACGGTTGCTCCTACAGGGTCAGCTGAGCAGCGAATTTCTATTTAACCACCTGCTATCATGAGAGACCTCAGGGCTGCATGTTTTGAGCCCAGTACTGATCCTGAAAAGCGTTTCCAACCCCACTTACAAGTAAAACTAGATAAAAATGTGCCTGGCTGCTATTCACTGAAAAGCTCATTCTGCTTACATTTTTGGCATACGGTTGCTCCTACAGGGTCAGCTGAGCAGCGAATTTCTATTTAACCACCTGCTATCATGAGAGACCTCAAGGCTGCATGTTTTGAGCCCAGTGCTGAGCCCGAAAAGCGTTTCCAACCTCACTTACAAGTAAAACTAGCTAAAATGTGCCTGCCTGCTATTCACTGAAAAGCTAATTCTGTGTACATTTTTGGCATATGGTACTCCTGCTGGGTCAGCCAAGTGGCAAATTTCTACTTAACCACCTGCTATCATGAGAGACCTCAGGGCTGCATGTTTTGAGCCCAGTACTGAGCCCGAAAAGCGTTTCCAACCTCACTTACAAGTAAAACTAGCTAAAATGTGCCTGGCTGCTTTTCACTGAAAAGCTCATTCTGCGTACATTTTTGGCATACGGTTGCTCCTACAGGGTCAGCTGAGCAGCGAATTTCTATTTAACCACCTGCTATCATGAGAGACCTCAAGGCTGCATGTTTTGAGCCCAGTGCTGAGCCCGAAAAGCGTTTCCAACCTCACTTACAAGTAAAACTAGCTAAAATGTGCCTGCCTGCTATTCACTGAAAAGCTCATTCTGTGTACATTTTTGGCATACGGTTGCTCCTACAGGGTCAGCTGAGCAGCGAATTTCTATTTAACCACCTGCTATCATGAGAGACCTCAGGGCTGCATGTTTTGAGCCCAGTACTGATCCTAAAAAGCGTTTCCAACCCCAGTTACAAGTAAAACTAGCTAAAATGTGCCTGGCTTCTATTCACTGAAAAGCTCATTCTGCTTACATTTTTGGCATACGGTTGCTCCTACAGTGTCAGCTGAGCAGCGAATTTCTATTTAATCACCTGCTATCATGAGAGACCTCAGGGCTGCATGTTTTGAGCCCAGTACTGATCCTGAAAAGAGTTTCAAACCCCAGTTACAAGTAAAACTAGCTAAAATTCGCCTGGCTGCTATTCACTGAAAAGCTCATTCTGCTTACATTTTTGGCATACGTTTGCTCCTACAGGGTCAGCTGAGCAGCGAATTTCTATTTAACCACCTGCTATCATGAGAGACCTCAAGGCTGCATGTTTTGAGCCCAGTACTGATCCTGAAAATAGTTTCCAACTCCACTTACAAGTAAAACTAGCTAAAATTTGCCTGGCTGCTCTTCACTGAAAAGCTCATTCTGCGTACATTTTTGGCATACGTTTGCTCCTACAGGGTCAGCTGATCAGCGAATTTCTATTTAACCACCTGCTATCATGAGAGACCTCAAGGCTGCATGTTTTGAGCCCAGTACTGAGCCCGAAAAGCGTTTCCAACCTCACTTACAAGTAAAACTAGCTAAAATGTGCCTGGCTGCTTTTCACTGAAAAGCTCATTCTGCTTACATTTTTGGCATACGGTTGCTCCTACAGGGTCAGCTGAGCAGCGAATTTCTATTTAACCACCTGCTATCATGAGAGACCTCAGGGCTGCATGTTTTGAGCCCAGTACTGATCCTGAAAAGCGTTTCCAACCCCACTTACAAGTAAAACTAGCTAAAATGTGCCTGGCTGCTCTTCACTGAAAAGCTCATTCTGCGTACATTTTTGGCATACGTTTGCTCCTACAGGGTCAGCTGAGCAGCGAATTTCTATTTAACCACCTGCTATCATGAGAGACCTCAAGGCTGCATGTTTTGAGCCCAGTACTGATCCTGAAAATAGTTTCCAACTCCACTTACAAGTAAAACTAGCTAAAATTTGCCTGGCTGCTCTTCACTGAAAAGCTCATTCTGCGTACATTTTTGGCATACGTTTGCTCCTACAGGGTCAGCTGAGCAGCGAATTTCTATTTAACCACCTGCTATCATGAGAGACCTCAGGGCTGCATGTTTTGAGCCCAGTACTGATCCTGAAAAGCGTTTCCAACCCCACTTACAAGTAAAACTAGCTAAAATGTGCCTGGCTGCTATTCACTGAAAAGCTCATTCTGCTTACATTTTTGGCATACGGTTGCTCCTACAGGGTCAGCTGAGCAGCGAATTTCTATTTAACCACCTGCTATCATGAGAGACCTCAAGGCTGCATGTTTTGAGCCCAGTGCTGAGCCCGAAAAGCGTTTCCAACCTCACTTACAAGTAAAACTAGCTAAAATGTGCCTGCCTGCTATTCACTGAAAAGCTCATTCTGTGTACATTTTTGGCATATGTTTGCTCCTGCTGGGTCAGCCAAGTGGCAAATTTCTACTTAACCACCTGCTATCATGAGAGACCTCAGGGCTGCATGTTTTGAGCCCAGTACTGAGCCCGAAAAGCGTTTCCAACCTCACTTACAAGTAAAACTAGCTAAAATGTGCCTGGCTGCTTTTCACTGAAAAGCTCATTCTGCGTACATTTTTGGTATACGGTTGCTCCTACAGGGTCAGCTGAGCAGCGAATTTCTATTTAACCACCTGCTATCATGAGAGACCTCAAGGCTGCATGTTTTGAGCCCAGTACTGAGCCCGAAAAGCGTTTCCAACCCCACTTACAAGTAAAACTAGCTAAAATGTGCCTGGCTGCTTTTCACTGAAAAGCTCATTCTGCTTACATTTTTGGCATCCTACAGGGTCAGCTGAGCAGCGAATTTCTATTTAACCACCTGCTATCATGAGAGACCTCAGGGCTGCATGTTTTGAGCCCAGTACTGATCCTGAAAAGCGTTTCCAACCCCACTTACAAGTAAAACTAGCTAAAATGTGCCTGGCTGCTATTCACTGAAAAGATCATTCTGCTTACATTTTTGGCATACGTTTGCTCCTACAGGGTCAGCTGAGCAGCGAATTTCTATTTAACCACCTGCTATCATGAGAGACCTCAAGGCTGCATGTTTTGAGCCCAGTACTGAGCCCGAAAAGCGTTTCCAACCTCACTTACAAGTAAAACTAGCTAAAATGTGCCTGGCTGCTTTTCACTGAAAAGCTCATTCTGCTTACATTTTTGGCATACGGTTGCTCCTACAGGGTCAGCTGATCAGCGAATTTCTATTTAACCACCTGCTATCATGAGAGACCTCAAGGCTGCATGTTTTGAGCCCAGTACTGAGCCCGAAAAGCGTTTCCAACCTCACTTACAAGTAAAACTAGCTAAAATGTGCCTGGCTGCTTTTCACTGAAAAGCTCATTCTGCTTACATTTTTGGCATACGGTTGCTCCTACAGGGTCAGCTGAGCAGCGAATTTCTATTTAACCACCTGCTATCATGAGAGACCTCAGGGCTGCATGTTTTGAGCCCAGTACTGATCCTGAAAAGCGTTTCCAACCCCACTTACAAGTAAAACTAGCTAAAATGTGCCTGGCTGCTATTCACTGAAAAGCTCATTCTGCTTACATTTTTGGCATACGGTTGCTCCTACAGGGTCAGCTGAGCAGCGAATTTCTATTTAACCACCTGCTATCATGAGAGACCTCAAGGCTGCATGTTTTGAGCCCAGTGCTGAGCCCGAAAAGCGTTTCCAACCTCACTTACAAGTAAAACTAGCTAAAATGTGCCTGCCTGCTATTCACTGAAAAGCTCATTCTGTGTACATTTTTGGCATATGTTTGCTCCTGCTGGGTCAGCCAAGTGGCAAATTTCTACTTAACCACCTGCTATCATGAGAGACCTCAGGGCTGCATGTTTTGAGCCCAGTACTGAGCCCGAAAAGCGTTTCCAACCTCACTTACAAGTAAAACTAGCTAAAATGTACCTGGCTGCTTTTCACTGAAAAGCTCATTCTGCGTACATTTTTGGCATACGGTTGCTCCTACAGGGTCAGCTGAGCAGCGAATTTCTATTTAACCACCTGCTATCATGAGAGACCTCAAGGCTGCATGTTTTGAGCCCAGTACTGAGCCCGAAAAGCGTTTCCAACCCCACTTACAAGTAAAACTAGCTAAAATGTGCCTGGCTGCTTTTCACTGAAAAGCTCATTCTGCTTACATTTTTGGCATCCTACAGGGTCAGCTGAGCAGCGAATTTCTATTTAACCACCTGCTATCATGAGAGACCTCAGGGCTGCATGTTTTGAGCCCAGTACTGATCCTGAAAAGCGTTTCCAACCCCACTTACAAGTAAAACTAGCTAAAATGTGCCTGGCTGCTATTCACTGAAAAGCTCATTCTGCTTACATTTTTGGCATACGTTTGCTCCTACAGGGTCAGCTGAGCAGCGAATTTCTATTTAACCACCTGCTATCATGAGAGACCTCAAGGCTGCATGTTTTGAGCCCAGTACTGAGCCCGAAAAGCGTTTCCAACCTCACTTACAAGTAAAACTAGCTAAAATGTGCCTGGCTGCTTTTCACTGAAAAGCTCATTCTGCTTACATTTTTGGCATACGGTTGCTCCTACAGGGTCAGCTGATCAGCGAATTTCTATTTAACCACCTGCTATCATGAGAGACCTCAAGGCTGCATGTTTTGAGCCCAGTACTGAGCCCGAAAAGCGTTTCCAACCTCACTTACAAGTAAAACTAGCTAAAATGTGCCTGGCTGCTTTTCACTGAAAAGCTCATTCTACTTACATTTTTGGCATACGGTTGCTCCTACAGGGTCAGCTGAGCAGCGAATTTCTATTTAACCACCTGCTATCATGAGAGACCTCAGGGCTGCACGTTTTGAGCCCAGTACTGATCCTGAAAAGCGTTTCCAAACCCACTTACAAGTAAAACTAGCTAAAATGTGCCTGGCTGCTATTCACTGAAAAGCTCATTCTGCTTACATTTTTGGCATACGGTTGCTCCTACAGGGTCAGCTGAGCAGCGAATTTCTATTTAACCACCTGCTATCATGAGAGACCTCAAGGCTGCATGTTTTGAGCCCAGTGCTGAGCCCGAAAAGCGTTTCCAACCTCACTTACAAGTAAAACTAGCTAAAATGTGCCTGCCTGCTATTCACTGAAAAGCTCATCCTGTGTACATTTTTGGCATATGGTACTCCTGCTGGGTCAGCCAAGTGGCAAATTTCTACTTAACCACCTGCTATCATGAGAGACCTCAGGGCTGCATGTTTTGAGCCCAGTACTGAGCCCGAAAAGCGTTTCCAACCTCACTTACAAGTAAAACTAGCTAAAATGTGCCTGGCTGCTTTTCACTGAAAAGCTCATTCTGCGTACATTTTTGGCATACGGTTGCTCCTACAGGGTCAGCTGAGCAGCGAATTTCTATTTAACCACCTGCTATCATGAGAGACCTCAAGGCTGCATGTTTTGAGCCCAGTGCTGAGCCCGAAAAGCGTTTCCAACCTCACTTACAAGTAAAACTAGCTAAAATGTGCCTGCCTGCTATTCACTGAAAAGCTCATTCTGTGTACATTTTTGGCATACGGTTGCTCCTACAGGGTCAGCTGAGCAGCGAATTTCTATTTAACCACCTGCTATCATGAGAGACCTCAGGGCTGCATGTTTTGAGCCCAGTACTGATCCTAAAAAGCGTTTCCAACCCCAGTTACAAGTAAAACTAGCTAAAATGTGCCTGGCTTCTATTCACTGAAAAGCTCATTCTGCTTACATTTTTGGCATACGGTTGCTCCTACAGTGTCAGCTGAGCAGCGAATTTCTATTTAACCACCTGCTATCATGAGAGACCTCAGGGCTGCATGTTTTGAGCCCAGTACTGATCCTGAAAAGAGTTTCAAACCCCAGTTACAAGTAAAACTAGCTAAAATTCGCCTGGCTGCTATTCACTGAAAAGCTCATTCTGCTTACATTTTTGGCATACGTTTGCTCCTACAGGGTCAGCTGAGCAGCGAATTTCTATTTAACCACCTGCTATCATGAGAGACCTCAAGGCTGCATGTTTTGAGCCCAGTACTGATCCTGAAAATAGTTTCCAACTCCACTTACAAGTAAAACTAGCTAAAATTTGCCTGGCTGCTCTTCACTGAAAAGCTCATTCTGCGTACATTTTTGGCATACGTTTGCTCCTACAGGGTCAGCTGATCAGCGAATTTCTATTTAACCACCTGCTATCATGAGAGACCTCAAGGCTGCATGTTTTGAGCCCAGTACTGAGCCCGAAAAGCGTTTCCAACCTCACTTACAAGTAAAACTAGCTAAAATGTGCCTGGCTGCTTTTCACTGAAAAGCTCATTCTGCTTACATGTTTGGCATACGGTTGCTCCTACAGGGTCAGCTGAGCAGCGAATTTCTATTTAACCACCTGCTATCATGAGAGACCTCAGGGCTGCATGTTTTGAGCCCAGTACTGATCCTGAAAAGCGTTTCCAACCCCACTTACAAGTAAAACTAGCTAAAATGTGCCTGGCTGCTCTTCACTGAAAAGCTCATTCTGCGTACATTTTTGGCATACGTTTGCTCCTACAGGGTCAGCTGAGCAGCGAATTTCTATTTAACCACCTGCTATCATGAGAGACCTCAAGGCTGCATGTTTTGAGCCCAGTACTGATCCTGAAAATAGTTTCCAACTCCACTTACAAGTAAAACTAGCTAAAATTTGCCTGGCTGCTCTTCACTGAAAAGCTCATTCTGCGTACATTTTTGGCATACGTTTGCTCCTACAGGGTCAGCTGATCAGCGAATTTCTATTTAACCACCTGCTATCATGAGAGACCTCAGGGCTGCATGTTTTGAGCCCAGTACTGATCCTGAAAAGCGTTTCCAACCCCACTTACAAGTAAAACTAGCTAAAATGTGCCTGGCTGCTATTCACTGAAAAGCTCATTCTGCTTACATTTTTGGCATACGGTTGCTCCTACAGGGTCAGCTGAGCAGCGAATTTCTATTTAACCACCTGCTATCATGAGAGACCTCAAGGCTGCATGTTTTGAGCCCAGTACTGAGCCCGAAAAGCGTTTCCAACCCCACTTACAAGTAAAACTAGCTAAAATGTGCCTGGCTGCTTTTCACTGAAAAGCTCATTCTGCTTACATTTTTGGCATCCTACAGGGTCAGCTGAGCAGCGAATTTCTATTTAACCACCTGCTATCATGAGAGACCTCAGGGCTGCATGTTTTGAGCCCAGTACTGATCCTGAAAAGCGTTTCCAACCCCACTTACAAGTAAAACTAGCTAAAATGTGCCTGGCTGCTATTCACTGAAAAGCTCATTCTGCTTACATTTTTGGCATACGTTTGCTCCTACAGGGTCAGCTGAGCAGCGAATTTCTATTTAACCACCTGCTATCATGAGCGACCTCAAGGCTGCATGTTTTGAGCCCAGTACTGAGCCCGAAAAGCGTTTCCAACCTCACTTACAAGTAAAACTAGCTAAAATGTGCTTGGCTGCTATTCACTGAAAAGCTCATTCTGCTTACATTTTTGGCGTACGTTTGCTCCTACAGGGTCAGCTGAGCAGCAAATTTCTATTTAACCACCTGCTATCATGAGAGACCTCAAGGCTGCATGTTTTGAGCCCAGTACTGAGCCTGAAAAGCGTTTCCAACTCCACTTACAAGTAAAACTAGCTAAAATTTGCCTGGCTGCTCTTCACTGAAAAGCTCATTCTGCGTACATTTTTGGCATACGTTTGCTCCTACAGGGTCAGCTGATCAGCGAATTTCTATTTAACCACCTGCTATCATGAGAGACCTCAAGGCTGCATGTTGTGAGCCCAGTACTGAGCCCGAAAAGCGTTTCCAACCCCACTTACAAGTAAAACTAGCTAAAATGTGCCTGGCTGCTTTTCACTGAAAAGCTCATTCTGCTTACATTTTTGGCATACGGTTGCTCCTACAGGGTCAGCTGAGCAGCGAATTTCTATTTAACCACCTGCTATCATGAGAGACCTCAGAGCTGCATCTTTTGAGCCCAGTACTGAGCCTGAAAAGCATTTCCAACCCCACTTAAAAGTAAAACTAGCTATAATGTGCCTGGCTGCTATTCACTGAAAAGCTCATTCTGCTTACATTTTTGGCATACGTTTGCTCCTACAGGATCAGCTGAGCAGCAAATTTCTATTTAACCACCAGCTATCATGAGAGACCTCAGGGCTGCATGTTTTGAGCCCAGTACTGAGCCTGAAAAGCGTTTCCAACTCCACTTACAAGTAAAACTAGCTAAAATTTGCCTGGCTGCTCTTCACTGAAAAGCTTATTCTGCTTACATTTTTGGCATACGGTTGCTCCTACAGGGTCAGCTGAGCAGCAAATTTCTATTTAACCACCTGCTATCATGAGAGACCTCAGGGCTGCATGTTTTGAGCCCAGTACTGATCCTGAAAAGCGTTTCCAACCCCACTTACAAGTAAAACTAGCTAAAATGTGCCTGGCTTACTTTACTTACAAGTAAAACTAGCTAAAATGTGCCTGGCTGCTTTTCACTGAAAAGCTCATTCTGCTTACATTTTTGGCATACGTTTGCTCCTACAGGATCAGCTGAGCAGCAAATTTCTATTTAACCACCAGCTATCATGAGAGACCTCAGGGCTGCATGTTTTGAGCCCAGTACTGAGCCTGAAAAGCGTTTCCAACTCCACTTACAAGTAAAACTAGCTAAAATTTGCCTGGCTGCTCTTCACTGAAAAGCTTATTCTGCTTACATTTTTGGCATACGGTTGCTCCTACAGGGTCAGCTGAGCAGCAAATTTCTATTTAACCACCTGCTATCATGAGAGACCTCAGGGCTGCATGTTTTGAGCCCAGTACTGATCCTGAAAAGCGTTTCCAACCCCACTTACAAGTAAAACTAGCTAAAATGTGCCTGGCTTACTTTACTTACAAGTAAAACTAGCTAAAATGTGCCTGGCTGCTTTTCACTGAAAAGCTCATTCTGCTTACATTTTTGGCATACGGTTGCTCCTACAGGGTCAGCTGAGCAGCGAATTTCTATTTAACCACCTGCTATCATGAGAGACCTCAGGGCTGCATATTTTGAGCCGAGTACTGATCCTGAAAAGCGTTTCCAACCCCACTTACAAGTAAAACTAGCTAAAATGTGCCTTGCTGCTATTCACTGAAAAGCTCATTCTGCTTACATTTTTGGCATACGTTTGCTCCTACAGGGTCAGCTGAGCAGCGAATTTCTATTTAACCACCTGCTATCATGAGAGACCTCAAGGCTGCATGTTTTGAGCCCAGTACTGAGCCCGAAAAGCGTTTCCAACCTCACTTACAAGTAAAACTAGCTAAAATGTGCCTGGCTGCTTTTCACTGAAAAGCTCATTCTGCTTACATTTTTGGCATACGGTTGCTCCTACAGGGTCAGCTGAGCAGCGAATTTCTATTTAACCACCTGCTATCATGAGAGACCTCAGGGCTGCATGTTTTGAGCGCAGTACTGATCCTGAAAAGAGTTTCCAACCCCACTTACAAGTAAAACTAGCTAAAATGTGCCTGGCTGCTATTCACTGAAAAGCTCATTCTGCTTACATTTTTGGCATATGTTTGCTCCTACAGAGTCAGCTGATCAGCGAATTTCTATTTAACCACCTGCTATCATGAGAGACCTCAGGGCTGCATGTTTTGAGCGCAGTACTGATCCTGAAAAGAGTTTCAAACCCCACTTACAAGTAAAACTAGCTAAAATGTGCCTGGCTGCTTTTCACTGAAAAGCTCATTCTGCTTACATTTTTGGCATACGGTTGCTCCTACAGGGTCAGCTGAGCAGCGAATTTCTATTTAACCACCTGCTATCATGAGAGACCTCAGGGCTGCATGTTTTGAGCGCAGTACTGATCCTGAAAAGAGTTTCCAACCCCACTTACAAGTAAAACTAGCTAAAATGTGCCTGGCTGCTATTCACTGAAAAGCTCATTCTGCTTACATTTTTGGCATATGTTTGCTCCTACAGAGTCAGCTGATCAGCGAATTTCTATTTAACCACCTGCTATCATGAGAGACCTCAAGGCTGCATGTTTTGAGCCCAGTACTGAGCCCGAAAAGCGTTTCCAACCTCACTTACAAGTAAAACTAGCTAAAATGTGCCTGGCTGCTTTTCACTGAAAAGCTCATTCTGCTTACATTTTTGGCATACGTTTGCTCCTACAGGGTCAGCTGAGCAGCGAATTTCTATTTAACCACCTGCTATCATGAGAGACCTCAAGGCTGCATGTTTTGAGCCCAGTACTGAGCCCGAAAAGCGTTTCCAACCTCACTTACAAGTAAAACTAGCTAAAATGTGCCTGGCTGCTTTTCACTGAAAAGCTCATTCTGCTTACATTTTTGGCATACGGTTGCTCCTACAGGGTCAGCTGAGCAGCGAATTTCTATTTAACCACCTGCTATCATGAGAGACCTCAGGCTGCATGTTTTGAGCCCAGTACTGAGCCCGAAAAGCGTTTCCAACCTCACTTACAAGTAAAACTAGCTAAAATGTGCCTGGCTGCTTTTCACTGAAAAGCTCATTCTGCTTACATTTTTCGCATACGGTTGCTCCTACAGGGTCAGCTGAGCAGCGAATTTCTATTTAACCACCTGCTATCATGAGAGACCTCAGGGCTGCATGTTTTGAGCCCAGTACTGATCCTGAAAAGCGTTTCCAACCCCACTTACAAGTAAAACTAGCTAAAATGTGCCTGGCTGCTATTCACTGAAAAGCTCATTCTGCTTACATTTTTGGCATACGGTTGCTCCTACAGGGTCAGCTGAGCAGCGAATTTCTATTTAACCACCTGCTATCATGAGAGACCTCAGGGCTGCATGTTTTGAGCCGAGTACTGATCCTGAAAAGCGTTTCCAACCCCACTTACAAGTAAAACTAGCTAAAATGTGCTTGGCTGCTATTCACTGAAAAGCTCATTCTGCTTACATTTTTGGCACACGGTTGCTCCTACAGGGTCAGCTGAGCAGCGAATTTCTATTTAACCACCTGCTATCATGAGAGACCTCAGGGCTGCATGTTTTGAGCCCAGTACTGATCCTGAAAAGCGTTTTTCCAACCCCACTTACAAGTAAAACTAGCTAAAATGTGCCTGGCTGCTATTCACTGAAAAGCTCATTCTGCTTACATTTTTGGCATACGGTTGCTCCTACAGGGTCAGCTGAGCAGCGAATTTCTATTTAACGACCTGCTATCATGAGAGACCTCAGGGCTGCATGTTTTGAGCCCTGTACTGATCCTGAAAAGAGTTTCAAACCCCACTTACAAGTAAAACTAGCTAAAATGTGCCTGGATGCTATTCACTGAAAAGCTCATTCTGCTTACATTTTTGGCATACGTTTGCTCCTACAGGGTCAGCTGAGCAGCGAATTTCTATTTAACCACCTGCTATCATGAGAGACCTCAAGGCTGCATGTTTTGAGCCCAGTACCTGAGCCTGAAAAGCGTTTCCAACTCCACTTACAAGTAAAACTAGCTAAAATTTGCCTGGCTGCTCTTCACTGAAAAGCTCATTCTGCGTACATTTTTGGCATACGCTTGCTCTTACAGGGTCAGCTGATCAGCGAATTTCTATTTAACCACCTGCTATCATGAGAGACCTCAAGGCTGCATGTTTTGAGCCCAGTACTGAGCCCGAAAAGCGTTTCCAACCTCACTTACAAGTAAAACTAGCTAAAATGTGCCTGGCTGCTTTTCACTGAAAAGCTCATTCTGCTTACATTTTTGGCATACGGTTGCTCCTACAGGGTCAGCTGAGCAGCAAATTTCTATTTAACCACCTGCTATCATGAGAGACCTCAGGGCTGCATGTTTTGAGCCCAGTACTGATCCTGAAAAGCGTTTCCAACCCCACTTACAAGTAAAACTAGCTAAAATGTGCCTGGCTGCTATTCACTGAAAAGCTCATTCTGCTTACATTTTTGGCATACGGTTGCTCCTACAGGGTCAGCTGAGCAGCGAATTTCTATTTAACCACCTGCTATCATGAGAGACCTCAGGGCTGCATGTTTTGAGCCGAGTACTGATCCTGAAAAGCGTTTCCAACCCCACTTACAAGTAAAACTAGCTAAAATGTGCCTGGCTGCTATTTACTGAAAAGCTCATTCTGTGTACATTTTTGGCATATGTTTGCTCCTGCTGGGTCAGCCAAGTGGCAAATTTCTACTTAACCACCTGCTATCATGAGAGACCTCAGGGCTGCATGTTTTGAGCGCAGTACTGATCCTGAAAAGAGTTTCAAACCCCACTTACAAGTAAAACTAGCTAAAATGTGCCTGGCTGCTATTCACTGAAAAGCTCATTCTGCGTACATTTTTGGCATACGTTTGCTCCTACAGAGTCAGCTGATCAGCAAATTTCTATTTAACCACCTGCTATCATGAGAGACCTCAAGGCTGCATGTTTTGAGCCCAGTACTGAGCCCGAAAAGCGTTTCCAACCTCACTTACAAGTAAAACTAGCTAAAATGTGCCTGGCTGCTTTTCACTGAAAAGCTCATTCTGCTTACATTTTTGGCATACGTTTGCTCCTACAGGGTCAGCTGAGCAGCGAATTTCTATTTAACCACCTGCTATCATGAGAGACCTCAAGGCTGCATGTTTTGAGCCCAGTACTGAGCCCGAAAAGCGTTTCCAACCTCACTTACAAGTAAAACTAGCTAAAATGTGCCTGGCTGCTTTTCACTGAAAAGCTCATTCTGCTTACATTTTTGGCATACGGTTGCTCCTACAGGGTCAGCTGAGCAGCGAATTTCTATTTAACCACCTGCTATCATGAGAGACCTCAGGGCTGCATGTTTTGAGCCCAGTACTGATCCTGAAAAGCGTTTCCAACCCCACTTACAAGTAAAACTAGCTAAAATGTGCCTGGCTGCTTTTCACTGAAAAGCTCATTCTGCTTACATTTTTGGCATACGTTTGCTCCTACAGGATCAGCTGAGCAGCAAATTTCTATTTAACCACCAGCTATCATGAGAGACCTCAGGGCTGCATGTTTTGAGCCCAGTACTGAGCCTGAAAAGCGTTTCCAACTCCACTTACAAGTAAAACTAGCTAAAATTTGCCTGGCTGCTCTTCACTGAAAAGCTTATTCTGCTTACATTTTTGGCATACGGTTGCTCCTACAGGGTCAGCTGAGCAGCAAATTTCTATTTAACCACCTGCTATCATGAGAGACCTCAGGGCTGCATGTTTTGAGCCCAGTACTGATCCTGAAAAGCGTTTCCAACCCCACTTACAAGTAAAACTAGCTAAAATGTGCCTGGCTTACTTTACTTACAAGTAAAACTAGCTAAAATGTGCCTGGCTGCTTTTCACTGAAAAGCTCATTCTGCTTACATTTTTGGCATACGGTTGCTCCTACAGGGTCAGCTGAGCAGCGAATTTCTATTTAACCACCTGCTATCATGAGAGACCTCAGGGCTGCATATTTTGAGCCGAGTACTGATCCTGAAAAGCGTTTCCAACCCCACTTACAAGTAAAACTAGCTAAAATGTGCCTGGCTGCTATTCACTGAAAAGCTCATTCTGTGTACATTTTTGGCATATGTTTGCTCCTGCTGGGTCAGCCAAGTGGCAAATTTCTACTTAACCACCTGCTATCATGAGAGACCTCAGGGCTGCATGTTTTGAGCGCAGTACTGATCCTGAAAAGAGTTTCAAACCCCACTTACAAGTAAAACTAGCTAAAATGTGCCTGGCTGCTATTCACTGAAAAGCTTATTCTGCGTACATTTTTGGCATACGTTTGCTCCTACAGAGTCAGCTGATCAGCGAATTTCTATTTAACCACCTGCTATCATGAGAGACCTCAAGGCTGCATGTTTTGAGCCCAGTACTGAGCCCGAAAAGCGTTTCCAACCTCACTTACAAGTAAAACTAGCTAAAATGTGCCTGGCTGCTTCTCACTGAAAAGCTCATTCTGCTTACATTTTTGGCATACGTTTGCTCCTACAGGGTCAGCTGAGCAGCGAATTTCTATTTAACCACCTGCTATCATGAGAGACCTCAAGGCTGCATGTTTTGAGCCCAGTACTGAGCCCGAAAAGCGTTTCCAACCTCACTTACAAGTAAAACTAGCTAAAATGTGCCTGGCTGCTTTTCACTGAAAAGCTCATTCTGCTTACATTTTTGGCATACGGTTGCTCCTACAGGGTCAGCTGAGCAGCGAATTTCTATTTAACCACCTGCTATCATGAGAGACCTTAGGGCTGCATGTTTTGAGCCCAGTACTGATCCTGAAAAGCGTTTCCAACCCCACTTACAAGTAAAACTAGCTAAAATGTGCCTGGCTGCTTTTCACTGAAAAGCTCATTCTGCTTACATTTTTGGCATACGGTTGCTCCTACAGGGTCAGCTGAGCAGCGATTTCTATTTAACCACCTGCTATCATGAGAGACCTCAGGGCTGCATGTTTTGAGCCCAGTACTGATCCTGAAAAGAGTTTCAAACCCCACTTACAAGTAAAACTAGCTAAAATGTGCCTGGCTGCTATTCACTGAAAAGCTCATTCTGCTTACATTTTTGGCATACGGTTGCTCCTACAGGGTCAGCTGAGCAGCGAATTTCTATTTAACCACCTGCTATCATGAGAGACCTCAGAGCTGCATCTTTTGAGCCCAGTACTGAGCCTGAAAAGCATTTCCAACCCCACTTAAAAGTAAAACTAGCTATAATGTGCCTGGCTGCTATTCACCGAAAAGCTCATTCTGCTTACATTTTTGGCATACGTTTGCTCCTACAGGATCAGCTGAGCAGCAAATTTCTATTTAACCACCAGCTATCATGAGAGACCTCAGGGCTGCATGTTTTGAGCCCAGTACTGAGCCTGAAAAGCGTTTCCAACTCCACTTACAAGTAAAACTAGCTAAAATTTGCCTGGCTGCTCTTCACTGAAAAGCTTATTCTGCTTACATTTTTGGCATACGGTTGCTCCTACAGGGTCAGCTGAGCAGCAAATTTCTATTTAACCACCTGCTATCATGAGAGACCTCAGGGCTGCATGTTTTGAGCCCAGTACTGATCCTGAAAAGCGTTTCCAACCCCACTTACAAGTAAAACTAGCTAAAATGTGCCTGGCTTACTTTACTTACAAGTAAAACTAGCTAAAATGTGCCTGGCTGCTTTTCACTGAAAAGCTCATTCTGCTTACATTTTTGGCATACGGTTGCTCCTACAGGGTCAGCTGAGCAGCAAATTTCTATTTAACCACCTGCCATCATGAGAGACCTCAGGGCTGCATGTTTTGAGCCCAGTACTGATCCTGAAAAGCGTTTCCAACCCCACTTACAAGTAAAACTAGCTAAAATGTGCCTGGCTGCTATTCACTGAAAAGCTCATTCTGCTTACATTTTTGGCATACGGTTGCTCCTACAGGGTCAGCTGAGCAGCGAATTTCTATTTAACCACCTGCTATCATGAGAGACCTCAGGGCTGCATGTTTTGAGCGCAGTACTGATCCTGAAAAGAGTTTCAAACCCCACTTACAAGTAAAACTAGCTAAAATGTGCCTGGCTGCTATTCACTGAAAAGCTCATTCTGCTTACATTTTTGGCATATGTTTGCTCCTACAGAGTCAGCTGATCAGCGAATTTCTATTTAACCACCTGCTATCATGAGAGACCTCAAGGCTGCATGTTTTGAGCCCAGTACTGAGCCCGAAAAGCGTTTCCAACCTCACTTACAAGTAAAACTAGCTAAAATGTGCCTGGCTGCTTTTCACTGAAAAGCTCATTCTGCTTACATTTTTGGCATACGTTTGCTCCTACAGGGTCAGCTGAGCAGCGAATTTCTATTTAACCACCTGCTATCATGAGAGACCTCAAGGCTGCATGTTTTGAGCCCAGTACTGAGCCCGAAAAGCGTTTCCAACCTCACTTACAAGTAAAACTAGCTAAAATGTGCCTGGCTGCTTTTCACTGAAAAGCTCATTCTGCTTACATTTTTGGCATACGGTTGCTCCTACAGGGTCAGCTGAGCAGCGAATTTCTATTTAACCACCTGCTATCATGAGAGACCTCAGGGCTGCATGTTTTGAGCGCAGTACTGATCCTGAAAAGAGTTTCCAACCCCACTTACAAGTAAAACTAGCTAAAATGTGCCTGGCTGCTATTCACTGAAAAGCTCATTCTGCTTACATTTTTGGCATATGTTTGCTCCTACAGAGTCAGCTGATCAGCGAATTTCTATTTAACCACCTGCTATCATGAGAGACCTCAGGGCTGCATGTTTTGAGCGCAGTACTGATCCTGAAAAGAGTTTCAAACCCCACTTACAAGTAAAACTAGCTAAAATGTGCCTGGCTGCTTTTCACTGAAAAGCTCATTCTGCTTACATTTTTGGCATACGGTTGCTCCTACAGGGTCAGCTGAGCAGCGAATTTCTATTTAACCACCTGCTATCATGAGAGACCTCAGGGCTGCATGTTTTGAGCGCAGTACTGATCCTGAAAAGAGTTTCCAACCCCACTTACAAGTAAAACTAGCTAAAATGTGCCTGGCTGCTATTCACTGAAAAGCTCATTCTGCTTACATTTTTGGCATATGTTTGCTCCTACAGAGTCAGCTGATCAGCGAATTTCTATTTAACCACCTGCTATCATGAGAGACCTCAAGGCTGCATGTTTTGAGCCCAGTACTGAGCCCGAAAAGCGTTTCCAACCTCACTTACAAGTAAAACTAGCTAAAATGTGCCTGGCTGCTTTTCACTGAAAAGCTCATTCTGCTTACATTTTTGGCATACGTTTGCTCCTACAGGGTCAGCTGAGCAGCGAATTTCTATTTAACCACCTGCTATCATGAGAGACCTCAAGGCTGCATGTTTTGAGCCCAGTACTGAGCCCGAAAAGCGTTTCCAACCTCACTTACAAGTAAAACTAGCTAAAATGTGCCTGGCTGCTTTTCACTGAAAAGCTCATTCTGCTTACATTTTTGGCATACGGTTGCTCCTACAGGGTCAGCTGAGCAGCGAATTTCTATTTAACCACCTGCTATCATGAGAGACCTCAGGGCTGCATGTTTTGAGCCCAGTACTGATCCTGAAAAGCGTTTCCAACCCCACTTACAAGTAAAACTAGCTGAAATGTGCCTGGCTGCTTTTCACTGAAAAGCTCATTCTGCTTACATTTTTGGCATACGGTTGCTCCTACAGGGTCAGCTGAGCAGCGATTTCTATTTAACCACCTGCTATCATGAGAGACCTCAGGGCTGCATGTTTTGAGCCCAGTACTGATCCTGAAAAGAGTTTCAAACCCCACTTACAAGTAAAACTAGCTAAAATGTGCCTGGCTGCTCTTCACTGAAAAGCTCATTCTGCTTACATTTTTGGTGTACGTTTGCTCCTACAGGGTCAGCTGAGCAGCAAATTTCTATTTAACCACCTGCTATCATGAGAGACCTCAAGGCTGCATGTTTTGAGCCCAGTACTGAGCCCGAAAAGCGTTTCCAACCTCACTTACAAGTAAAACTAGCTAAAATGTGCCTGGCTGCTTTTCACTGAAAAGCTCATTCTGCTTACATTTTTGGCATACGGTTGCTCCTACAGGGTCAGCTGAGCAGCAAATTTCTATTTAACCACCTCCTATCATGAGAGACCTCAGGGCTGCATGTTTTGAGCCCAGTACTGATCCTGAAAAGCGTTTCCAACCCCACTTACAAGTAAAACTAGCTAAAATGTGCCTGGCTGCTTTTCACTGAAAAGCTCATTCTGCTTACATTTTTGGCATACGGTTGCTCCTACAGGGTCAGCTGAGCAGCGAATTTCTATTTAACCACCTGCTATCATGAGAGACCTCAGGGCTGCATGTTTTGAGCCGAGTACTGATCCTGAAAAGCGTTTCCAACCCCACTTACAAGTAAAACTAGCTAAAATTTGCCTGGCTGCTCTTCACTGAAAAGCTCATTCTGCGTACATTTTTGGCATACGTTTGCTCCTACAGGGTCAGCTGATCAGCGAATTTCTATTTAACCACCTGCTATCATGAGAGACCTCAAGGCTGCATGTTTTGAGCCCAGTGCTGAGCCCGAAAAGCGTTTCCAACCTCACTTACAAGTAAAACTAGCTAAAATGTGCCTGCCTGCTATTCACTGAAAAGCTCATTCTGTGTACATTTTTGGCATATGTTTGCTCCTGCTGGGTCAGCCAAGAATCAAATTTCTACTTAACCACCTGCTATCATGAGAGACCTCAGGGCTGCATGTTTTGAGCGCAGTACTGATCCTGAAAAGAGTTTCAAACCCCACTTACAAGTCAAATTAGCTAAAATGTGCCTGGCTGCTATTCACTGAAATGCTCATTCTGCTTACATTTTTGGCATACGGTTGCTCCTACAGGGTCAGCTGAGCAGCGAATTTCTATTTAACCACCTGCTATCATGAGAGACCTCAGGGCTGCATGTTTTGAGCCCAGTACTGATCCTAAAAAGCGTTTCCAACCCCAGTTACAAGTAAAACTAGCTAAAATGTGCCTGGCTGCTATTCACTGAAAAGCTCATTCTGCTTACATTTTTGGCATACGGTTGCTCCTACAGTGTCAGCTGAGCAGCGAATTTCTATTTAACCACCTGCTATCATGAGAGACCTCAGGGCTGCATGTTTTGAGCCCAGTACTGATCCTGAAAAGAGTTTCAAACCCCAGTTACAAGTAAAACTAGCTAAAATTCGCCTGGCTGCTATTCACTGAAAAGCTCATTCTGCTTACATTTTTGGCATACGTTTGCTCCTACAGGGTCAGCTGAGCAGCAAATTTCTATTTAACCACCTGCTATCATGAGAGACCTCAAGGCTGCATGTTTTGAGCCCAGTACTGATCCTGAAAATAGTTTCCAACTCCACTTACAAGTAAAACTAGCTAAAATTTGCCTGGCTGCTCTTCACTGAAAAGCTCATTCTGCGTACATTTTTGGCATACGTTTGCTCCTACAGGGTCAGCTGATCAGCGAATTTCTATTTAACCACCTGCTATCATGAGAGACCTCAAGGCTGCATGTTTTGAGCCCAGTACTGAGCCCGAAAAGCGTTTCCAACCTCACTTACAAGTAAAACTAGCTAAAATGTGCCTGGCTGCTTTTCACTGAAAAGCTCATTCTGCTTACATTTTTGGCATACGGTTGCTCCTACAGGGTCAGCTGAGCAGCGAATTTCTATTTAACCACCTGCTATCATGAGAGACCTCAGGGCTGCATGTTTTGAGCCCAGTACTGATCCTGAAAAGCGTTTCCAACCCCACTTACAAGTAAAACTAGCTAAAATGTGCCTGGCTGCTATTCACTGAAAAGCTCATTCTGCTTACATTTTTGGCATACGTTTGCTCCTACAGGGTCAGCTGAGCAGCGAATTTCTATTTAACCACCTGCTATCATGAGAGACCTCAAGGCTGCATGTTTTGAGCCCAGTACCTGAGCCTGAAAAGCGTTTCCAACTCCACTTACAAGTAAAACTAGCTAAAATTTGCCTGGCTGCTCTTCACTGAAAAGCTCATTCTGCGTACATTTTTGGCATACGCTTGCTCTTACAGGGTCAGCTGATCAGCGAATTTCTATTTAACCACCTGCTATCATGAGAGACCTCAAGGCTGCATGTTTTGAGCCCAGTACTGAGCCCGAAAAGCGTTTCCAACCTCACTTACAAGTAAAACTAGCTAAAATGTGCCTGGCTGCTTTTCACTGAAAAGCTCATTCTGCTTACATTTTTGGCATACGGTTGCTCCTACAGGGTCAGCTGAGCAGCAAATTTCTATTTAACCACCTGCTATCATGAGAGACCTCAGGGCTGCATGTTTTGAGCCCAGTACTGATCCTGAAAAGCGTTTCCAACCCCACTTACAAGTAAAACTAGCTAAAATGTGCCTGGCTGCTATTCACTGAAAAGCTCATTCTGCTTACATTTTTGGCATACGGTTGCTCCTACAGGGTCAGCTGAGCAGCGAATTTCTATTTAACCACCTGCTATCATGAGAGACCTCAGGGCTGCATGTTTTGAGCCGAGTACTGATCCTGAAAAGCGTTTCCAACCCCACTTACAAGTAAAACTAGCTAAAATGTGCCTGGCTGCTATTTACTGAAAAGCTCATTCTGTGTACATTTTTGGCATATGTTTGCTCCTGCTGGGTCAGCCAAGTGGCAAATTTCTACTTAACCACCTGCTATCATGAGAGACCTCAGGGCTGCATGTTTTGAGCGCAGTACTGATCCTGAAAAGAGTTTCAAACCCCACTTACAAGTAAAACTAGCTAAAATGTGCCTGGCTGCTATTCACTGAAAAGCTCATTCTGCGTACATTTTTGGCATACGTTTGCTCCTACAGAGTCAGCTGATCAGCGAATTTCTATTTAACCACCTGCTATCATGAGAGACCTCAAGGCTGCATGTTTTGAGCCCAGTACTGAGCCCGAAAAGCGTTTCCAACCTCACTTACAAGTAAAACTAGCTAAAATGTGCCTGGCTGCTTTTCACTGAAAAGCTCATTCTGCTTACATTTTTGGCATACGTTTGCTCCTACAGGGTCAGCTGAGCAGCGAATTTCTATTTAACCACCTGCTATCATGAGAGACCTCAAGGCTGCATGTTTTGAGCCCAGTACTGAGCCCGAAAAGCGTTTCCAACCTCACTTACAAGTAAAACTAGCTAAAATGTGCCTGGCTGCTTTTCACTGAAAAGCTCATTCTGCTTACATTTTTGGCATACGGTTGCTCCTACAGGGTCAGCTGAGCAGCGAATTTCTATTTAACCACCTGCTATCATGAGAGACCTCAGGGCTGCATGTTTTGAGCCCAGTACTGATCCTGAAAAGCGTTTCCAACCCCACTTACAAGTAAAACTAGCTAAAATGTGCCTGGCTGCTTTTCACTGAAAAGCTCATTCTGCTTACATTTTTGGCATACGTTTGCTCCTACAGGATCAGCTGAGCAGCAAATTTCTATTTAACCACCAGCTATCATGAGAGACCTCAGGGCTGCATGTTTTGAGCCCAGTACTGAGCCTGAAAAGCGTTTCCAACTCCACTTACAAGTAAAACTAGCTAAAATTTGCCTGGCTGCTCTTCACTGAAAAGCTTATTCTGCTTACATTTTTGGCATACGGTTGCTCCTACAGGGTCAGCTGAGCAGCAAATTTCTATTTAACCACCTGCTATCATGAGAGACCTCAGGGCTGCATGTTTTGAGCCCAGTACTGATCCTGAAAAGCGTTTCCAACCCCACTTACAAGTAAAACTAGCTAAAATGTGCCTGGCTTACTTTACTTACAAGTAAAACTAGCTAAAATGTGCCTGGCTGCTTTTCACTGAAAAGCTCATTCTGCTTACATTTTTGGCATACGGTTGCTCCTACAGGGTCAGCTGAGCAGCAAATTTCTATTTAACCACCTGCTATCATGAGAGACCTCAGGGCTGCATGTTTTGAGCCCAGTACTGATCCTGAAAAGCGTTTCCAACCCCACTTACAAGTAAAACTAGCTAAAATGTGCCTGGCTGCTATTCACTGAAAAGCTCATTCTGCTTACATTTTTGGCATACGGTTGCTCCTACAGGGTCAGCTGAGCAGCGAATTTCTATTTAACCACCTGCTATCATGAGAGACCTCAAGGCTGCATGTTTTGAGCCCAGTACTGAGCCCGAAAAGCGTTTCCAACCTCACTTACAAGTAAAACTAGCTAAAATGTGCCTGGCTGCTTTTCACTGAAAAGCTCATTCTGCTTACATTTTTGGCATACGGTTGCTCCTACAGGGTCAGCTGAGCAGCGAATTTCTATTTAACCACCTGCTATCATGAGAGACCTTAGGGCTGCATGTTTTGAGCCCAGTACTGATCCTGAAAAGCGTTTCCAACCCCACTTACAAGTAAAACTAGCTAAAATGTGCCTGGCTGCTTTTCACTGAAAAGCTCATTCTGCTTACATTTTTGGCATACGGTTGCTCCTACAGGGTCAGCTGAGCAGCGATTTCTATTTAACCACCTGCTATCATGAGAGACCTCAGGGCTGCATGTTTTGAGCCCAGTACTGATCCTGAAAAGAGTTTCAAACCCCACTTACAAGTAAAACTAGCTAAAATGTGCCTGGCTGCTATTCACTGAAAAGCTCATTCTGCTTACATTTTTGGCGTACGTTTGCTCCTACAGGGTCAGCTGAGCAGCAAATTTCTATTTAACCCCCTGCTATCATGAGAGACCTCAAGGCTGCATGTTTTGAGCCCAGTACTGAGCCTGAAAAGCGTTTCCAACTCCACTTACAAGTAAAACTAGCTAAAATTTGCCTGGCTGCTCTTCACTGAAAAGCTCATTCTGCGTACATTTTTGGCATACGTTTGCTCCTACAGGGTCAGCTGATCAGCGAATTTCTATTTAACCACCTGCTATCATGAGAGACCTCAAGGCTGCATGTTGTGAGCCCAGTACTGAGCCCGAAAAGCGTTTCCAACCCCACTTACAAGTAAAACTAGCTAAAATGTGCCTGGCTGCTTTTCACTGAAAAGCTCATTCTGCTTACATTTTTGGCATACGGTTGTTCCTACAGGGTCAGCTGAGCAGCGAATTTCTATTTAACCACCTGCTATCATGAGAGACCTCAGGGCTGCATGTTTTGAGCCCAGTACTGATCCTGAAAAGCGTTTCCAACCCCACTTACAAGTAAAACTAGCTAAAATGTGCCTGGCTGCTATTCACTGAAAAGCTCATTCTGCTTACATTTTTGGCATACGGTTGCTCCTACAGTATCAGCTGAGCAGCGAATTTCTATTTAACCACCTGCTATCATGAGAGACCTCAAGGCTGCATGTTTTGAGCCCAGAACTGATCCTGAAAATAGTTTCCAACTCCACTTACAAGTAAAACTAGCTAAAATTTGCCTGGCTGCTCTTCACTGAAAAGCTCATTCTGCGTACATTTTTGGCATACGTTTGCTCCTACAGGGTCAGCTGATCAGCGAATTTCTATTTAACCACCTGCTATCATGAGAGACCTCAAGGCTGCATGTTTTGAGCCCAGTACTGAGCCCGAAAAGCGTTTCCAACCTCACTTACAAGTAAAACTAGCTAAAATGTGCCTGGCTGCTTTTCACTGAAAAGCTCATTCTGCTTACATTTTTGGCATACGGTTGCTCCTACAGGGTCAGCTGAGCAGCGAATTTCTATTTAACCACCTCCTATCATGAGAGACCTCAGGGCTGCATGTTTTGAGCCCAGTACTGATCCTGAAAAGCGTTTCCAACCCCACTTACAAGTAAAACTAGCTAAAATGTGCCTGGCTGCTATTCACTGAAAAGCTCATTCTGCTTACATTTTTGGCATACGGTTGCTCCTACAGGGTCAGCTGAGCAGCGAATTTCTATTTAACCACCTGCTATCATGAGAGACCTCAGAGCTGCATCTTTTGAGCCCAGTACTGAGCCTGAAAAGCATTTCCAACCCCACTTAAAAGTAAAACTAGCTATAATGTGCCTGGCTGCTATTCACCGAAAAGCTCATTCTGCTTACATTTTTGGCATACGTTTGCTCCTACAGGATCAGCTGAGCAGCAAATTTCTATTTAACCACCAGCTATCATGAGAGACCTCAGGGCTGCATGTTTTGAGCCCAGTACTGAGCCTGAAAAGCGTTTCCAACTCCACTTACAAGTAAAACTAGCTAAAATTTGCCTGGCTGCTCTTCACTGAAAAGCTTATTCTGCTTACATTTTTGGCATACGGTTGCTCCTACAGGGTCAGCTGAGCAGCAAATTTCTATTTAACCACCTGCTATCATGAGAGACCTCAGGGCTGCATGTTTTGAGCGCAGTACTGATCCTGAAAAGAGTTTCAAACCCCACTTACAAGTAAAACTAGCTAAAATGTGCCTGGCTGCTATTCACTGAAAAGCTCATTCTGCGTACATTTTTGGCATATGTTTGCTCCTACAGAGTCAGCTGATCAGCGAATTTCTATTTAACCACCTGCTATCATGAGAGACCTCAAGGCTGCATGTTTTGAGCCCAGTACTGAGCCCGAAAAGCGTTTCCAACCTCACTTACAAGTAAAACTAGCTAAAATGTGCCTGGCTGCTTTTCACTGAAAAGCTCATTCTGCTTACATTTTTGGCATACGTTTGCTCCTACAGGGTCAGCTGAGCAGCGAATTTCTATTTAACCACCTGCTATCATGAGAGACCTCAAGGCTGCATGTTTTGAGCCCAGTACTGAGCCCGAAAAGCGTTTCCAACCTCACTTACAAGTAAAACTAGCTAAAATGTGCCTGGCTGCTTTTCACTGAAAAGCTCATTCTGCTTACATTTTTGGCATACGGTTGCTCCTACAGGGTCAGCTGAGCAGCGAATTTCTATTTAACCACCTGCTATCATGAGAGACCTCAGGGCTGCATGTTTTGAGCCCAGTACTGATCCTGAAAAGCGTTTCCAACCCCACTTACAAGTAAAACTAGCTGAAATGTGCTTGGCTGCTTTTCACTGAAAAGCTCATTCTGCTTACATTTTTGGCATACGGTTGCTCCTACAGGGTCAGCTGAGCAGCGATTTCTATTTAACCACCTGCTATCATGAGAGACCTCAGGGCTGCATGTTTTGAGCCCAGTACTGATCCTGAAAAGAGTTTCAAACCCCACTTACAAGTAAAACTAGCTAAAATGTGCCTGGCTGCTCTTCACTGAAAAGCTCATTCTGCTTACATTTTTGGCGTACGTTTGCTCCTACAGGGTCAGCTGAGCAGCAAATTTCTATTTAACCACCTGCTATCATGAGAGACCTCAGGGCTGCATGTTTTGAGCCCAGTACTGAGCCCGAAAAGCGTTTCCAACCTCACTTAAAAGTAAAACTAGCTAAAATGTGCCTGGCTGCTTTTCACTGAAAAGCTCATTCTGCTTACATTTTTGGCATACGGTTGCTCCTACAGGGTCAGCTGAGCAGCAAATTTCTATTTAACCACCTCCTATCATGAGAGACCTCAGGGCTGCATGTTTTGAGCCCAGTACTGATCCTGAAAAGCGTTTCCAACCCCACTTACAAGTAAAACTAGCTAAAATGTGCCTGGCTGCTTTTCACTGAAAAGCTCATTCTGCTTACATTTTTGGCATACGGTTGCTCCTACAGGGTCAGCTGAGCAGCGAATTTCTATTTAACCACCTGCTATCATGAGAGACCTCAGGGCTGCATGTTTTGAGCCGAGTACTGATCCTGAAAAGCGTTTCCAACCCCACTTACAAGTAAAACTAGCTAAAATTTGCCTGGCTGCTCTTCACTGAAAAGCTCATTCTGCGTACATTTTTGGCATACGTTTGCTCCTACAGGGTCAGCTGATCAGCGAATTTCTATTTAACCACCTGCTATCATGAGAGACCTCAAGGCTGCATGTTTTGAGCCCAGTGCTGAGCCCGAAAAGCGTTTCCAACCTCACTTACAAGTAAAACTAGCTAAAATGTGCCTGCCTGCTATTCACTGAAAAGCTCATTCTGTGTACATTTTTGGCATATGTTTGCTCCTGCTGGGTCAGCCAAGTGGCAAATTTCTACTTAACCACCTGCTATCATGAGAGACCTCAGGGCTGCATGTTTTGAGCCCAGTACTGAGCCCGAAAAGCGTTTCCATCCTCACTTACAAGTAAAACTAGCTAAAATGTGCCTGGCTGCTTTTCACTGAAAAGCTCATTCTGCGTACATTTTTGGCATACGGTTGCTCCTACAGGGTCAGCTGAGCAGCGAATTTCTATTTAACCACCTGCTATCATGAAAGACCTCAAGGCTGCATGTTTTGAGCCCAGTACTGAGCCCGAAAAGCGTTTCCAACCCCACTTACAAGTAAAACTAGCTAAAATGTGCCTGGCTGCTTTTCACTGAAAAGCTCATTCTGCTTACATTTTTGGCATCCTACAGGGTCAGCTGAGCAGCGAATTTCTATTTAACCACCTGCTATCATGAGAGACCTCAGGGCTGCATGTTTTGAGCGCAGTACTGATCCTGAAAAGCGTTTCCAACCCCACTTACAAGTAAAACTAGCTAAAATGTGCCTGGCTGCTATTCACTGAAAAGCTCATTCTGCTTACATTTTTGGCATACGTTTGCTCCTACAGGGTCAGCTGAGCAGCGAATTTCTATTTAACCACCTGCTATCATGAGAGACCTCAAGGCTGCATGTTTTGAGCCCAGTACTGAGCCCGAAAAGCGTTTCCAACCTCACTTACAAGTAAAACTAGCTAAAATGTGCCTGGCTGCTTTTCACTGAAAAGCTCATTCTGCTTTCATTTTTGGCATACGGTTGCTCCTACAGGGTCAGCTGAGCAGCGAATTTCTATTTAACCACCTCCTATCATGAGAGACCTCAGGGCTGCATGTTTTGAGCCCAGTACTGATCCTGAAATGCGTTTCCAACCCCACTTACAAGTAAAACTAGCTAAAATGTGCCTGGCTGCTTTTCACTGAAAAGCTCATTCTGCTTACATTTTTGGCATACGGTTGCTCCTACAGGGTCAGCTGAGCAGCGAATTTCTATTTAACCACCTGCTATCATGAGAGACCTCAGGGCTGCATGTTTTGAGCCCAGTGCTGAGCCCGAAAAGCGTTTCCAACCTCACTTACAAGTAAAACTAGCTAAAATTTGCCTGGCTGCTCTTCACTGAAAAGCTCATTCTGCGTACATTTTTGGCATACGTTTGCTCCTACAGGGTCAGCTGATCAGCGAATTTCTATTTAACCACCTGCTATCATGAGAGACCTCAAGGCTGCATGTTTTGAGCCCAGTGCTGAGCCCGAAAAGCGTTTCCAACCTCACTTACAAGTAAAACTAGCTAAAATGTGCCTGCCTGCTATTCACTGAAAAGCTCATTCTGTGTACATTTTTGGCATATGTTTGCTCCTGCTGGGTCAGCCAAGTGGCAAATTTCTACTTAACCACCTGCTATCATGAGAGACCTCAGGGCTGCATGTTTTGAGCGCAGTACTGATCCTGAAAAGAGTTTCAAACCCCACTTACAAGTAAAATTAGCTAAAATGTGCCTGGCTGCTATTCACTGAAAAGCTCATTCTGCTTACACTTTTGGCATACGGTTGCTCCTACAGGGTCAGCTGAGCAGCGAATTTCTATTTAACCACCTGCTATCATGAGAGACCTCAGGGCTGCATGTTTTGAGCCCAGTACTGATCCTAAAAAGCGTTTCCAACCCCAGTTACAAGTAAAACTAGCTAAAATGTGCCTGGCTGCTATTCACTGAAAAGCTCATTCTGCTTACATTTTTGGCATACGGTTGCTCCTACAGTGTCAGCTGAGCAGCGAATTTCTATTTAACCACCTGCTATCACGAGAGACCTCAGGGCTGCATGTTTTGAGCCCAGTACTGATCCTGAAAAGAGTTTCAAACCCCAGTTACAAGTAAAACTAGCTAAAATTCGCCTGGCTGCTATTCACTGAAAAGCTCATTCTGCTTACATTTTTGGCATACGTTTGCTCCTACAGGGTCAGCTGAGCAGCGAATTTCTATTTAACCACCTGCTATCATGAGAGACCTCAAGGCTGCATGTTTTGAGCCCAGTACTGATCCTGAAAATAGTTTCCAACTCCACTTACAAGTAAAACTAGCTAAAATTTGCCTGGCTGCTCTTCACTGAAAAGCTCATTCTGCGTACATTTTTGGCATACGTTTGCTCCTACAGGGTCAGCTGATCAGCGAATTTCTATTTAACCACCTGCTATCATGAGAGACCTCAAGGCTGCATGTTTTGAGCCCAGTACTGAGCCTGAAAAGCGTTTCCAACCTCACTTACAAGTAAAACTAGCTAAAATGTGCCTGGCTGCTTTTCACTGAAAAGCTCATTCTGCTTACATTTTTGGCATACAGTTGCTCCTACAGGGTCAGCTGAGCAGCGAATTTCTATTTAACCACCTGCTATCATGAGAGACCTCAGGGCTGCATGTTTTGAGCCCAGTACTGATCCTGAAAAGCGTTTCCAACCCCACTTACAAGTAAAACTAGCTAAAATGTGCCTGGCTGCTCTTCACTGAAAAGCTCATTCTGCGTACATTTTTGGCATACGTTTGCTCCTACAGGGTCAGCTGAGCAGCGAATTTCTATTTAACCACCTGCTATCATGAGAGACCTCAAGGCTGCATGTTTTGAGCCCAGTACTGATCCTGAAAATAGTTTCCAACTCCACTTACAAGTAAAACTAGCTAAAATTTGCCTGGCTGCTCTTCACTGAAAAGCTCATTCTGCTTACATTTTTGGCATACGTTTGCTCCTACAGGGTCAGCTGAGCAGCGAATTTCTATTTAACCACCTGCTATCATGAGAGACCTCAGGGCTGCATGTTTTGAGCCCAGTACTGATCCTGAAAAGCGTTTCCAACCCCACTTACAAGTAAAACTAGCTAAAATGTGCCTGGCTGCTATTCAATGAAAAGCTCATTCTGCTTACATTTTTGGCATACGGTTGCTCCTACAGGGTCAGCTGAGCAGCGAATTTCTATTTAACCACCTGCTATCATGAGAGACCTCAAGGCTGCATGTTTTGAGCCCAGTGCTGAGCCCGAAAAGCGTTTCCAACCTCACTTACAAGTAAAACTAGCTAAAATGTGCCTGCCTGCTATTCACTGAAAAGCTCATTCTGTGTACATTTTTGGCATATGTTTGCTCCTGCTGGGTCAGCCAAGTGGCAAATTTCTACTTAACCACCTGCTATCATGAGAGACCTCAGGGCTGCATGTTTTGAGCCCAGTACTGAGCCCGAAAAGCGTTTCCAACCTCACTTACAAGTAAAACTAGCTAAAATGTGCCTGGCTGCTTTTCACTGAAAAGCTCATTCTGCGTACATTTTTGGCATACGGTTGCTCCTACAGGGTCAGCTGAGCAGCGAATTTCTATTTAACCACCTGCTATCATGAGAGACCTCAAGGCTGCATGTTTTGAGCCCAGTGCTGAGCCCGAAAAGCGTTTCCAACCTCACTTACAAGTAAAACTAGCTAAAATGTGCCTGCCTGCTATTCACTGAAAAGCTCATTCTGTGTACATTTTTGGCATATGTTTGCTCCTGCTGGGTCAGCCAAGTGGCAAATTTCTACTTAACCACCTGCTATCATGAGAGACCTCAGGGCTGCATGTTTTGAGCGCAGTACTGATCCTGAAAAGAGTTTCAAACCCCACTTACAAGTAAAACTAGCTAAAATGTGCCTGGCTGCTATTCACTGAAAAGCTCATTCTGCTTACATTTTTGGCATACGTTTGCTCCTACAGGGTCAGCTGAGCAGCGAATTTCTATTTATCCACCTGCTATCATGAGAGACCTCAAGGCTGCATGTTTTGAGCCCAGTACTGAGCCCGAAAAGCGTTTCCAACCCCACTTACAAGTAAAACTAGCTAAAATGTGCCTGGCTGCTTTTCACTGAAAAGCTCATTCTGCTTACATTTTTGGCATCCTACAGGGTCAGCTGAGCAGCGAATTTCTATTTAACCACCTGCTATCATGAGAGACCTCAGGGCTGCATGTTTTGAGCCCAGTACTGATCCTGAAAAGCGTTTCCAACCCCACTTACAAGTAAAACTAGCTAAAATGTGCCTGGCTGCTATTCACTGAAAAGCTCATTCTGCTTACATTTTTGGCATACGTTTGCTCCTACAGGGTCAGCTGAGCAGCGAATTTCTATTTAACCACCTGCTATCATGAGAGACCTCAAGGCTGCATGTTTTGAGCCCAGTACTGAGCCTGAAAGCGTTTCCAACTCCACTTACAAGTAAAACTAGCCAAATTTGCCTGGCTGCTCTTCACTGAAAAGCTCATTCTGCGTACATTTTTGGCATACGTTTGCTCCTACAGGGTCAGCTGATAGCGAATTTCTATTTAACCACCTGCTATCATGAGAGACCTCAAGGCTGCATGTTTTGAGCCCAGTACTGAGCCCGAAAAGCGTTTCCAACCTCACTTACAAGTAAAACTAGCTAAAATGTGCCTGGCTGCTTTTCACTGAAAAGCTCATTCTGCTTACATTTTTGGCATACGGTTGCTCCTACAGGGTCAGCTGAGCAGCGAATTTCTATTTAACCACCTGCTATCATGAGAGACCTCAGGGCTGCATGTTTTGAGCCCAGTACTGATCCTGAAAAGCGTTTCCAACCCCACTTACAAATAAAACTAGCTAAAATGTGCCTGGCTGCTATTCACTGAAAAGCTCATTCTGCTTACATTTTTGGCATACGGTTGCTCCTACAGGGTCAGCTGAGCAGCGAATTTCTATTTAACCACCTGCTATCATGAGAGACCTCAGGGCTGCATGTTTTGAGCCGAGTACTGATCCTGAAAAGCGTTTCCAACCCCACTTACAAGTAAAACTAGCTAAAATGTGCTTGGCTGCTATTCACTGAAAAGCTCATTCTGCTTACATTTTTGGCACACGGTTGCTCCTACAGGGTCAGCTGAGCAGCGAATTTCTATTTAACCACCTGCTATCATGAGAGACCTCAGGGCTGCATGTTTTGAGCCCAGTACTGATCCTGAAAAGCGTTTCTCCAACCCCACTTACAAGTAAAACTAGCTAAAATGTGCCTGGCTGCTATTCACTGAAAAGCTCATTCTGCTTACATTTTTGGCATACGGTTGCTCCTACAGGGTCAGCTGAGCAGCGAATTTCTATTTAACGACCTGCTATCCTGAGAGACCTCAGGGCTGCATGTTTTGAGCCCTGTACTGATCCTGAAAAGAGTTTCAAACCCCACTTACAAGTAAAACTAGCTAAAATGTGCCTGGCTGCTATTCACTGAAAAGCTCATTCTGCTTACATTTTTGGCATACGTTTGCTCCTACAGGGTCAGCTGAGCAGCGAATTTCTATTTAACCACCTGCTATCATGAGAGACCTCAAGGCTGCATGTTTTGAGCCCAGTACCTGAGCCTGAAAAGCGTTTCCAACTCCACTTACAAGTAAAACTAGCTAAAATTTGCCTGGCTGCTCTTCACTGAAAAGCTCATTCTGCGTACATTTTTGGCATACGCTTGCTCTTACAGGGTCAGCTGATCAGCGAATTTCTATTTAACCACCTGCTATCATGAGAGACCTCAAGGCTGCATGTTTTGAGCCCAGTACTGAGCCCGAAAAGCGTTTCCAACCTCACTTACAAGTAAAACTAGCTAAAATGTGCCTGGCTGCTTTTCACTGAAAAGCTCATTCTGCTTACATTTTTGGCATACGGTTGCTCCTACAGGGTCAGCTGAGCAGCGAATTTCTATTTAACCACCTGCTATCATGAGAGACCTCAGGGCTGCATGTTTTGAGCCCAGTACTGATCCTGAAAAGCGTTTCCAACCCCACTTACAAGTAAAACTAGCTAAAATGTGCCTGGCTGCTATTCACTGAAAAGCTCATTCTGCTCACATTTTTGGCATACGGTTGCTCCTACAGGGTTAGCTGAGCAGCGAATTTCTATTTAACCACCTGCTATCATGAGAGACCTCAGGGCTGCATGTTTTGAGCCGAGTACTGATCCTGAAAAGCGTTTCCAACCCCACTTACAAGTAAAACTAGCTAAAATGTGCCTGGCTGCTATTCACTGAAAAGCTCATTCTGCGGCATACGTTTGCTCCTGCTGGGTCAGCTGAGCAGCGAATTTCTATTTAACCACCTGCTATCATGAGAGACCTCAGGGCTGCATGTTTTGAGCCCAGTACTGATCCTGAAAAGAGTTTCAAACCCCACTTACAAGTAAAACTAGCTAAAATGTGCCTGGCTGCTATTCACTGAAAAGCTCATTCTGCTTACATTTTTTGGCATACGTTTGCTCCTACAGGGTCAGCTGAGCAGCGAATTTCTATTTAACCACCTGCTATCATGAGAAATCTCAAGGCTGCATGTTTTGAGCCCAGTACTGAGCCCGAAAAGCGTTTCCAACCCCACTTACAAGTAAAACTAGCTAAAATGTGCCTGGCTGCTATTTCACTGAAAAGCTCATTCTGCTTACATTTTTGGCATAGGTTTGCTCCTACAGGGTCAGCTGAGCAGCGAATTTCTATTTAACCACCTGCTATCATGAGAGACCTCAGGGCTGCATGTTTTGAGCCCAGTACTGATCCTGAAAAGCGTTTCCAACCCCACTTACAAGTAAAACTAGCTAAAATGTGCCTCGCTGCTATTCACTGAAAAGCTCATTCTGCTTACATTTTTGGCATACGGTTGCTCCTACAGGGTCAGCTGATCAGCGAATTTCTATTTAACCACCTGCTATCATGAGAGACCTCAGGGCTGCATGTTTTGAGCCCAGTACTGATCCTGAAAAGAGTTTCAAACCCCACTTACAAGTAAAACTAGATAAAAATGTGCCTGGCTGCTATTCACTGAAAAGCTCATTCTGCTTACATTTTTGGCATACGTTTGCTCCTACAGGGTCAGCTGAGCAGCGAATTTCTATTTAACCACCTGCTATCATGAGAGACCTCAAGGCTGCATGTTTTGAGCCCAGTACCTGAGCCTGAAAAGCGTTTCCAACTCCACTTACAAGTAAAACTAGCTAAAATTTGCCTGGCTGCTCTTCACTGAAAAGCTCATTCTGCGTACATTTTTGGCATACGCTTGCTCTTACAGGGTCAGCTGATCAGCGAATTTCTATTTAACCACCTGCTATCATGAGAGACCTCAAGGCTGCATGTTTTGAGCCCAGTACTGAGCCCGAAAAGCGTTTCCAACCTCACTTACAAGTAAAACTAGCTAAAATGTGCCTGGCTGCTTTTCACTGAAAAGCTCATTCTGCTTACATTTTTGGCATACGGTTGCTTCTACAGGGTCAGCTGAGCAGCGAATTTCTATTTAACCACCTGCTATCATGAGAGACCTCAGGGCTGCATGTTTTGAGCCCAGTACTGATCCTGAAAAGCGTTTCCAACCCCACTTACAAGTAAAACTAGCTAAAATGTGCCTGGCTGCTATTCACTGAAAAGCTCATTCTGCTCACATTTTTGGCATACGGTTGCCCCTACAGGGTCAGCTGAGCAGCGAATTTCTATTTAACCACCTGCTATCATGAGAGACCTCAGGGCTGCATGTTTTGAGCCCAGTACTGATCCTGAAAAGCGTTTCCAACCCCACTTACAAGTAAAACTAGCTAAAATGTGCCTGGCTGCTATTCACTGAAAAGCTCATTCTGCTTACATTTTTGGCATACGGTTGCTCCTACAGGGTCAGCTGAGCAGCGAATTTCTATTTAACCACCTGCTATCATGAGAGACCTCAGGGCTGCATGTTTTGAGCCCAGTACTGATCCTGAAAAGCGTTTCCAACTCCACTTACAAGTAAAACTAGCTAAAATGTGCTTGGCTGCTATTCACTGAAAAGCTCATTCTGCTTACATTTTTGGCACACGGTTGCTCCTACAGGGTCAGCTGAGCAGCGAATTTCTATTTAACCACCTGCTATCATGAGAGACCTCAGGGCTGCATGTTTTGAGCCCAGTACTGATCCTGAAAAGCGTTTCTCCAACCGCACTTACAAGTAAAACTAGCTAAAATGTGCCTGGCTGCTATTCACTGAAAAGCTCATTCTGCTTACATTTTTGGCATACGGTTGCTCCTACAGGGTCAGCTGAGCAGCGAATTTCTATTTAACCACCTGCTATCATGAGAGACCTCAGGGCTGCATGTTTTGAGCCCAGTACTGATCCTGAAAAGAGTTTCAAACCCCACTTACAAGTAAAACTAGCTAAAATGTGCCTGGCTGCTATTCACTGAAAAGCTCATTCTGCTCACATTTTTGGCATACGGTTGCCCCTACAGGGTCAGCTGAGCAGCGAATTTCTATTTAACCACCTGCTATCATGAGAGACCTCAGGGCTGCATGTTTTGAGCCCAGTACTGATCCTGAAAAGCGTTTCCAACCCCACTTACAAGTAAAACTAGCTAAAATGTGCCTGGCTGCTATTCACTGAAAAGCTCATTCTGCTTACATTTTTGGCATACGGTTGCTCCTACAGGGTCAGCTGAGCAGCGAATTTCTATTTAACCACCTGCTATCATGAGAGACCTCAGGGCTGCATGTTTTGAGCCCAGTACTGACCCTGAAAAGCGTTTCCAACTCCACTTACAAGTAAAACTAGCTAAAATGTGCTTGGCTGCTATTCACTGAAAAGCTCATTCTGCTTACATTTTTGGCACACGGTTGCTCCTACAGGGTCAGCTGAGCAGCAAATTTCTATTTAACCACCTGCTATCATGAGAGACCTCAGGGCTGCATGTTTTGAGCCCAGTACTGATCCTGAAAAGCGTTTCTCCAACCGCACTTACAAGTAAAACTAGCTAAAATGTGCCTGGCTGCTATTCACTGAAAAGCTCATTCTGCTTACATTTTTGGCATACGGTTGCTCCTACAGGGTCAGCTGAGCAGCGAATTTCTATTTAACCACCTGCTATCATGAGAGACCTCAAGGCTGCATGTTTTGAGCCCAGTACCTGAGCCTGAAAAGCGTTTCCAACCCCACTTACAAGTAAAACTAGCTAAAATGTGCCTGGCTGCTATTCACTGAAAAGCTCATTCTGCTTACATTTTTGGCATACGGTTGCTCCTACAGGGTCAGCTGAGCAGCGAATTTCTATTTAACCACCTGCTATCATGAGAGACCTCAGGGCTGCATGTTTTGAGCCCAGTACTGATCCTGAAAAGAGTTTCAAACCCCACTTACAAGTAAAACTAGCTAAAATGTGCCTGGCTGCTATTCACTGAAAAGCTCATTCTGCTTACATTTTTGGCATACGGTTGCTCCTACAGGGTCAGCTGAGCAGCGAATTTCTATTTAACCACCTGCTATCATGAGAGACCTCAGGGCTGCATGTTTTGAGCCCAGTACTGATCCTGAAAAGAGTTTCAAACCCCACTTACAAGTAAAACTAGCTAAAATGTGCCTGGCTGCTATTCACTGAAAAGCTCATTCTGCTTACATTTTTGGCATACGTTTGCTCCTACAGGGTCAGCTGAGCAGCGAATTTCTATTTAACCACCTGCTATCATGAGAGACCTCAAGGCTGCATGTTTTGAGCCCAGTACCTGAGCCTGAAAAGCGTTTCCAACTCCACTTACAAGTAAAACTAGCTAAAATTTGCCTGGCTGCTCTTCACTGAAAAGCTCATTCTGCGTACATTTTTGGCATACGCTTGCTCTTACAGGGTCAGCTGATCAGCGAATTTCTATTTAACCACCTGCTATCATGAGAGACCTCAAGGCTGCATGTTTTGAGCCCAGTACTGATCCTGAAAAGCGTTTCCAACCCCACTTAACAGGAAAACTAGCTAAAATGTGCCTGGCTGCTATTCACTGAAAAGCTCATTCTGTGTACATTTTTGGCATATGTTTGCTCCTGCTGGGTCAGCCAAGTGGCAAATTTCTACTTAACCACCTGCTATCATGAGAGACCTTAAGGCTGCATGTTTTGAGCCGAGTACTGAGCCTGAAAAGCGTTTCCAACTCCACTTACAAGTAAAACTAGCTAAAATTTGCCTGGCTGCTCTTCACTGAAAAGCTCATTCTGCGTACATTTTTGGCATACATTTGCTCCTGCCGGGTCAGCTGAGCAGCGAATTTCTATTTAACCACCTGCTATCATGAGAGACCTCAGGGCTGCATGTTTTGAGCCCAGTACTGATCCTGAAAAGCGTTTCCAACTCCACTTACAAGGAAAACTAGCTAAAATGTGCGTGGCTGCTCTTCACTAAAAAGCTCATTCTGCGTACATTTTTGGAATACGTTTGCTCCTGCTGGGTCAGCCAAGTGGCAAATTTCTACTTAACCACCTGCTATCATGAGAGACCTCAGGGCTGCATGTTTTGAGCCCAGTACTGATCCTGAAAAGAGTTTCAAACCCCACTTACAAGTAAAACTAGCTAAAATGTGCCTGGCTGCTATTCACTGAAAAGCTCATTCTGCTTACATTTTTGGCATACGTTTGCTCCTACAGGGTCAGCCTAGCAGCGAATTTCTATTTAACCACCTGCTATCATGAGAGACCTCAAGGCTGCATGTTTTGAGCCCAGTACTGAGCCTGAAAAGCGTTTCCAACTCCACTTACAAGTAAAACTAGCTAAAATTTGCCTGGCTGCTCTTCACTGAAAAGCTCATTCTGCGTAAATTTTTGGCATACGTTTGCTCCTACAGGGTCAGCTGATCAGCGAATTTCTATTTAACCACCTGCTATCATGAGAGACCTCAAGGCTGCATGTTGTGAGCCCAGGACTGAGCCCGAAAAGCGTTTCCAACCTCACTTACAAGTAAAACTAGCTAAAATGTGCCTGGCTGCTTTTCACTGAAAAGCTCATTCTGCTTACATTTTTGGCATACGGTTGCTCCTACAGGGTCAGCTGAGCAGCGAATTTCTATTTAACCACCTGCTATCATGAGAGACCTCAGGGCTGCATGTTTTGAGCCCAGTACTAATCCTGAACAGCGTTTCCAACCCCACTTAACAGGAAAACTAGCTAAAATGTGCCTGGCTGCTATTCACTGAAAAGCTCATTCTGCTTACATTTTTGGCATACGGTTGCTCCTACAGGGTCAGCTGAGCAGTGAATTTCTATTTAACCACCTGCTATCATGAGAGACCTCAGGGCTGCATGTTTTGAGCCGAGTACTGATCCTGAAAAGCGTTTCCAACCCCACTTACAAGTAAAACTAGCTAAAATGTGCATGGCTGCTATTCACTGAAAAGCTCATTCTGTGTACATTTTTGGCATATGTTTGCTCCTGCTAAGTCAGCCAAGTGGCAAATTTCTACTCAACCACCTGCTATCATGAGAGACCTCAGGGCTGCATGTTTTGAGCGCAGTACTGATCCTGAAAAGAGTTTCAAACCCCACTTACAAGTAAAACTAGCTAAAATGTGCCTGGCTGCTATTCACTGAAAAGCTCATTCTGCTTACATTTTTGGCATAGGTTTGCTCCTACAGGGTCAGCTGAGCAGCGAATTTCTATATAACCACCTGCTATCATGAGAGACCTCAAGGCTGCATGTTTTGAGCCCAGTGAGCCCGAAAAGCGTTTCCAACCCCACTTACAAGTAAAACTAGCTAAAATGTGCCTGGCTGCTTTTCACTGAAAAGCTCATTCTGCTTACATTTTTGGCATACGGTTGCTCCTACAGGGTCAGCTGAGCAGCAAATTTCTATTTAACCACCTGCTATCATGAGAGACCTTAGGGCTGCATGTTTTGAGCCCAGTACTGATCCTGAAAAGAGTTTCAAACCCCAGTTACAAGTAAAACTAGCTAAAATGTGCCTGGCTGATATTCACTGAAAAGCTCATTCTGCTTACATTTTTGGCATACGTTTGCTCCTACAGGGTCAGCTGAGCAGCGAATTTCTATTTAACCACCTGCTATCATGAGAGACCTCAAGGCTGCATGTTTTGAGCCCAGTACTGAGCCTGAAAAGCGTTTCCAACTCCACTTACAAGTAAAACTAGCTAAAATTTGCCTGGCTGCTCTTCACTGAAAAGCTCATTCTGCGTACATTTTTGGCATACGTTTGCTCCTACAGGGTCAGCTGATCAGCGAATTTCTATTTAACCACCTGCTATCATGAGAGACCTCAAGGCTGCATGTTTTGAGCCCAGTACTGAGCCCGAAAAGCGTTTCCAACCCCAAAAATGTGCCTGGCTGCTTTTCACTGAAAAGCTCATTCTGCTTACATTTTTGGCATACGGTTGCTCCTACAGGGTCAGCTGAGCAGCGAATTTCTATTTAACCACCTGCTATCATGAGAGACCTCAGGGCTGCATGTTTTGAGCCCAGTACTGATCCTGAAAAGCGTTTCCAACCCCACTTACAAGTAAAACTAGCCAAAATGTGCCTGGCTGCTATTCACTGAAAAGCTCATTCTGCTTACATTTTTGGCATACGGTTGCTCCTACAGGGTCAGCTGAGCAGCGAATTTCTATTTAACCACCTGCTATCATGAGAGACCTCAGGGCTGCATGTTTTGAGCCCAGTACTGATCCTGAAAAGAGTTTCCAACCCCAGTTACAAGTAAAACTAGCTAAAATGTGCCTGGCTGCTATTCACTGAAAAGCTCATTCTGCTTACATTTTTGGCATACGTTTGCTCCTACAGGGTCAGCTGAGCAGCGAATTTCTATTTAACCACCTGCTATCATGAGAGACCTCAAGGCTGCATGTTTTGAGCCCAGTACTGAGCCTGAAAAGCGTTTCCAACTCCACTTACTAGTAAAACTAGCTAAAATTTGCCTGGCTGCTCTTCACTGAAAAGCTCATTATGCGTACATTTTTGGCATACGTTTGCTCCTACAGGGTCAGCTGATCAGCGAATTTCTATTTAACCACCTGCTATCATGAGAGACCTCAAGGCTGCATGTTTTGAGCCCAGTACTGAGCCCGAAAAGCGTTTCCAACCTCACTTACAATTAAAACTAGCTAAAATGTGCCTGTCTGCTTTTCACTGAAAAGCTCATTCTGCTTACATTTTTGGCATACGGTTGCTCCTACAGGGTCAGCTGAGCAGCGAATTTCTATTTAACCACCTGCTATCATGAGAGACCTCAGGGCTGCATGTTTTGAGCCCAGTACTGATCCTGAAAAGCGTTTCTCCAACCGCACTTACAAGTAAAACTAGCTAAAATGTGCCTGGCTGCTATTCACTGAAAAGCTCATTCTGCTTACATTTTTGGCATACGTTTGCTCCTACAGGGTCAGCTGAGCAGCGAATTTCTATTTAACCACCTGCTATCATGAGAGACCTCAAGGCTGCATGTTTTGAGCCCAGTACCTGAGCCTGAAAAGCGTTTCCAACCCCACTTACAAGTAAAACTAGCTAAAATGTGCCTGGCTGCTATTCACTGAAAAGCTCATTCTGCTTACATTTTTGGCATACGGTTGCTCCTACAGGGTCAGCTGAGCAGCGAATTTCTATTTAACCACCTGCTATCATGAGAGACCTCAGGGCTGCATGTTTTGAGCCCAGTACTGATCCTGAAAAGAGTTTCAAACCCCACTTACAAGTAAAACTAGCTAAAATGTGCCTGGCTGCTATTCACTGAAAAGCTCATTCTGCTTACATTTTTGGCATACGTTTGCTCCTACAGGGTCAGCTGAGCAGCGAATTTCTATTTAACCACCTGCTATCATGAGAGACCTCAAGGCTGCATGTTTTGAGCCCAGTACCTGAGCCTGAAAAGCGTTTCCAACTCCACTTACAAGTAAAATTAGCTAAAATTTGCCTGGCTGCTCTTCACTGAAAAGCTCATTCTGCGTACATTTTTGGCATACGCTTGCTCTTACAGGGTCAGCTGATCAGCGAATTTCTATTTAACCACCTGCTATCATGAGAGACCTCAAGGCTGCATGTTTTGAGCCCAGTACTGATCCTGAAAAGCGTTTCCAACCCCACTTAACAGGAAAACTAGCTAAAATGTGCCTGGCTGCTATTCACTGAAAAGCTCATTCTGTGTACATTTTTGGCATATGTTTGCTCCTGCTGGGTCAGCCAAGTGGCAAATTTCTACTTAACCACCTGCTATCATGAGAGACCTTAAGGCTGCATGTTTTGAGCCGAGTACTGAGCCTGAAAAGCGTTTCCAACTCCACTTACAAGTAAAACTAGCTAAAATTTGCCTGGCTGCTCTTCACTGAAAAGCTCATTCTGCGTACATTTTTGGCATACATTTGCTCCTGCCGGGTCAGCTGAGCAGCGAATTTCTATTTAACCACCTGCTATCATGAGAGACCTCAGGGCTGCATGTTTTGAGCCCAGTACTGATCCTGAAAAGCGTTTCCAACTCCACTTACAAGGAAAACTAGCTAAAATGTGCGTGGCTGCTCTTCACTAAAAAGCTCATTCTGCGTACATTTTTGGAATACGTTTGCTCCTGCTGGGTCAGCCAAGTGGCAAATTTCTACTTAACCACCTGCTATCATGAGAGACCTCAGGGCTGCATGTTTTGAGCCCAGTACTGATCCTGAAAAGAGTTTCAAACCCCACTTACAAGTAAAACTAGCTAAAATGTGCCTGGCTGCTATTCACTGAAAAGCTCATTCTGCTTACATTTTTGGCATAGGTTTGCTCCTACAGGGTCAGCCTAGCAGCGAATTTCTATTTAACCACCTGCTATCATGAGAGACCTCAAGGCTGCATGTTTTGAGCCCAGTACTGAGCCTGAAAAGCGTTTCCAACTCCACTTACAAGTAAAACTAGCTAAAATTTGCCTGGCTGCTCTTCACTGAAAAGCTCATTCTGCGTACATTTTTGGCATACGTTTGCTCCTACAGGGTCAGCTGATCAGCGAATTTCTATTTAACCACCTGCTATCATGAGAGACCTCAAGGCTGCATGTTGTGAGCCCAGGACTGAGCCCGAAAAGCGTTTCCAACCTCACTTACAAGTAAAACTAGCTAAAATGTGCCTGGCTGCTTTTCACTGAAAAGCTCATTCTGCTTACATTTTTGGCATACGGTTGCTCCTACAGGGTCAGCTGAGCAGCGAATTTCTATTTAACCACCTGCTATCATGAGAGACCTCAGGGCTGCATGTTTTGAGCCCAGTACTGATCCTGAACAGTGTTTCCAACCCCACTTAACAGGAAAACTAGCTAAAATGTGCCTGGCTGCTATTCACTGAAAAGCTCATTCTGCTTACATTTTTGGCATACGGTTGCTCCTACAGGGTCAGCTGAGCAGTGAATTTCTATTTAACCACCTGCTATCATGAGAGACCTCAGGGCTGCATGTTTTGAGCCGAGTACTGATCCTGAAAAGCGTTTCCAACCCCACTTACAAGTAAAACTAGCTAAAATGTGCATGGCTGCTATTCACTGAAAAGCTCATTCTGTGTACATTTTTGGCATATGTTTGCTCCTGCTAAGTCAGCCAAGTGGCAAATTTCTACTCAACCACCTGCTATCATGAGAGACCTCAGGGCTGCATGTTTTGAGCGCAGTACTGATCCTGAAAAGAGTTTCAAACCCCACTTACAAGTAAAACTAGCTAAAATGTGCCTGGCTGCTATTCACTGAAAAGCTCATTCTGCTTACATTTTTGGCATAGGTTTGCTCCTACAGGGTCAGCTGAGCAGCGAATTTCTATTTAACCACCTGCTATCATGAGAGACCTCAAGGCTGCATGTTTTGAGCCCAGTACTGAGCCCGAAAAGCGTTTCCAACCCCACTTACAAGTAAAACTAGCTAAAATGTGCCTGGCTGCTTTTCACTGAAAAGCTCATTCTGCTTACATTTTTGGCATACGGTTGCTCCTACAGGGTCAGCTGAGCAGCGAATTTCTATTTAACCACCTGCTATCATGAGAGACCTCAGGGCTGCATGTTTTGAGCCCAGTACTGATCCTGAAAAGAGTTTCAAACCCCAGTTACAAGTAAAACTAGCTAAAATGTGCCTGGCTGCTATTCACTGAAAAGCTCATTCTGCTTACATTTTTGGCATACGTTTGCTCCTACAGGGTCAGCTGAGCAGCGAATTTCTATTTAACCACCTGCTATCATGAGAGACCTCAAGGCTGCATGTTTTGAGCCGAGTACTGAGCCTGAAAAGCGTTTCCAACTCCACTTACAAGTAAAACTAGCTAAAATTTGCCTGGCTGCTCTTCACTGAAAAGCTCATTCTGCGTACATTTTTGGCATACGTTTGCTCCTACAGGGTCAGCTGATCAGCGAATTTCTATTTAACCACCTGCTATCATGAGAGACCTCAAGGCTGCATGTTTTGAGCCCAGTACTCAGCCCGAAAAGCGTTTCCAACCTCACTTACAAGTAAAACTAGCTAAAATGTGCCTGTCTGCTTTTCACTGAAAAGCTCATTCTGCTTACATTTTTGGCATACGGTTGCTCCTACAGGGTCAGCTGAGCAGCGAATTTCTATTTAACCACCTGCTATCATGAGAGACCTCAAGGCTGCATGTTTTGAGCCCAGTACTGAGCCCGAAAAGCGTTTCCAACCCCACTTACAAGTAAAACTAGCTAAAATGTGCCTGGCTGCTTTTCACTGAAAAGCTCATTCTGCTTACATTTTTGGCATACGGTTGCTCCTACAGGGTCAGCTGAGCAGCGAATTTCTATTTAACCACCTGCTATCATGAGAGACCTCAGGGCTGCATGTTTTGAGCCCAGTACTGATCCTGAAAAGCGTTTCCAACCCCACTTACAAGTAAAACTAGCTAAAATGTGCCTGGCTGCTATTCACTGAAAAGCTCATTCTGCTTACATTTTTGGCATACGGTTGCTCCTACAGGGTCAGCTGAGCAGCGAATTTCTATTTAACCACCTGCTATCATGAGATACCCCAGGGCTGCATGTTTTGAGCCCAGTACTGATCCTGAAAAGCGTTTCCAACTCCACTTACAAGTAAAACTAGCTAAAATGTGCCTGGCTGCTATTCACTGAAAAGCTCATTCTGCTTACATTTTTGGCATACGGTTGCTCCTACAGGGTCAGCTGAGCAGCGAATTTCTATTTAACCACCTGCTATCATGAGAGACCTCAGGGCTGCATGTTTTGAGCCCAGTACTGATCCTGAAAAGCGTTTCCAACCCCACTTACAAGTAAAACTAGCCAAAATGTGCCTGGCTGCTATTCACTGAAAAGCTCATTCTGCTTACATTTTTGGCATACGGTTGCTCCTACAGGGTCAGCTGAGCAGCGAATTTCTATTTAACCACCTGCTATCATGAGAGACCTCAGGGCTGCATGTTTTGAGCCCAGTACTGATCCTGAAAAGAGTTTCCAACCCCAGTTACAAGTAAAACTAGCTAAAATGTGCCTGGCTGCTATTCACTGAAAAGCTCATTCTGCTTACATTTTTGGCATACGTTTGCTCCTACAGGGTCAGCTGAGCAGCGAATTTCTATTTAACCACCTGCTATCATGAGAGACCTCAAGGCTGCATGTTTTGAGCCCAGTACTGAGCCTGAAAAGCGTTTCCAACTCCACTTACAAGTAAAACTAGCTAAAATTTGCCTGGCTGCTCTTCACTGAAAAGCTCATTCTGCGTACATTTTTGGCATACGTTTGCTCCTACAGGGTCAGCTGATCAGCGAATTTCTATTTAACCACCTGCTATCATGAGAGACCTCAAGGCTGCATGTTTTGAGCCCAGTACTGAGCCCGAAAAGCGTTTCCAACCTCACTTACAATTAAAACTAGCTAAAATGTGCCTGTCTGCTTTTCACTGAAAAGCTCATTCTGCTTACATTTTTGGCATACGGTTGCTCCTACAGGGTCAGCTGAGCAGCGAATTTCTATTTAACCACCTGCTATCATGAGAGACCTCAGGGCTGCATGTTTTGAGCCCAGTACTGATCCTGAAAAGCGTTTCCAACCCCACTTACAAGTAAAACTAGCTAAAATGTGCCTGGCTGCTATTCACTGAAAAGCTCATTCTGCTTACATTTTTGGCATACGGTTGCTCCTACAGGGTCAGCTGAGCAGCGAATTTCTATTTAACCACCCGCTATCATGAGAGACCTCAGGGCTGCATGTTTTGAGCCGAGTACTGATCCTGAAAAGCGTTTCCAACCCCACTTAACAGGAAAACTAGCTAAAATGTGCCTGGCTGCTATTCACTGAAAAGCTCATTCTGTGTACATTTTTGGCATATGTTTGCTCCTGCTGGGTCAGCCAAGTGGCAAATTTCTACTTAACCACCTGCTATCATGAGAGACCTTAAGGCTGCATGTTTTGAGCCGAGTACTGAGCCTGAAAAGCGTTTCCAACTCCACTTACAAGTAAAACTAGCTAAAATTTGCCTGGCTGCTCTTCACTGAAAAGCTCATTCTGCGTACATTTTTGGCATACATTTGCTCCTGCCGGGTCAGCTGAGCAGCGAATTTCTATTTAACCACCTGCTATCATGAGAGACCTCAGGGCTGCATGTTTTGAGCCCAGTACTGATCCTGAAAAGCGTTTCCAACTCCACTTACAAGGAAAACTAGCTAAAATGTGCGTGGCTGCTCTTCACTAAAAAGCTCATTCTGCGTACATTTTTGGAATACGTTTGCTCCTGCTGGGTGTCATGCCTCGAGACTCCCTACAAGACACTGTCCCTTTAAGACGATCGCTATTTAGGGCATCAGGATCCTGAGAGCGACGCTTCACGTTCTTGCGTCAAGCTCCCTTCGTGTTTTGCATCCGTCTTGCCCTTCTTTGCCTGACTTCCGTTTTCCCTGGAGTTTCCTGTTTTGAAGCGCTGCTCGGCAGAGTGCTTTACCGGCCCCCGCGTTCCTGGAGCGGGCCTCGGAGTGCTCATCTGTTCGGTGGCGGTTCGCTGTTTTACAGGCGTTCAGTCTTGGGCGCCTGTAATCCCTAGTGTTAGGAGTTCACGTTCTTCTTCGTGAACCTTTCTGTATTTCCCCATTTTCTTGGAGTCTCGTCCGGCGGCCGGGTTTTTCCCCGCCTTCCGGCTGGACTCAGCTTGTGCTTGTTTTGGAGTTGCCTTACCGGACAGCCCGCCCTGATCTCCGTTGTTCCGGGTTGAGCATCCGTTTTTTCCCCCTTTCCCTTTAGTTAGTCAGCTAGTGTTCCTTCCACATTTGTCCCATTTCAGTATTTTAGTTATCCCTACCTATACTACTTCTGGAATACTGCCTTTGCATTTGGAGTGATTCTTGCGTGGATCCCAGGGGGCATTATCTTCAGCTTCTCTACAGAGAATCACGGTAACAGCGCTTTTGCGCTCTTTTATACTTATACAAAGACTAGTCATACGTATGATTTATATATGTTGTTTTGCTTTTCATTTAGAGATAACCCTGCAAGAGAAGAGGTGGCTAAAGGTTTCCTTACATATCCCTCATTTGTGCCTAATACTTCACGAAGTCCACCAGACAGCTAAAGTGAGAAGTGTATTATTTAGACCATAGAATCACTATTGAGTTTAGTGCGTACTTACTAATACCTTACATTATCTTTGTCACAGAGCCAGATGATGTTCCTTATCTAGACGTCGTTTATATACATATTCTACACAGAGTAAGGTTTCCGGTATGTGTTATTCCTATTTTTAGTTGTGCTAGTGTTAATTCAGTGTAGGGTACCAATAGATAGTTGCTTACTTGCTTTTCTTTGCAGGCTGCCTGTTGCCAGTTCCCCAATTGATGTACCACGCAGATCATCCAGAAGAGTACCTACACATCATTTCTTCTTCACCATCTTTCCTTGTTTTGTCTCCCTGTGTTCCCCTGGCGTGTCTCTCGTACTCTAGTGTTTGATAGAGTCGAGAGGCCGTAGGGGAGGACTGTGGATTATTCTTCGGATTCCTGACGCTCCTGTGGAACTCTCTTGCAATCCTTACACTGGGTCAGCCAAGTGGCAAATTTCTACTTAACCACCTGCTATCATGAGAGACCTCAGGGCTGCATGTTTTGAGCCCAGTACTGATCCTGAAAAGAGTTTCAAACCCCACTTACAAGTAAAACTAGCTAAAATGTGCCTGGCTGCTATTCACTGAAAAGCTCATTCTGCTTACATTTTTGGCATACGTTTGCTCCTACAGGGTCAGCCTAGCAGCGAATTTCTATTTAACCACCTGCTATCATGAGAGACCTCAAGGCTGCATGTTTTGAGCCCAGTACTGAGCCTGAAAAGCGTTTCCAACTCCACTTACAAGTAAAACTAGCTAAAATTTGCCTGGCTGCTCTTCACTGAAAAGCTCATTCTGCGTAAATTTTTGGCATACATTTGCTCCTACAGGGTCAGCTGATCAGCGAATTTCTATTTAACCACCTGCTATCATGAGAGACCTCAAGGCTGCATGTTGTGAGCCCAGTACTGAGCCCGAAAAGCGTTTCCAACCTCACTTACAAGTAAAACTAGCTAAAATGTGCCTGGCTGCTTTTCACTGAAAAGCTCATTCTGCTTACATTTTTGGCATACGGTTGCTCCTACAGGGTCAGCTGAGCAGCGAATTTCTATTTAACCACCTGCTATCATGAGAGACCTCAGGGCTGCATGTTTTGAGCCCAGTACTGATCCTGAACAGCGTTTCCAACCCCACTTAACAGGAAAACTAGCTAAAATGTGCCTGGCTGCTATTCACTGAAAAGCTCATTCTGCTTACATTTTTGGCATACGGTTGCTCCTACAGGGTCAGCTGAGCAGTGAATTTCTATTTAACCACCTGCTATCATGAGAGACCTCAGGGCTGCATGTTTTGAGCCGAGTACTGATCCTGAAAAGCGTTTCCAACCCCACTTACAAGTAAAACTAGCTAAAATGTGCATGGCTGCTATTCACTGAAAAGCTCATTCTGTGTACATTTTTGGCATATGTTTGCTCCTGCTGGGTCAGCCAAGTGGCAAATTTCTACTTAACCACCTGCTATCATGAGAGACCTCAGGGCTGCATGTTTTGAGCGCAGTACTGATCCTGAAAAGAGTTTCAAACCCCACTTACAAGTAAAACTAGCTAAAATGTGCCTGGCTGCTATTCACTGAAAAGCTCATTCTGCTTACATTTTTGGCATACGTTTGCTCCTACAGGGTCAGCTGAGCAGCGAATTTCTATTTAACCACCTGCTATCATGAGAGACCTCAAGGCTGCATGTTTTGAGCCCAGTACTGAGCCCGAAAAGCGTTTCCAACCCTACTTACAAGTAAAACTAGCTAAAATGTGCCTGGCTGCTTTTCACTGAAAAGCTCATTCTGCTTACATTTTTGGCATACGGTTGCTCCTACAGGGTCAGCTGAGCAGCGAATTTCTATTTAACCACCTGCTATCATGAGAGACCTCAGGGCTGCATGTTTTGAGCCCAGTACTGATCCTGAAAAGCGTTTCCAACCCCACTTACAAGTAAAACTAGCTAAAATGTGCCTGGCTGCTATTCACTGAAAAGCTCATTCTGCTTACATTTTTGGCATACGGTTGCTCCTACAGGGTCAGCTGAGCAGCGAATTTCTATTTAACCACCTGCTATCATGAGAGACCTCAGGGCTGCATGTTTTGAGCCCAGTACTGATCCTGAAAAGCGTTTCCAACTCCACTTACAAGTAAAACTAGCTAAAATGTGCTTGGCTGCTATTCACTGAAAAGCTCATTCTGCTTACATTTTTGGCATACGGTTGCTCCTACAGGGTCAGCTGAGCAGCGAATTTCTATTTAACCACCTGCTATCATGAGAAACCTCAGGGCTGCATGTTTTGAGCCCAGTACTGATCCTGAAAAGCGTTTCCAACCCCACTTACAAGTAAAACTAGCTAAAATGTGCCTGGCTGCTATTCACTGAAAAGCTCATTCTGCTCACATTTTTGGCATACGGTTGCTCCTACAGGGTCAGCTGAGCAGCGAATTTCTATTTAACCACCTGCTATCATGAGAGACCTCAGGGCTGCATGTTTTGAGCCGAGTACTGATCCTGAAAAGCGATTCCAACCCCACTTACAAGTAAAACTAGCTAAAATGTGCCTGGCTGCTATTCACTGAAAAGCTCATTCTGTGTACATTTTTGGCATATGTTTGCTCCTGCTGGGTCAGCCAAGCGGCAAATTTCTACTTAACCACCTGCTATCATGAGAGACCTCAGGGCTGCATGTTTTGAGCGCAGTACTGATCCTGAAAAGAGTTTCAAACCCCACTTACAAGTAAAACTAGCTAAAATGTGCCTGGCTGCTATTCACTGAAAAGCTCATTCTGCTTACATTTTTGGCATACGGGTGCTCCTACAGGGTCAGCTGAGCAGCGAATTTCTATTTAACCACCTGCTATCATGAGAGACCTCAGGGCTGCATGTTTTGAGCCCAGTACTGATCCTGAAAAGCGTTTCCAACTCCACTTACAAGTAAAACTAGCTAAAATGTGCCTGGCTGCTCTTCACTGAAAAGCTCATTCTGCGGCATACGTTTGCTCCTGCTGGGCCAGCTGAGCAGCGAATTTCTATTTAACCACCTGCTATCATGAGAGACCTCAGGGCTGCATGTTTTGAGCCCAGTACTGATCCTGAAAAGCGTTTCCAACCCCACTTAACAGGAAAACTAGCTAAAATGTGCCTGGCTGCTATTCACTGAAAAGCTCATTCTGCTTACATTTTTTGGCATACGTTTGCTCCTACAGGGTCAGCTGAGCAGCGAATTTCTATTTAACCACCTGCTATCATGAGAGACCTCAGGGCTGCATGTTTTGAGCCCAGTACTGATCCTGAAAAGCGTTTCCAACTCCACTTACAAGTAAAACTAGCTAAAATGCGCGTGGCTGCTATTCACTGAAAAGCTCATTCTGTGTACATTTTTGGCATACGTTTGCTCCTGCTGGGTCAGCCAAGTGGCAAATTTATACTTAACCACCCGCTATCAGGAGAGACCTCAGAGCTGCATCTTTTGAGCCCAGTACTGAGCCTGAAAAGCATTTCCAACCCCACTTAAAAGTAAAACTAGCTATAATGTGCCTGGCTGCTATTAACTGAAAAGCTCATTCTGCTTACATTTTTGGCATACGTTTGCTCCTACAGGATCAGCTGAGCAGCAAATTTCTATTTAACCACCAGCTATCATGAGAGACCTCAGGGCTGCATGTTTTGAGCCCAGTACTGAGCCTGAAAAGCGTTTCCAACTCCACTTACAAGTAAAACTAGCTAAAATTTGCCTGGCTGCTCTTCACTGAAAAGCTTATTCTGCTTACATTTTTGGCATATGGTTGCTCCTACAGGGTCAGCTGAGCAGCAAATTTCTATTTAACCACCTGCTATCATGAGAGACCTCAGGGCTGCATGTTTTGAGCCCAGTACTGATCCTGAAAAGCGTTTCCAACCCCACTTACAAGTAAAACTAGCTAAAATGTGCCTGGCTTACTTTACTTACAAGTAAAACTAGCTAAAATGTGCCTGGCTGCTTTTCACTGAAAAGCTCATTCTGCTTACATTTTTGGCATACGGTTGCTCCTACAGGGTCAGCTGAGCAGCAAATTTCTATTTAACCACCTGCTATCATGAGAGACCTCAGGGCTGCATGTTTTGAGCCCAGTACTGATCCTGAAAAGCGTTTCCAACCCCACTTACAAGTAAAACTAGCTAAAATGTGCCTGGCTGCTATTCACTGAAAAGCTCATTCTGCTTACATTTTTGGCATACGGTTGCTCGTACAGGGTCAGCTGAGCAGCGAATTTCTATTTAACCACCTGCTATCATGAGAGACCTCAGGGCTGCATGTTTTGAGCGCAGTACTGATCCTGAAAAGAGTTTCAAACCCCACTTACAAGTAAAACTAGCTAAAATGTGCCTGGCTGCTATTCACTGAAAAGCTCATTCTGCGTACATTTTTGGCATACGTTTGCTCCTACAGAGTCAGCTGATCAGCGAATTTCTATTTAACCACCTGCTATCATGAGAGACCTCAAGGCTGCATGTTTTGAGCCCAGTACTGAGCCCGAAAAGCGTTTCCAACCTCACTTACAAGTAAAACTAGCTAAAATGTGCCTGGCTGCTTTTCACTGAAAAGCTCATTCTGCTTACATTTTTGGCATACGTTTGCTCCTACAGGGTCAGCTGAGCAGCGAATTTCTATTTAACCACCTGCTATCATGAGAGACCTCAAGGCTGCATGTTTTGAGCCCAGTACTGAGCCCGAAAAGCGTTTCCAACCTCACTTACAAGTAAAACTAGCTAAAATGTGCCTGGCTGCTTTTCACTGAAAAGCTCATTCTGCTTACATTTTTGGCATACGGTTGCTCCTACAGGGTCAGCTGAGCAGCGAATTTCTATTTAACCACCTGCTATCATGAGAGACCTCAGGGCTGCATGTTTTGAGCCCAGTACTGATCCTGAAAAGCGTTTCCAACCCACTTACAAGTAAAACTAGCTAAAATGTGCCTGGCTGCTTTTCACTGAAAAGCTCATTCTGCTTACATTTTTGGCATACGGTTGCTCCTACAGGGTCAGCTGAGCAGCGATTTCTATTTAACCACCTGCTATCATGAGAGACCTCAGGGCTGCATGTTTTGAGCCCAGTACTGATCCTGAAAAGAGTTTCAAACCCCACTTACAAGTAAAACTAGCTAAAATGTGCCTGGCTGCTATTCACTGAAAAGCTCATTCTGCTTACATTTTTGGCGTACGTTTGCTCCTACAGGGTCAGCTGAGCAGCAAATTTCTATTTAACCACCTGCTATCATGAGAGACCTCAAGGCTGCATGTTTTGAGCCCAGTACTGAGCCTGAAAAGCGTTTCCAACTCCACTTACAAGTAAAACTAGCTAAAATTTGCCTGGCTGCTCTTCACTGAAAAGCTCATTCTGCGTACATTTTTGGCATACGTTTGCTCCTACAGGGTCAGCTGATCAGCGAATTTCTATTTAACCACCTGCTATCATGAGAGACCTCAAGGCTGCATGTTGTGAGCCCAGTACTGAGCCCGAAAAGCGTTTCCAACCCCACTTACAAGTAAAACTAGCTAAAATGTGCCTGGCTGCTTTTCACTGAAAAGCTCATTCTGCTTACATTTTTGGCATACGGTTGTTCCTACAGGGTCAGCTGAGCAGCGAATTTCTATTTAACCACCTGCTATCATGAGAGACCTCAGGGCTGCATGTTTTGAGCCCAGTACTGATCCTGAAAAGCGTTTCCAACCCCACTTACAAGTAAAACTAGCTTAAAATGTGCCTGGCTGCTATTCACTGAAAAGCTCATTCTGCTTACATTTTTGGCATACGGTTGCTCCTACAGTGTCAGCTGAGCAGCGAATTTCTATTTAACCACCTGCTATCATGAGAGACCTCAAGGCTGCATGTTTTGAGCCCAGTACTGATCCTGAAAATAGTTTCCAACTCCACTTACAAGTAAAACTAGCTAAAATTTGCCTGGCTGCTCTTCACTGAAAAGCTCATTCTGCGTACATTTTTGGCATACGTTTGCTCCTACAGGGTCAGCTGATCAGCGAATTTCTATTTAACCACCTGCTATCATGAGAGACCTCAAGGCTGCATGTTTTGAGCCCAGTGCTGAGCCCGAAAAGCGTTTCCAACCTCACTTACAAGTAAAACTAGCTAAAATGTGCCTGGCTGCTTTTCACTGAAAAGCTCATTCTGCTTACATTTTTGGCATACGGTTGCTCCTACAGGGTCAGCTGAGCAGCGAATTTCTATTTAACCACCTCCTATCATGAGAGACCTCAGGGCTGCATGTTTTGAGCCCAGTACTGATCCTGAAAAGCGTTTCCAACCCCACTTACAAGTAAAACTAGCTAAAATGTGCCTGGCTGCTATTCACTGAAAAGCTCATTCTGCTTACATTTTTGGCATACGGTTGCTCCTACAGGGTCAGCTGAGCAGCGAATTTCTATTTAACCACCTCCTATCATGAGAGACCTCAGGGCTGCATGTTTTGAGCCCAGTACTGATCCTGAAAAGCGTTTCCAACCCCACTTACAAGTAAAACTAGCTAAAATGTGCCTGGCTGCTATTCACTGAAAAGCTCATTCTGCTTACATTTTTGGCATACGGTTGCTCCTACAGGGTCAGCTGAGCAGCGAATTTCTATTTAACCACCTGCTATCATGAGAGACCTCAGAGCTGCATCTTTTGAGCCCAGTACTGAGCCTGAAAAGCATTTCCAACCCCACTTAAAAGTAAAACTAGCTATAATGTGCCTGGCTGCTATTCACTGAAAAGCTCATTCTGCTTACATTTTTGGCATACGTTTGCTCCTACAGGATCAGCTGAGCAGCAAATTTCTATTTAACCACCAGCTATCATGAGAGACCTCAGGGCTGCATGTTTTGAGCCCAGTACTGAGCCTGAAAAGCGTTTCCAACTCCACTTACAAGTAAAACTAGCTAAAATTTGCCTGGCTGCTCTTCACTGAAAAGCTTATTCTGCTTACATTTTTGGCATACGGTTGCTCCTACTGGGTCAGCTGAGCAGCGAATTTCTATTTAACCACCTGCTATCATGAGAGACCTCAGGGCTGCATGTTTTGAGCCCAGTACTGATCCTAAAAAGCGTTTCCAACCCCAGTTACAAGTAAAACTAGCTAAAATGTGCCTGGCTGCTATTCACTGAAAAGCTCATTCTGCTTACATTTTTGGCATACGGTTGCTCCTACAGTGTCAGCTGAGCAGCGAATTTCTATTTAACCACCTGCTATCATGAGAGACCTCAAGGCTGCATGTTTTGAGCCCAGTACTGAGCCCGAAAAGCGTTTCCAACCTCACTTACAAGTAAAACTAGCTAAAATCTGCCTGGCTGCTTTTCACTGAAAAGCTCATTCTGCTTACATTTTTGGCATACGTTTGCTCCTACACGGTCAGCTGAGCAGCGAATTTCTATTTAACCACCTGCTATCATGAGAGACCTCAAGGCTGCATGTTTTGAGCCCAGTACTGAGCCCGAAAAGCATTTCCAACCTCACTTACAAGTAAAACTAGCTAAAATGTGCCTGGCTGCTTTTCACTGAAAAGCTCATTCTGCTTACATTTTTGGCATACGGTTGCTCCTACAGGGTCAGCTGAGCAGCGAATTTCTATTTAACCACCTGCTATCATGAGAGACCTCAGGGCTGCATGTTTTGAGCCCAGTACTGATCCTGAAAAGCGTTTCCAACCCCACTTACAAGTAAAACTAGCTAAAATGTGCCTGGCTGCTTTTCACTGAAAAGCTCATTCTGCTTACATTTTTGGCATACGGTTGCTCCTACAGGGTCAGCTGAGCAGCGATTTCTATTTAACCACCTGCTATCATGAGAGACCTCAGGGCTGCATGTTTTGAGCCCAGTACTGATCCTGAAAAGAGTTTCAAACCCCACTTACAAGTAAAACTAGCTAAAATGTGCCTGGCTGCTATTCACTGAAAAGCTCATTCTGCTTACATTTTTGGCGTACGTTTGCTCCTACAGGGTCAGCTGAGCAGCAAATTTCTATTTAACCACCTGCTATCATGAGAGACCTCAAGGCTGCATGTTTTGAGCCCAGTACTGAGCCTGAAAAGCGTTTCCAACTCCACTTACAAGTAAAACTAGCTAAAATTTGCCTGGCTGCTCTTCACTGAAAAGCTCATTCTGCGTACATTTTTGGCATACGTTTGCTCCTACAGGGTCAGCTGATCAGCGAATTTCTATTTAACCACCTGCTATCATGAGAGACCTCAAGGCTGCATGTTGTGAGCCCAGTACTGAGCCCGAAAAGCGTTTCCAACCCCACTTACAAGTAAAACTAGCTAAAATGTGCCTGGCTGCTTTTCACTGAAAAGCTCATTCTGCTTACATTTTTGGCATACGGTTGTTCCTACAGGGTCAGCTGAGCAGCGAATTTCTATTTAACCACCTGCTATCATGAGAGACCTCAGGGCTGCATGTTTTGAGCCCAGTACTGATCCTGAAAAGCGTTTCCAACCCCACTTACAAGTAAAACTAGCTAAAATGTGCCTGGCTGCTATTCACTGAAAAGCTCATTCTGCTTACATTTTTGGCATACGGTTGCTCCTACAGTGTCAGCTGAGCAGCGAATTTCTATTTAACCACCTGCTATCATGAGAGACCTCAAGGCTGCATGTTTTGAGCCCAGTACTGATCCTGAAAATAGTTTCCAACTCCACTTACAAGTAAAACTAGCTAAAATTTGCCTGGCTGCTCTTCACTGAAAAGCTCATTCTGCGTACATTTTTGGCATACGTTTGCTCCTACAGGGTCAGCTGATCAGCGAATTTCTATTTAACCACCTGCTATCATGAGAGACCTCAAGGCTGCATGTTTTGAGCCCAGTACTGAGCCCGAAAAGCGTTTCCAACCTCACTTACAAGTAAAACTAGCTAAAATGTGCCTGGCTGCTTTTCACTGAAAAGCTCATTCTGCTTACATTTTTGGCATACGGTTGCTCCTACAGGGTCAGCTGAGCAGCGAATTTCTATTTAACCACCTCCTATCATGAGAGACCTCAGGGCTGCATGTTTTGAGCCCAGTACTGATCCTGAAAAGCGTTTCCAACCCCACTTACAAGTAAAACTAGCTAAAATGTGCCTGGCTGCTTTTCACTGAAAAGCTCATTCTGCTTACATTTTTGGCATACGGTTGCTCCTACAGGGTCAGCTGAGCAGCGATTTCTATTTAACCACCTGCTATCATGAGAGACCTCAGGGCTGCATGTTTTGAGCCCAGTACTGATCCTGAAAAGAGTTTCAAACCCCACTTACAAGTAAAACTAGCTAAAATGTGCCTGGCTGCTATTCACTGAAAAGCTCATTCTGCTTACATTTTTGGCATACGTTTGCTCCTACAGGGTCAGCTGATCAGCGAATTTCTATTTAACCACCTGCTATCATGAGAGACCTCAAGGCTGCATGTTGTGAGCCCAGTACTGAGCCCGAAAAGCGTTTCCAACCCCACTTACAAGTAAAACTAGCTAAAATGTGCCTGGCTGCTTTTCACTGAAAAGCTCATTCTGCTTACATTTTTGGCATACGGTTGTTCCTACAGGGTCAGCTGAGCAGCGAATTTCTATTTAACCACCTGCTATCATGAGAGACCTCAGGGCTGCATGTTTTGAGCCCAGTACTGATCCTGAAAAGCGTTTCCAACCCCACTTACAAGTAAAACTAGCTAAAATGTGCCTGGCTGCTATTCACTGAAAAGCTCATTCTGCTTACATTTTTGGCATACGGTTGCTCCTACAGTGTCAGCTGAGCAGCGAATTTCTATTTAACCACCTGCTATCATGAGAGACCTCAAGGCTGCATGTTTTGAGCCCAGTACTGATCCTGAAAATAGTTTCCAACTCCACTTACAAGTAAAACTAGCTAAAATTTGCCTGGCTGCTCTTCACTGAAAAGCTCATTCTGCGTACATTTTTGGCATACGTTTGCTCCTACAGGGTCAGCTGATCAGCGAATTTCTATTTAACCACCTGCTATCATGAGAGACCTCAAGGCTGCATGTTTTGAGCCCAGTACTGAGCCCGAAAAGCGTTTCCAACCTCACTTACAAGTAAAACTAGCTAAAATGTGCCTGGCTGCTTTTCACTGAAAAGCTCATTCTGCTTACATTTTTGGCATACGGTTGCTCCTACAGGGTCAGCTGAGCAGCGAATTTCTATTTAACCACCTCCTATCATGAGAGACCTCAGGGCTGCATGTTTTGAGCCCAGTACTGATCCTGAAAAGCGTTTCCAACCCCACTTACAAGTAAAACTAGCTAAAATGTGCCTGGCTGCTATTCACTGAAAAGCTCATTCTGCTTACATTTGTGGCATACGGTTGCTCCTACAGGGTCAGCTGAGCAGCGAATTTCTATTTAACCACCTGCTATCATGAGAGACCTCAGGGCTGCATGTTTTGAGCCGAGTACTGATCCTGAAAAGCGTGTCCAACCCCACTTACAAGTAAAACTACCTAAAATTTGCCTGGCTGCTCTTCACTGAAAAGCTCATTCTGCGTACATTTTTGGCATACGTTTGCTCCTACAGGGTCAGCTGATCAGCGAATTTCTATTTAACCACCTGCTATCATGAGAGACCTCAAGGCTGCATGTTTTGAGCCCAGTGCTGAGCCCGAAAAGCGTTTCCAACCTCACTTACAAGTAAAACTAGCTAAAATGTGCCTGCCTGCTATTCACTGAAAAGCTCATTCTGTGTACATTTTTGGCATATGTTTGCTCCTGCTGGGTCAGCCAAGTGGCAAATTTCTACTTAACCACCTGCTATCATGAGAGACCTCAGGGCTGCATGTTTTGAGCGCAGTACTGATCCTGAAAAGAGTTTCAAACCCCACTTACAAGTAAAATTATCTAAAATGTGCCTGGCTGCTATTCACTGAAAAGCTCATTCTGCTTACATTTTTGGCATACGGTTGCTCCTACAGGGTCAGCTGAGCAGCGAATTTCTATTTAACCACCTGCTATCATGAGAGACCTCAGGGCTGCATGTTTTGAGCCCAGTACTGATCCTAAAAAGCGTTTCCAACCCCAGTTACAAGTAAAACTAGCTAAAATGTGCCTGGCTGCTATTCACTGAAAAGCTCATTCTGCTTACATTTTTGGCATACGGTTGCTCCTACAGGGTCAGCTGAGCAGCGAATTTCTATTTAACCACCTGCTATCATGAGAGACCTCAGGGCTGCATGTTTTGAGCCCAGTACTGATCCTGAAAAGAGTTTCCAACTCCACTTACAAGTAAAACTAGCTAAAATTTGCCTGGCTGCTCTTCACTGAAAAGCTCATTCTGCGTACATTTTTGGCATACGTTTGCTCCTACAGGGTCAGCTGATCAGCGAATTTCTATTTAACCACCTGCTATCATGAGAGACCTCAAGGCTGCATGTTGTGAGCCCAGTACTGATCCTGAAAAGCGTTTCCAACTCCACTTACAAGTAAAACTAGCTAAAATGTGCCTGGCTGCTATTCACTGAAAAGCTCATTCTGCTTACATTTTTGGCATACGTTTGCTCCTACAGGGTCAGCTGAGCAGCGAATTTCTATTTAACCACCTGCTATCATGAGAGACCTCAAGGCTGCATGTTTTGAGCCCAGTACTGAGCCCGAAAAGCGTTTCCAACCCCACTTACAAGTAAAACTAGCTAAAATGTGCCTGGCTGCCTTTCACTGAAAAGCTCATTCTGCTTACATTTTTGGCATACGTTTGCTCCTACAGGGTCAGCTGATCAGCGAATTTCTATTTAACCACCTGCTATCATGAGAGACCTCAAGGCTGCATGTTGTGAGCCCAGTACTGAGCCCGAAAAGCGTTTCCAACCCCACTTACAAGTAAAACTAGCTAAAATGTGCCTGGCTGCTTTTCACTGAAAAGCTCATTCTGCTTACATTTTTGGCATACGGTTGTTCCTACAGGGTCAGCTGAGCAGCGAATTTCTATTTAACCACCTGCTATCATGAGAGACCTCAGGGCTGCATGTTTTGAGCCCAGTACTGATCCTGAAAAGCGTTTCCAACCCCACTTACAAGTAAAACTAGCTAAAATGTGCCTGGCTGCTATTCACTGAAAAGCTCATTCTGCTTACATTTTTGGCATACGGTTGCTCCTACAGTGTCAGCTGAGCAGCGAATTTCTATTTAACCACCTGCTATCATGAGAGACCTCAAGGCTGCATGTTTTGAGCCCAGTACTGATCCTGAAAATAGTTTCCAACTCCACTTACAAGTAAAACTAGCTAAAATTTGCCTGGCTGCTCTTCACTGAAAAGCTCATTCTGCGTACATTTTTGGCATACGTTTGCTCCTACAGGGTCAGCTGATCAGCGAATTTCTATTTAACCACCTGCTATCATGAGAGACCTCAAGGCTGCATGTTTTGAGCCCAGTACTGAGCCCGAAAAGCGTTTCCAACCTCACTTACAAGTAAAACTAGCTAAAATGTGCCTGGCTGCTTTTCACTGAAAAGCTCATTCTGCTTACATTTTTGGCATACGGTTGCTCCTACAGGGTCAGCTGAGCAGCGAATTTCTATTTAACCACCTCCTATCATGAGAGACCTCAGGGCTGCATGTTTTGAGCCCAGTACTGATCCTGAAAAGCGTTTCCAACCCCACTTACAAGTAAAACTAGCTAAAATGTGCCTGGCTGCTATTCACTGAAAAGCTCATTCTGCTTACATTTTTGGCATACGGTTGCTCCTACAGGGTCAGCTGAGCAGCGAATTTCTATTTAACTACCTGCTATCATGAGAGACCTCAGGGCTGCATGTTTTGAGCCGAGTACTGATCCTGAAAAGCGTTTCCAACCCCACTTACAAGTAAAACTACCTAAAATTTGCCTGGCTGCTCTTCACTGAAAAGCTCATTCTGCGTACATTTTTGGCATACGTTTGCTCCTACAGGGTCAGCTGATCAGCGAATTTCTATTTAACCACCTGCTATCATGAGAGACCTCAAGGCTGCATGTTTTGAGCCCAGTGCTGAGCCCGAAAAGCGTTTCCAACCTCACTTACAAGTAAAACTAGCTAAAATGTGCCTGCCTGATATTCACTGAAATGCTCATTCTGTGTACATTTTTGGCATATGTTTGCTCCTGCTGGGTCAGCCAAGTGGCAAATTTCTACTTAACCACCTGCTATCATGAGAGACCTCAGGGCTGCATGTTTTGAGCGCAGTACTGATCCTGAAAAGAGTTTCAAACCCCACTTACAAGTAAAATTAGCTAAAATGTGCCTGGCTGCTATTCACTGAAAAGCTCATTCTGCTTACATTTTTGGCATACGGTTGCTCCTACGGGGTCAGCTGAGCAGCGAATTTCTATTTAACCACCTGCTATCATGAGAGACCTCAGGGCTGCATGTTTTGAGCCCAGTACTGATCCTAAAAAGCGTTTCCAACCCCAGTTACAAGTAAAACTAGCTAAAATGTGCCTGGCTGCTATTCACTGAAAAGCTCATTCTGCTTACATTTTTGGCATACGGTTGCTCCTACAGGGTCAGCTGAGCAGCGAATTTCTATTTAACCACCTGCTATCATGAGAGACCTCAGGGCTGCATGTTTTGAGCCCAGTACTGATCCTGAAAAGAGTTTCCAACTCCACTTACAAGTAAAACTATCTAAAATTTGCCTGGCTGCTCTTCACTGAAAAGCTCATTCTGCGTACATTTTTGGCATACGTTTGCTCCTACAGGGTCAGCTGATCAGCGAATTTCTATTTAACCACCTGCTATCATGAGAGACCTCAAGGCTGCATGTTGTGAGCCCAGTACTGATCCTGAAAAGCGTTTCCAACTCCACTTACAAGTAAAACTAGCTAAAATGTGCCTGGCTGCTATTCACTGAAAAGCTCATTCTGCTTACATTTTTGGCATACGTTTGCTCCTACAGGGTCAGCTGAGCAGCGAATTTCTATTTAACCACCTGCTATCATGAGAGACCTCAAGGCTGCATGTTTTGAGCCCAGTACTGAGCCCGAAAAGCGTTTCCAACCCCACTTACAAGTAAAACTAGCTAAAATGTGCCTGGCTGCCTTTCACTGAAAAGCTCATTCTGCTTACATTTTTGGCATACGGTTGCTCCTACAGGGTCAGCTGAGCAGCGAATTTCTATTTAACCACCTGCTATCATGAGAGACCTCAGGGCTGCATGTTTTGAGCCCAGTACTGAGCCTGAAAAGCGTTTCCAACTCCACTTACAAGTAAAACTAGCTAAAATGTGCCTGGCTGCTATTCACTGAAAAGCTCATTCTGGGTACATTTTTGGCATATGTTTGCTCCTGCTGGGTCAGCCAAGTGGCAAATTTCTACTCAACCACCTGCTATCATGAGAGACCTCAGGGCTGCATGTTTTGAGCGCAGTACTGATCCTGAAAAGAGTTTCAAACCCCACTTACAAGTAAAACTAGCTAAAATGTGCCTGGCTGCTATTCACTGAAAAGCTCATTCTGCTTACATTTTTGGCATACGGTTGCTCCTACAGGGTCAGCTGAGCAGCGAATTTCTATTTAACTACCTGCTATCATGAGAGACCTCAGGGCTGCATGTTTTGAGCCCAGTACTGATCCTGAAAAGCGTTTCCAACCCCACTTACAAGTAAAACTAGCTAAAATGTGCCTGGCTGCTATTCACTGAAAAGCTCATTCTGCTTACATTTTTGGAATACGGTTGCTCCTACAGTGTCAGCTGAGCAGCGAATTTCTATTTAACCACCTGCTATCATGAGAGACCTCAGGGCTGCATGTTTTGAGCCCAGTACTGATCCTGAAAAGCGTTTCCAACCCCACTTACAAGTAAAACTAGCTAAAATGTGCCTGGCTGCTATTCACTGAAAAGCTCATTCTGCTTACATTTTTGGCATACGTTTGCTCCTACAGGGTCAGCTGAGCAGCGAATTTCTATTTAACCACCTGCTATCATGAGAGACCTCAAGGCTGCATGTTTTGAGCCCAGTACTGAGCCCGAAAAGCGTTTCCAACCCCACTTACAAGTAAAACTAGCTAAAATGTGCCTGGCTGCTTTTCACTGAAAAGCTCATTCTGCTTACATTTTTGGCATACGGTTGCTCCTACAGGGTCAGGTGAGCAGCGAATTTCTATTTAACCACCTGCTATCATGAGAGACCTCAAGGCTGCATGTTTTGAGCCCAGTACTGAGCCCGAAAAGCGTTTCCAACCTCACTTACAAGTAAAACTAGCTAAAATGTGCCTGGCTGCTTTTCACTGAAAAGCTCATTCTGTGTACATTTTTGGCATATGTTTGCTCCTGCTGGGTCAGCCAAGTGGCAAATTTCTACTTAACCACCTGCTATCATGAGAGACCTCAGGGCTGCATGTTTTGAGCGCAGTACTGATCCTGAAAAGAGTTTCAAACCCCACTTACAAGTAAAACTAGCTAAAATGTGCCTGGCTGCTATTCACTGAAAAGCTCATTCTGCTTACATTTTTGGCATACGTTTGCTCCTACAGGGTCAGCTGAGCAGCGAATTTCTATTTAACCACCTGCTATCATGAGAGACCTCAGGGCTGCATGTTTTGAGCCCAGTACTGATCCTGAAAAGCGTTTCCAACTCCACTTACAAGTAAAACTAGCTAAAATGTGCCTGGCTGCTTTTCACTGAAAAGCTCATTCTGCTTACATTTTTGGCATACGGTTGCTCCTACAGGGTCAGCTGAGCAGCGAATTTCTATTTAACCACCTGCTATCATGAGAGACCTCAGGGCTGCATGTTTTGAGCCCAGTACTGATCCTGAAAAGCGTTTCCAACCCCACTTACAAGTAAAACTAGCTAAAATGTGCCTGGCTGCTATTCACTGAAAAGCTCATTCTGCTTACATTTTTGGCATATGGTTGCTCCTACACGGTCAGCTGAGCAGCGAATTTCTATTTAACCACCTGCTATCATGAGAGACCTCAGGGCTGCATGTGTTGAGCCCAGTACTGATCCTGAAAAGAGTTTCAAACCCCACTTACAAGTAAAACTAGCTAAAATGTGCCTGGCTGCTATTCACTGAAAAGCTCATTCTGCTTACATTTTTGGCAAACGTTTGCTCCTACAGGGTCAGCTGAGCAGCGAATTTCTATTTAACCACCTGCTATCATGAGAGACCTCAAGGCTGCATGTTTTGAGCCCAGTGCTGAGCCCGAAAAGCGTTTCCAACCTCACTTACAAGTAAAACTAGCTAAAATGTGCCTGCCTGCTATTCACTGAAAAGCTCATTCTGTGTACATTTTTGGCATATGTTTGCTCCTGCTGGGTCAGCCAAGTGGCAAATTTCTACTTAACCACCTGCTATCATGAGAGACCTCAGGGCTGCATGTTTTGAGCGCAGTACTGATCCTGAAAAGAGTTTCAAACCCCACTTACAAGTAAAACTAGCTAAAATGTGCCTGGCTGCTAATCACTGAAAAGCTCATTCTGCTTACATTTTTGGCATACGTTTGCTCCTACAGGGTCAGCTGAGCAGCGAATTTCTATTTAACCACCTGCTATCATGAGAGACCTCAAGGCTGCATGTTTTGAGCCCAGTACTGAGCCCGAAAAGCGTTTCCAACCCCACTTACAAGTAAAACTAGCTAAAATGTGCCTGGCTGCTATTCACTGAAAAGCTCATTCTGCTTACATTTTTAGCATCCGGTTGCTCCTACAGGGTCAGCTGAGCAGCGAATTTCTATTTAACCACCTGCTATCATGAGAGACCTCAGGGCTGCATGTTTTGAGCCCAGTACTGATCCTGAAAAGCGTTTCCAACTCCACTTACAAGTAAAACTAGCTAAAATGTGCTTGGCTGCTATTCACTGAAAAGCTCATTCTGCTTACATTTTTGGCATACGTTTGCTCCTACAGGGTCAGCTGAGCAGCGAATTTCTATTTAACCACCTGCTATCATGAGAGACCTCAAGGCTGCATGTTTTGAGCCCAGTACCTGAGCCTGAAAAGCGTTTCCAACTCCACTTACAAGTAAAACTAGCTAAAATGTGCCTGGCTGCTTTCACTGAAAAGCTCATTCTGCTTACATTTTTGGCATACGGTTGCTCCTACAGGGTCAGCTGAGCAGCGAATTTCTATTTAACCACCTGCTATCATGAGAGACCTCAGGGCTGCATGTTTTGAGCCCAGTACTGATCCTGAAAAGCGTTTCCAACCCCACTTAACAGGAAAACTAGCTAAAATGTGCCTGGCTGCTATTCACTGAAAAGCTCATTCTGCTTACATTTTTGGCATACGTTTGCTCCTACAGGGTCAGCTGAGCAGCGAATTTCTATTTAACCACCTGCTATCATGAGAGACCTCAAGGCTGCATGTTTTGAGCCCAGTACCTGAGCCTGAAAAGCGTTTCCAACCCCACTTACAAGTAAAACTAGCTAAAATGTGCCTGGCTGCTATTCACTGAAAAGCTCATTCTGCTTACATTTTTGGCATACGGTTGCTCCTACAGGGTCAGCTGAGCAGCGAATTTCTATTTAACCACCTGCTATCATGAGAGACCTCAGGGCTGCATGTTTTGAGCCCAGTACTGATCCTGAAAAGAGTTTCAAACCCCACTTACAAGTAAAACTAGCTAAAATGTGCCTGGCTGCTATTCACTGAAAAGCTCATTCTGCTTACATTTTTGGCATACGTTTGCTCCTACAGGGTCAGCTGAGCAGCGAATTTCTATTTAACCACCTGCTATCATGAGAGACCTCAAGGCTGCATGTTCTGAGCCCAGTACTGATCCTGAAAAGCGTTTCCAACCCCACTTAACAGGAAAACTAGCTAAAATGTGCCTGGCTGCTATTCACTGAAAAGCTCATTCTGTGTACATTTTTGGCATATGTTTGCTCCTGCTGGGTCAGCCAAGTGGCAAATTTCTACTTAACCACCTGCTATCATGAGAGACCTTAAGGCTGCATGTTTTGAGCCGAGTACTGAGCCTGAAAAGCGTTTCCAACTCCACTTACAAGTAAAACTAGCTAAAATTTGCCTGGCTGCTCTTCACTGAAAAGCTCATTCTGCGTACATTTTTGGCATACATTTGCTCCTGCCGGGTCAGCTGAGCAGCGAATTTCTATTTAACCACCTGCTATCATGAGAGACCTCAGGGCTGCATGTTTTGAGCCCAGTACTGATCCTGAAAAGCGTTTCCAACTCCACTTACAAGGAAAACTAGCTAAAATGTGCGTGGCTGCTCTTCATTAAAAAGCTCATTCTGCGTACATTTTTGGAATACGTTTGCTCCTGCTGGGTCAGCCAAGTGGCAAATTTCTACTTAACCACCTGCTATCATGAGAGACCTCAGGGCTGCATGTTTTGAGCCCAGTACTGATCCTGAAAAGAGTTTCAAACCCCACTTACAAGTAAAACTAGCTAAAATGTGCCTGGCTGCTATTCACTGAAAAGCTCATTCTGCTTACATTTTTGGCATACGTTTGCTCCTACAGGGTCAGCCTAGCAGCGAATTTCTATTTAACCACCTGCTATCATGAGAGACCTCAAGGCTGCATGTTTTGAGCCCAGTACTGAGCCTGAAAAGCGTTTCCAACTCCACTTACAAGTAAAACTAGCTAAAATTTGCCTGGCTGCTCTTCACTGAAAAGCTCATTCTGCGTAAATTTTTGGCATACGTTTGCTCCTACAGGGTCAGCTGATCAGCGAATTTCTATTTAACCACCTGCTATCATGAGAGACCTCAAGGCTGCATGTTGTGAGCCCAGGACTGAGCCCGAAAAGCGTTTCCAACCTCACTTACAAGTAAAACTAGCTAAAATGTGCCTGGCTGCTTTTCACTGAAAAGCTCATTCTGCTTACATTTTTGGCATACGGTTGCTCCTACAGGGTCAGCTGAGCAGCGAATTTCTATTTAACCACCTGCTATCATGAGAGACCTCAGGGCTGCATGTTTTGAGCCCAGTACTGATCCTGAACAGCGTTTCCAACCCCACTTAACAGGAAAACTAGCTAAAATGTGCCTGGCTGCTATTCACTGAAAAGCTCATTCTGCTTACATTTTTGGCATACGGTTGCTCCTACAGGGTCAGCTGAGCAGTGAATTTCTATTTAACCACCTGCTATCATGAGAGACCTCAGGGCTGCATGTTTTGAGCCGAGTACTGATCCTGAAAAGCGTTTCCAACCCCACTTACAAGTAAAACTAGCTAAAATGTGCATGGCTGCTATTCACTGAAAAGCTCATTCTGTGTACATTTTTGGCATATGTTTGCTCCTGCTAAGTCAGCCAAGTGGCAAATTTCTACTCAACCACCTGCTATCATGAGAGACCTCAGGGCTGCATGTTTTGAGCGCAGTACTGATCCTGAAAAGAGTTTCAAACCCCACTTACAAGTAAAACTAGCTAAAATGTGCCTGGCTGCTATTCACTGAAAAGCTCATTCTGCTTACATTTTTGGCATAGGTTTGCTCCTACAGGGTCAGCTGAGCAGCGAATTTCTATTTAACCACCTGCTATCATGAGAGACCTCAAGGCTGCATGTTTTGAGCCCAGTACCTGAGCCTGAAAAGCGTTTCCAACTCCACTTACAAGTAAAACTAGCTAAAATGTGCCTGGCTGCTTTCACTGAAAAGCTCATTCTGCTTACATTTTTGGCATAAGGTTGCTCCTACAGGGTCAGCTGAGCAGCGAATTTCTATTTAACCACCTGCTATCATGAGAGACCTCAGGGCTGCATGTTTTGAGCCCAGTACTGATCCTGAAAAGCGCTTCCAACCCCACTTAACAGGAAAACTAGCTAAAATGTGCCTGGCTGCTATTCACTGAAAAGCTCATTCTGCTTACATTTTTGGCATACGTTTGCTCCTACAGGGTCAGCTGAGCAGCGAATTTCTATTTAACCACCTGCTATCATGAGAGACCTCAAGGCTGCATGTTTTGAGCCCAGTACCTGAGCCTGAAAAGCGTTTCCAACCCCACTTACAAGTAAAACTAGCTAAAATGTGCCTGGCTGCTATTCACTGAAAAGCTCATTCTGCTTAAATTTTTGGCATACGGTTGCTCCTACAGGGTCAGCTGAGCAGCGAATTTCTATTTAACCACCTGCTATCATGAGAGACCTCAGGGCTGCATGTTTTGAGCCCAGTACTGATCCTGAAAAGAGTTTCAAACCCCACTTACAAGTAAAACTAGCTAAAATGTGCCTGGCTGCTATTCTCTGAAAAGCTCATTCTGCTTACATTTTTGGCATACGTTTGCTCCTACAGGGTCAGCTGAGCAGCGAATTTCTATTTAACCACCTGCTATCATGAGAGACCTCAAGGCTGCATGTTTTGAGCCCAGTACCTGAGCCTGAAAAGCGTTTCCAACTCCACTTACAAGTAAAACTAGCTAAAATTTGCCTGGCTGCTCTTCACTGAAAAGCTCATTCTGCGTACATTTTTGGCATACGCTTGCTCTTACAGGGTCAGCTGATCAGCGAATTTCTATTTAACCACCTGCTATCATGAGAGACCTCAAGGCTGCATGTTTTGAGCCCAGTACTGATCCTGAAAAGCGTTTCCAACCCCACTTAACAGGAAAACTAGCTAAAATGTGCCTGGCTGCTATTCACTGAAAAGCTCATTCTGTGTACATTTTTGGCATATGTTTGCTCCTGCTGGGTCAGTCAAGTGGCAAATTTCTACTTAACCACCTGCTATCATGAGAGACCTTAAGGCTGCATGTTTTGAGCCGAGTACTGAGCCTGAAAAGCGTTTCCAACTCCACTTACAAGTAAAACTAGCTAAAATTTGCCTGGCTGCTCTTCACTGAAAAGCTCATTCTGCGTACATTTTTGGCATACATTTGCTCCTGCCGGGTCAGCTGAGCAGCGAATTTCTATTTAACCACCTGCTATCATGAGAGACCTCAGGGCTGCATGTTTTGAGCCCAGTACTGATCCTGAAAAGCGTTTCCAACTCCACTTACAAGGAAAACTAGCTAAAATGTGCGTGGCTGCTCTTCACTAAAAAGCTCATTCTGCGTACATTTTTGGAATACGTTTGCTCCTGCTGGGTCAGCCAAGTGGCAAATTTCTACTTAACCACCTGCTATCATGAGAGACCTCAGGGCTGCATGTTTTGAGCCCAGTACTGATCCTGAAAAGAGTTTCAAACCCCACTTACAAGTAAAACTAGCTAAAATGTGCCTGGCTGCTATTCACTGAAAAGCTCATTCTGCTTACATTTTTGGCATACGTTTGCTCCTACAGGGTCAGCCTAGCAGCGAATTTCTATTTAACCACCTGCTATCATGAGAGACCTCAAGGCTGCATGTTTTGAGCCCAGTACTGAGACTGAAAAGCGTTTCCAACTCCACTTACAAGTAAAACTAGCTAAAATTTGCCTGGCTGCTCTTCACTGAAAAGCTCATTCTGCGTAAATTTTTGGCATACGTTTGCTCCTACAGGGTCAGCTGATCAGCGAATTTCTATTTAACCACCTGCTATCATGAGAGACCTCAAGGCTGCATGTTGTGAGCCCAGGACTGAGCCCGAAAAGCGTTTCCAACCTCACTTACAAGTAAAACTAGCTAAAATGTGCCTGGCTGCTTTTCACTGAAAAGCTCATTCTGCTTACATTTTTGGCATACGGTTGCTCCTACAGGGTCAGCTGAGCAGCGAATTTCTATTTAACCACCTGCTATCATGAGAGACCTCAGGGCTGCATGTTTTGAGCCCAGTACTGATCCTGAACAGCGTTTCCAACCCCACTTAACAGGAAAACTAGCTAAAATGTGCCTGGCTGCTATTCACTGAAAAGCTCATTCTGCTTACATTTTTGGCATACGGTTGCTCCTACAGGGTCAGCTGAGCAGTGAATTTCTATTTAACCACCTGCTATCATGAGAGACCTCAGGGCTGCATGTTTTGAGCCAAGTACTGATCCTGAAAAGCGTTTCCAACCCCACTTACAAGTAAAACTAGCTAAAATGTGCATGGCTGCTATTCACTGAAAAGCTCATTCTGCTTACATTTTTGGCATACGTTTGCTCCTACAGGGTCAGCTGAGCAGCGAATTTCTATTTAACCACCTGCTATCATGAGAGACCTCAAGGCTGCATGTTTTGAGCCCAGTACCTGAGCCTGAAAAGCGTTTCCAACTCCACTTACAAGTAAAACTAGCTAAAATGTGCCTGGCTGCTTTCACTGAAAAGCTCATTCTGCTTACATTTTTGGCATACGGTTGCTCCTACAGGGTCAGCTGAGCAGCGAATTTCTATTTAACCACCTGCTATCATGAGAGACCTCAGGGCTGCATGTTTTGAGCCCAGTACTGATCCTGAAAAGCGTTTCCAACCCCACTTAACAGGAAAACTAGCTAAAATGTGCCTGGCTGCTATTCACTGAAAAGCTCATTCTGCTTACATTTTTGGCATACGTTTGCTCCTACAGGGTCAGCTGAGCAGCGAATTTCTATTTAACCACCTGCTATCATGAGAGACCTCAAGGCTGCATGTTTTGAGCCCAGTACCTGAGCCTGAAAAGCGTTTCCAACCCCACTTACAAGTAAAACTAGCTAAAATGTGCCTGGCTGCTATTCACTGAAAAGCTCATTCTGCTTACATTTTTGGCATACGGTTGCTCCTACAGGGTCAGCTGAGCAGCGAATTTCTATTTAACCACCTGCTATCATGAGAGACCTCAGGGCTGCATGTTTTGAGCCCAGTACTGATCCTGAAAAGAGTTTCAAACCCCACTTACAAGTAAAACTAGCTAAAATGTGCCTGGCTGCTATTCACTGAAAAGCTCATTCTGCTTACATTTTTGGCATACGTTTGCTCCTACAGGGTCAGCTGAGCAGCGAATTTCTATTTAACCACCTGCTATCATGAGAGACCTCAAGGCTGCATGTTCTGAGCCCAGTACTGATCCTGAAAAGCGTTTCCAACCCCACTTAACAGGAAAACTAGCTAAAATGTGCCTGGCTGCTATTCACTGAAAAGCTCATTCTGTGTACATTTTTGGCATATGTTTGCTCCTGCTGGGTCAGCCAAGTGGCAAATTTCTACTTAACCACCTGCTATCATGAGAGACCTTAAGGCTGCATGTTTTGAGCCGAGTACTGAGCCTGAAAAGCGTTTCCAACTCCACTTACAAGTAAAACTAGCTAAAATTTGCCTGGCTGCTCTTCACTGAAAAGCTCATTCTGCGTACATTTTTGGCATACATTTGCTCCTGCCGGGTCAGCTGAGCAGCGAATTTCTATTTAACCACCTGCTATCATGAGAGACCTCAGGGCTGCATGTTTTGAGCCCAGTACTGATCCTGAAAAGCGTTTCCAACTCCACTTACAAGGAAAACTAGCTAAAATGTGCGTGGCTGCTCTTCATTAAAAAGCTCATTCTGCGTACATTTTTGGAATACGTTTGCTCCTGCTGGGTCAGCCAAGTGGCAAATTTCTACTTAACCACCTGCTATCATGAGAGACCTCAGGGCTGCATGTTTTGAGCCCAGTACTGATCCTGAAAAGAGTTTCAAACCCCACTTACAAGTAAAACTAGCTAAAATGTGCCTGGCTGCTATTCACTGAAAAGCTCATTCTGCTTACATTTTTGGCATACGTTTGCTCCTACAGGGTCAGCCTAGCAGCGAATTTCTATTTAACCACCTGCTATCATGAGAGACCTCAAGGCTGCATGTTTTGAGCCCAGTACTGAGCCTGAAAAGCGTTTCCAACTCCACTTACAAGTAAAACTAGCTAAAATTTGCCTGGCTGCTCTTCACTGAAAAGCTCATTCTGCGTAAATTTTTGGCATACGTTTGCTCTACAGGGTCAGCTGATCAGCGAATTTCTATTTAACCACCTGCTATCATGAGAGACCTCAAGGCTGCATGTTGTGAGCCCAGGACTGAGCCCGAAAAGCGTTTCCAACCTCACTTACAAGTAAAACTAGCTAAAATGTGCCTGGCTGCTTTTCACTGAAAAGCTCATTCTGCTTACATTTTTGGCATACGGTTGCTCCTACAGGGTCAGCTGAGCAGCGAATTTCTATTTAACCACCTGCTATCATGAGAGACCTCAGGGCTGCATGTTTTGAGCCCAGTACTGATCCTGAACAGCGTTTCCAACCCCACTTAACAGGAAAACTAGCTAAAATGTGCCTGGCTGCTATTCACTGAAAAGCTCATTCTGCTTACATTTTTGGCATACGGTTGCTCCTACAGGGTCAGCTGAGCAGTGAATTTCTATTTAACCACCTGCTATCATGAGAGACCTCAGGGCTGCATGTTTTGAGCCGAGTACTGATCCTGAAAAGCGTTTCCAACCCCACTTACAAGTAAAACTAGCTAAAATGTGCATGGCTGCTATTCACTGAAAAGCTCATTCTGTGTACATTTTTGGCATATGTTTGCTCCTGCTAAGTCAGCCAAGTGGCAAATTTCTACTCAACCACCTGCTATCATGAGAGACCTCAGGGCTGCATGTTTTGAGCGCAGTACTGATCCTGAAAAGAGTTTCAAACCCCACTTACAAGTAAAACTAGCTAAAATGTGCCTGGCTGCTATTCACTGAAAAGCTCATTCTGCTTACATTTTTGGCATAGGTTTGCTCCTACAGGGTCAGCTGAGCAGCGAATTTCTATTTAACCACCTGCTATCATGAGAGACCTCAAGGCTGCATGTTTTGAGCCCAGTACCTGAGCCTGAAAAGCGTTTCCAACTCCACTTACAAGTAAAACTAGCTAAAATGTGCCTGGCTGCTTTCACTGAAAAGCTCATTCTGCTTACATTTTTGGCATAAGGTTGCTCCTACAGGGTCAGCTGAGCAGCGAATTTCTATTTAACCACCTGCTATCATGAGAGACCTCAGGGCTGCATGTTTTGAGCCCAGTACTGATCCTGAAAAGCGCTTCCAACCCCACTTAACAGGAAAACTAGCTAAAATGTGCCTGGCTGCTATTCACTGAAAAGCTCATTCTGCTTACATTTTTGGCATACGTTTGCTCCTACAGGGTCAGCTGAGCAGCGAATTTCTATTTAACCACCTGCTATCATGAGAGACCTCAAGGCTGCATGTTTTGAGCCCAGTACCTGAGCCTGAAAAGCGTTTCCAACCCCACTTACAAGTAAAACTAGCTAAAATGTGCCTGGCTGCTATTCACTGAAAAGCTCATTCTGCTTAAATTTTTGGCATACGGTTGCTCCTACAGGGTCAGCTGAGCAGCGAATTTCTATTTAACCACCTGCTATCATGAGAGACCTCAGGGCTGCATGTTTTGAGCCCAGTACTGATCCTGAAAAGAGTTTCAAACCCCACTTACAAGTAAAACTAGCTAAAATGTGCCTGGCTGCTATTCTCTGAAAAGCTCATTCTGCTTACATTTTTGGCATACGTTTGCTCCTACAGGGTCAGCTGAGCAGCGAATTTCTATTTAACCACCTGCTATCATGAGAGACCTCAAGGCTGCATGTTTTGAGCCCAGTACCTGAGCCTGAAAAGCGTTTCCAACTCCACTTACAAGTAAAACTAGCTAAAATTTGCCTGGCTGCTCTTCACTGAAAAGCTCATTCTGCGTACATTTTTGGCATACGCTTGCTCTTACAGGGTCAGCTGATCAGCGAATTTCTATTTAACCACCTGCTATCATGAGAGACCTCAAGGCTGCATGTTTTGAGCCCAGTACTGATCCTGAAAAGCGTTTCCAACCCCACTTAACAGGAAAACTAGCTAAAATGTGCCTGGCTGCTATTCACTGAAAAGCTCATTCTGTGTACATTTTTGGCATATGTTTGCTCCTGCTGGGTCAGTCAAGTGGCAAATTTCTACTTAACCACCTGCTATCATGAGAGACCTTAAGGCTGCATGTTTTGAGCCGAGTACTGAGCCTGAAAAGCGTTTCCAACTCCACTTACAAGTAAAACTAGCTAAAATTTGCCTGGCTGCTCTTCACTGAAAAGCTCATTCTGCGTACATTTTTGGCATACATTTGCTCCTGCCGGGTCAGCTGAGCAGCGAATTTCTATTTAACCACCTGCTATCATGAGAGACCTCAGGGCTGCATGTTTTGAGCCCAGTACTGATCCTGAAAAGCGTTTCCAACTCCACTTACAAGGAAAACTAGCTAAAATGTGCGTGGCTGCTCTTCACTAAAAAGCTCATTCTGCGTACATTTTTGGAATACGTTTGCTCCTGCTGGGTCAGCCAAGTGGCAAATTTCTACTTAACCACCTGCTATCATGAGAGACCTCAGGGCTGCATGTTTTGAGCCCAGTACTGATCCTGAAAAGAGTTTCAAACCCCACTTACAAGTAAAACTAGCTAAAATGTGCCTGGCTGCTATTCACTGAAAAGCTCATTCTGCTTACATTTTTGGCATACGTTTGCTCCTACAGGGTCAGCCTAGCAGCGAATTTCTATTTAACCACCTGCTATCATGAGAGACCTCAAGGCTGCATGTTTTGAGCCCAGTACTGAGACTGAAAAGCGTTTCCAACTCCACTTACAAGTAAAACTAGCTAAAATTTGCCTGGCTGCTCTTCACTGAAAAGCTCATTCTGCGTAAATTTTTGGCATACGTTTGCTCCTACAGGGTCAGCTGATCAGCGAATTTCTATTTAACCACCTGCTATCATGAGAGACCTCAAGGCTGCATGTTGTGAGCCCAGGACTGAGCCCGAAAAGCGTTTCCAACCTCACTTACAAGTAAAACTAGCTAAAATGTGCCTGGCTGCTTTTCACTGAAAAGCTCATTCTGCTTACATTTTTGGCATACGGTTGCTCCTACAGGGTCAGCTGAGCAGCGAATTTCTATTTAACCACCTGCTATCATGAGAGACCTCAGGGCTGCATGTTTTGAGCCCAGTACTGATCCTGAACAGCGTTTCCAACCCCACTTAACAGGAAAACTAGCTAAAATGTGCCTGGCTGCTATTCACTGAAAAGCTCATTCTGCTTACATTTTTGGCATACGGTTGCTCCTACAGGGTCAGCTGAGCAGTGAATTTCTATTTAACCACCTGCTATCATGAGAGACCTCAGGGCTGCATGTTTTGAGCCAAGTACTGATCCTGAAAAGCGTTTCCAACCCCACTTACAAGTAAAACTAGCTAAAATGTGCATGGCTGCTATTCACTGAAAAGCTCATTCTGTGTACATTTTTGGCATATGTTTGCTCCTGCTAAGTCAGCCAAGTGGCAAATTTCTACTCAACCACCTGCTATCATGAGAGACCTCAGGGCTGCATGTTTTGAGCGCAGTACTGATCCTGAAAAGAGTTTCAAACCCCACTTAACAGGAAAACTAGCTAAAATGTGCCTGGCTGCTATTCACTGAAAAGCTCATTCTGCTTACATTTTTGGCATAGGTTTGCTCCTACAGGGTCAGCTGAGCAGCGAATTTCTATTTAACCACCTGCTATCATGAGAGACCTCAAGGCTGCATGTTTTGAGCCCAGTACTGAGCCCGAAAAGCGTTTCCAACCCCACTTACAAGTAAAACTAGCTAAAATGTGCCTGGCTGCTTTTCACTGAAAAGCTCATTCTGCTTACATTTTTGGCATACGGTTGCTCCTACAGGGTCAGCTGAGCAGCGAATTTCTATTTAACCACCTGCTATCATGAGAGACCTCAGGGCTGCATGTTTTGAGCCCAGTACTGATCCTGAAAAGAGTTTCAAACCCCAGTTACAAGTAAAACTAGCTAAAATGTGCCTGGCTGCTATTCACTGAAAAGCTCATTCTGCTTACATTTTTGGCATACGTTTGCTCCTACAGGGTCAGCTGAGCAGCGAATTTCTATTTAACCACCTGCTATCATGAGAGACCTCAAGGCTGCATGTTTTGAGCCCAGTACTGAGCCTGAAAAGCGTTTCCAACTCCACTTACAAGTAAAACTAGCTAAAATTTGCCTGGCTGCTCTTCACTGAAAAGCTCATTCTGCGTACATTTTTGGCATACGTTTGCTCCTACAGGGTCAGCTGATCAGCGAATTTCTATTTAACCACCTGCTATCATGAGAGACCTCAAGGCTGCATGTTTTGAGCCCAGTACTCAGCCAGAAAAGCGTTTCCAACCTCACTTACAAGTAAAACTAGCTAAAATGTGCCTGTCTGCTTTTCACTGAAAAGCTCATTCTGCTTACATTTTTGGCATACGGTTGCTCCTACAGGGTCAGCTGAGCAGCGAATTTCTATTTAACCACCTGCTATCATGAGAGACCTCAAGGCTGCATGTTTTGAGCCCAGTACTGAGCCCGAAAAGCGTTTCCAACCCCACTTACAAGTAAAACTAGCTAAAATGTGCCTGGCTGCTTTTCACTGAAAAGCTCATTCTGCTTACATTTTTGGCATACGGTTGCTCCTACAGGGTCAGCTGAGCAGCGAATTTCTATTTAACCACCTGCTATCATGAGAGACCTCAGGGCTGCATGTTTTGAGCCCAGTACTGATCCTGAAAAGCGTTTCCAACCCCACTTACAAGTAAAACTAGCTAAAATGTGCCTGGCTGCTATTCACTGAAAAGCTCATTCTGCTTACATTTTTGGCATACGGTTGCTCTTACAGGGTCAGCTGAGCAGCGAATTTCTATTTAACCACCTGCTATCATGAGAGACCTCAGGGCTGCATGTTTTGAGCCCAGTACTGATCCTGAAAAGCGTTTCCAACTCCACTTACAAGTAAAACTAGCTAAAATGTGCCTGGCTGCTATTCACTGAAAAGCTCATTCTGCTTACATTTTTGGCATACGGTTGCTCCTACAGGGTCAGCTGAGCAGCGAATTTCTATTTAACCACCTGCTATCATGAGAGACCTCAGGGCTGCATGTTTTGAGCCCAGTACTGATCCTGAAAAGCGTTTCCAACCCCACTTACAAGTAAAACTAGCCAAAATGTGCCTGGCTGCTATTCACTGAAAAGCTCATTCTGCTTACATTTTTGGCATACGGTTGCTCCTACAGGGTCAGCTGAGCAGCGAATTTCTATTTAACCACCTGCTATCATGAGAGACCTCAGGGCTGAATGTTTTGAGCCCAGTACTGATCCTGAAAAGAGTTTCCAACCCCAGTTACAAGTAAAACTAGCTAAAATGTGCCTGGCTGCTATTCACTGAAAAGCTCATTCTGCTTACATTTTTGGCATACGTTTGCTCCTACAGGGTCAGCTGAGCAGCGAATTTCTATTTAACCACCTGCTATCATGAGAGACCTCAAGGCTGCATGTTTTGAGCCCAGTACTGAGCCTGAAAAGCGTTTCCAACTCCACTTACAAGTAAAACTAGCTAAAATTTGCCTGGCTGCTCTTCACTGAAAAGCTCATTCTGCGTACATTTTTGGCATACGTTTGCTCCTACAGGGTCAGCTGATCAGCGAATTTCTATTTAACCACCTGCTATCATGAGAGACCTCAAGGCTGCATGTTTTGAGCCCAGTACTGAGCCCGAAAAGCGTTTCCAACCCCACTTACAAGTAAAACTAGCTAAAATGTGCCTGGCTGCTTTTCACTGAAAAGCTCATTCTGCTTACATTTTTGGCATACGGTTGCTCCTACAGGGTCAGCTGAGCAGCGAATTTCTATTTAACCACCTGCTATCATGAGAGACCTCAGGGCTGCATGTTTTGAGCCCAGTACTGATCCTGAAAAGAGTTTCAAACCCCAGTTACAAGTAAAACTAGCTAAAATGTGCCTGGCTGCTATTCACTGAAAAGCTCATTCTGCTTACATTTTTGGCATACGTTTGCTCCTACAGGGTCAGCTGAGCAGCGAATTTCTATTTAACCACCTGCTATCATGAGAGACCTCAAGGCTGCATGTTTTGAGCCCAGTACTGAGCCTGAAAAGCGTTTCCAACTCCACTTACAAGTAAAACTAGCTAAAATTTGCCTGGCTGCTCTTCACTGAAAAGCTCATTCTGCGTACATTTTTGGCATACGTTTGCTCCTACAGGGTCAGCTGATCAGCGAATTTCTATTTAACCACCTGCTATCATGAGAGACCTCAAGGCTGCATGTTTTGAGCCCAGTACTCAGCCAGAAAAGCGTTTCCAACCTCACTTACAAGTAAAACTAGCTAAAATGTGCCTGTCTGCTTTTCACTGAAAAGCTCATTCTGCTTACATTTTTGGCATACGGTTGCTCCTACAGGGTCAGCTGAGCAGCGAATTTCTATTTAACCACCTGCTATCATGAGAGACCTCAAGGCTGCATGTTTTGAGCCCAGTACTGAGCCCGAAAAGCGTTTCCAACCCCACTTACAAGTAAAACTAGCTAAAATGTGCCTGGCTGCTTTTCACTGAAAAGCTCATTCTGCTTACATTTTTGGCATACGGTTGCTCCTACAGGGTCAGCTGAGCAGCGAATTTCTATTTAACCACCTGCTATCATGAGAGACCTCAGGGCTGCATGTTTTGAGCCCAGTACTGATCCTGAAAAGCGTTTCCAACCCCACTTACAAGTAAAACTAGCTAAAATGTGCCTGGCTGCTATTCACTGAAAAGCTCATTCTGCTTACATTTTTGGCATACGGTTGCTCCTACAGGGTCAGCTGAGCAGCGAATTTCTATTTAACCACCTGCTATCATGAGAGACCTCAGGGCTGCATGTTTTGAGCCCAGTACTGATCCTGAAAAGCGTTTCCAACTCCACTTACAAGTAAAACTAGCTAAAATGTGCCTGGCTGCTATTCACTGAAAAGCTCATTCTGCTTACATTTTTGGCATACGGTTGCTCCTACAGGGTCAGCTGAGCAGCGAATTTCTATTTAACCACCTGCTATCATGAGAGACCTCAGGGCTGCATGTTTTGAGCCCAGTACTGATCCTGAAAAGCGTTTCCAACCCCACTTACAAGTAAAACTAGCCAAAATGTGCCTGGCTGCTATTCACTGAAAAGCTCATTCTGCTTACATTTTTGGCATACGGTTGCTCCTACAGGGTCAGCTGAGCAGCGAATTTCTATTTAACCACCTGCTATCATGAGAGACCTCAGGGCTGCATGTTTTGAGCCCAGTACTGATCCTGAAAAGAGTTTCCAACCCCAGTTACAAGTAAAACTAGCTAAAATGTGCCTGGCTGCTATTCACTGAAAAGCTCATTCTGCTTACATTTTTGGCATACGTTTGCTCCTACAGGGTCAGCTGAGCAGCGAATTTCTATTTAACCACCTGCTATCATGAGAGACCTCAAGGCTGCATGTTTTGAGCCCAGTACTGAGCCTGAAAAGCGTTTCCAACTCCACTTACAAGTAAAACTAGCTAAAATTTGCCTGGCTGCTCTTCACTGAAAAGCTCATTCTGCGTACATTTTTGGCATACGTTTGCTCCTACAGGGTCAGCTGATCAGCGAATTTCTATTTAACCACCTGCTATCATGAGAGACCTCAAGGCTGCATGTTTTGAGCCCAGTACTGAGCCCGAAAAGCGTTTCCAACCTCACTTACAATTAAAACTAGCTAAAATGTGCCTGTCTGCTTTTCACTGAAAAGCTCATTCTGCTTACATTTTTGGCATACGGTTGCTCCTACAGGGTCAGCTGAGCAGCGAATTTCTATTTAACCACCTGCTATCATGAGAGACCTCAGGGCTGCATGTTTTGAGCCCAGTACTGATCCTGAAAAGCGTTTCCAACCCCACTTACAAGTAAAACTAGCTAAAATGTGCCTGGCTGCTATTCACTGAAAAGCTCATTCTGCTTACATTTTTGGCATACGGTTGCTCCTACAGTGTCAGCTGAGCAGCGAATTTCTATTTAACCACCTGCTATCATGAGAGACCTCAAGGCTGCATGTTTTGAGCCCAGTACTGATCCTGAAAATAGTTTCCAACTCCACTTACAAGTAAAACTAGCTAAAATTTGCCTGGCTGCTCTTCACTGAAAAGCTCATTCTGCGTACATTTTTGGCATACGTTTGCTCCTACAGGGTCAGCTGATCAGCGAATTTCTATTTAACCACCTGCTATCATGAGAGACCTCAAGGCTGCATGTTTTGAGCCCAGTACTGAGCCCGAAAAGCGTTTCCAACCTCACTTACAAGTAAAACTAGCTAAAATGTGCCTGGCTGCTTTTCACTGAAAAGCTCATTCTGCTTACATTTTTGGCATACGGTTGCTCCTACAGGGTCAGCTGAGCAGCGAATTTCTATTTAACCACCTCCTATCATGAGAGACCTCAGGGCTGCATGTTTTGAGCCCAGTACTGATCCTGAAAAGCGTTTCCAACCCCACTTACAAGTAAAACTAGCTAAAATGTGCCTGGCTGCTTTTCACTGAAAAGCTCATTCTGCTTACATTTTTGGCATACGGTTGCTCCTACAGGGTCAGCTGAGCAGCGATTTCTATTTAACCACCTGCTATCATGAGAGACCTCAGGGCTGCATGTTTTGAGCCCAGTACTGATCCTGAAAAGAGTTTCAAACCCCACTTACAAGTAAAACTAGCTAAAATGTGCCTGGCTGCTATTCACTGAAAAGCTCATTCTGCTTACATTTTTGGCATACGTTTGCTCCTACAGGGTCAGCTGATCAGCGAATTTCTATTTAACCACCTGCTATCATGAGAGACCTCAAGGCTGCATGTTGTGAGCCCAGTACTGAGCCCGAAAAGCGTTTCCAACCCCACTTACAAGTAAAACTAGCTAAAATGTGCCTGGCTGCTTTTCACTGAAAAGCTCATTCTGCTTACATTTTTGGCATACGGTTGTTCCTACAGGGTCAGCTGAGCAGCGAATTTCTATTTAACCACCTGCTATCATGAGAGACCTCAGGGCTGCATGTTTTGAGCCCAGTACTGATCCTGAAAAGCGTTTCCAACCCCACTTACAAGTAAAACTAGCTAAAATGTGCCTGGCTGCTATTCACTGAAAAGCTCATTCTGCTTACATTTTTGGCATACGGTTGCTCCTACAGTGTCAGCTGAGCAGCGAATTTCTATTTAACCACCTGCTATCATGAGAGACCTCAAGGCTGCATGTTTTGAGCCCAGTACTGATCCTGAAAATAGTTTCCAACTCCACTTACAAGTAAAACTAGCTAAAATTTGCCTGGCTGCTCTTCACTGAAAAGCTCATTCTGCGTACATTTTTGGCATACGTTTGCTCCTACAGGGTCAGCTGATCAGCGAATTTCTATTTAACCACCTGCTATCATGAGAGACCTCAAGGCTGCATGTTTTGAGCCCAGTACTGAGCCCGAAAAGCGTTTCCAACCTCACTTACAAGTAAAACTAGCTAAAATGTGCCTGGCTGCTTTTCACTGAAAAGCTCATTCTGCTTACATTTTTGGCATACGGTTGCTCCTACAGGGTCAGCTGAGCAGCGAATTTCTATTTAACCACCTCCTATCATGAGAGACCTCAGGGCTGCATGTTTTGAGCCCAGTACTGATCCTGAAAAGCGTTTCCAACCCCACTTACAAGTAAAACTAGCTAAAATGTGCCTGGCTGCTATTCACTGAAAAGCTCATTCTGCTTACATTTGTGGCATACGGTTGCTCCTACAGGGTCAGCTGAGCAGCGAATTTCTATTTAACCACCTGCTATCATGAGAGACCTCAGGGCTGCATGTTTTGAGCCGAGTACTGATCCTGAAAAGCGTTTCCAACCCCACTTACAAGTAAAACTACCTAAAATTTGCCTGGCTGCTCTTCACTGAAAAGCTCATTCTGCGTACATTTTTGGCATACGTTTGCTCCTACAGGGTCAGCTGATCAGCGAATTTCTATTTAACCACCTGCTATCATGAGAGACCTCAAGGCTGCATGTTTTGAGCCCAGTGCTGAGCCCGAAAAGCGTTTCCAACCTCACTTACAAGTAAAACTAGCTAAAATGTGCCTGCCTGCTATTCACTGAAAAGCTCATTCTGTGTACATTTTTGGCATATGTTTGCTCCTGCTGGGTCAGCCAAGTGGCAAATTTCTACTTAACCACCTGCTATCATGAGAGACCTCAGGGCTGCATGTTTTGAGCGCAGTACTGATCCTGAAAAGAGTTTCAAACCCCACTTACAAGTAAAATTATCTAAAATGTGCCTGGCTGCTATTCACTGAAAAGCTCATTCTGCTTACATTTTTGGCATACGGTTGCTCCTACAGGGTCAGCTGAGCAGCGAATTTCTATTTAACCACCTGCTATCATGAGAGACCTCAGGGCTGCATGTTTTGAGCCCAGTACTGATCCTAAAAAGCGTTTCCAACCCCAGTTACAAGTAAAACTAGCTAAAATGTGCCTGGCTGCTATTCACTGAAAAGCTCATTCTGCTTACATTTTTGGCATACGGTTGCTCCTACAGGGTCAGCTGAGCAGCGAATTTCTATTTAACCACCTGCTATCATGAGAGACCTCAGGGCTGCATGTTTTGAGCCCAGTACTGATCCTGAAAAGAGTTTCCAACTCCACTTACAAGTAAAACTAGCTAAAATTTGCCTGGCTGCTCTTCACTGAAAAGCTCATTCTGCGTACATTTTTGGCATACGTTTGCTCCTACAGGGTCAGCTGATCAGCGAATTTCTATTTAACCACCTGCTATCATGAGAGACCTCAAGGCTGCATGTTGTGAGCCCAGTACTGATCCTGAAAAGCGTTTCCAACTCCACTTACAAGTAAAACTAGCTAAAATGTGCCTGGCTGCTATTCACTGAAAAGCTCATTCTGCTTACATTTTTGGCATACGTTTGCTCCTACAGGGTCAGCTGAGCAGCGAATTTCTATTTAACCACCTGCTATCATGAGAGACCTCAAGGCTGCATGTTTTGAGCCCAGTACTGAGCCCGAAAAGCGTTTCCAACCCCACTTACAAGTAAAACTAGCTAAAATGTGCCTGGCTGCCTTTCACTGAAAAGCTCATTCTGCTTACATTTTTGGCATACGTTTGCTCCTACAGGGTCAGCTGATCAGCGAATTTCTATTTAACCACCTGCTATCATGAGAGACCTCAAGGCTGCATGTTGTGAGCCCAGTACTGAGCCCGAAAAGCGTTTCCAACCCCACTTACAAGTAAAACTAGCTAAAATGTGCCTGGCTGCTTTTCACTGAAAAGCTCATTCTGCTTACATTTTTGGCATACGGTTGTTCCTACAGGGTCAGCTGAGCAGCGAATTTCTATTTAACCACCTGCTATCATGAGAGACCTCAGGGCTGCATGTTTTGAGCCCAGTACTGATCCTGAAAAGCGTTTCCAACCCCACTTACAAGTAAAACTAGCTAAAATGTGCCTGGCTGCTATTCACTGAAAAGCTCATTCTGCTTACATTTTTGGCATACGGTTGCTCCTACAGTGTCAGCTGAGCAGCGAATTTCTATTTAACCACCTGCTATCATGAGAGACCTCAAGGCTGCATGTTTTGAGCCCAGTACTGATCCTGAAAATAGTTTCCAACTCCACTTACAAGTAAAACTAGCTAAAATTTGCCTGGCTGCTCTTCACTGAAAAGCTCATTCTGCGTACATTTTTGGCATACGTTTGCTCCTACAGGGTCAGCTGATCAGCGAATTTCTATTTAACCACCTGCTATCATGAGAGACCTCAAGGCTGCATGTTTTGAGCCCAGTACTGAGCCCGAAAAGCGTTTCCAACCTCACTTACAAGTAAAACTAGCTAAAATGTGCCTGGCTGCTTTTCACTGAAAAGCTCATTCTGCTTACATTTTTGGCATACGGTTGCTCCTACAGGGTCAGCTGAGCAGCGAATTTCTATTTAACCACCTCCTATCATGAGAGACCTCAGGGCTGCATGTTTTGAGCCCAGTACTGATCCTGAAAAGCGTTTCCAACCCCACTTACAAGTAAAACTAGCTAAAATGTGCCTGGCTGCTATTCACTGAAAAGCTCATTCTGCTTACATTTTTGGCATACGGTTGCTCCTACAGGGTCAGCTGAGCAGCGAATTTCTATTTAACTACCTGCTATCATGAGAGACCTCAGGGCTGCATGTTTTGAGCCGAGTACTGATCCTGAAAAGCGTTTCCAACCCCACTTACAAGTAAAACTACCTAAAATTTGCCTGGCTGCTCTTCACTGAAAAGCTCATTCTGCGTACATTTTTGGCATACGTTTGCTCCTACAGGGTCAGCTGATCAGCGAATTTCTATTTAACCACCTGCTATCATGAGAGACCTCAAGGCTGCATGTTTTGAGCCCAGTGCTGAGCCCGAAAAGCGTTTCCAACCTCACTTACAAGTAAAACTAGCTAAAATGTGCCTGCCTGATATTCACTGAAATGCTCATTCTGTGTACATTTTTGGCATATGTTTGCTCCTGCTGGGTCAGCCAAGTGGCAAATTTCTACTTAACCACCTGCTATCATGAGAGACCTCAGGGCTGCATGTTTTGAGCGCAGTACTGATCCTGAAAAGAGTTTCAAACCCCACTTACAAGTAAAATTAGCTAAAATGTGCCTGGCTGCTATTCACTGAAAAGCTCATTCTGCTTACATTTTTGGCATACGGTTGCTCCTACAGGGTCAGCTGAGCAGCGAATTTCTATTTAACCACCTGCTATCATGAGAGACCTCAGGGCTGCATGTTTTGAGCCCAGTACTGATCCTAAAAAGCGTTTCCAACCCCAGTTACAAGTAAAACTAGCTAAAATGTGCCTGGCTGCTATTCACTGAAAAGCTCATTCTGCTTACATTTTTGGCATACGGTTGCTCCTACAGGGTCAGCTGAGCAGCGAATTTCTATTTAACCACCTGCTATCATGAGAGACCTCAGGGCTGCATGTTTTGAGCCCAGTACTGATCCTGAAAAGAGTTTCCAACTCCACTTACAAGTAAAACTAGCTAAAATTTGCCTGGCTGCTCTTCACTGAAAAGCTCATTCTGCGTACATTTTTGGCATACGTTTGCTCCTACAGGGTCAGCTGATCAGCGAATTTCTATTTAACCACCTGCTATCATGAGAGACCTCAAGGCTGCATGTTGTGAGCCCAGTACTGATCCTGAAAAGCGTTTCCAACTCCACTTACAAGTAAAACTAGCTAAAATGTGCCTGGCTGCTATTCACTGAAAAGCTCATTCTGCTTACATTTTTGGCATACGTTTGCTCCTACAGGGTCAGCTGAGCAGCGAATTTCTATTTAACCACCTGCTATCATGAGAGACCTCAAGGCTGCATGTTTTGAGCCCAGTACTGAGCCCGAAAAGCGTTTCCAACCCCACTTACAAGTAAAACTAGCTAAAATGTGCCTGGCTGCCTTTCACTGAAAAGCTCATTCTGCTTACATTTTTGGCATACGGTTGCTCCTACAGGGTCAGCTGAGCAGCGAATTTCTATTTAACCACCTGCTATCATGAGAGACCTCAGGGCTGCATGTTTTGAGCCCAGTACTGAGCCTGAAAAGCGTTTCCAACTCCACTTACAAGTAAAACTAGCTAAAATGTGCCTGGCTGCTATTCACTGAAAAGCTCATTCTGGGTACATTTTTGGCATATGTTTGCTCCTGCTGGGTCAGCCAAGTGGCAAATTTCTACTCAACCACCTGCTATCATGAGAGACCTCAGGGCTGCATGTTTTGAGCGCAGTACTGATCCTGAAAAGAGTTTCAAACCCCACTTACAAGTAAAACTAGCTAAAATGTGCCTGGCTGCTATTCACTGAAAAGCTCATTCTGCTTACATTTTTGGCATACGGTTGCTCCTACAGGGTCAGCTGAGCAGCGAATTTCTATTTAACCACCTGCTATCATGAGAGACCTCAGGGCTGCATGTTTTGAGCCCAGTACTGATCCTGAAAAGCGTTTCCAACCCCACTTACAAGTAAAACTAGCTAAAATGTGCCTGGCTGCTATTCACTGAAAAGCTCATTCTGCTTACATTTTTGGAATACGGTTGCTCCTACAGTGTCAGCTGAGCAGCGAATTTCTATTTAACCACCTGCTATCATGAGAGACCTCAGGGCTGCATGTTTTGAGCCCAGTACTGATCCTGAAAAGCGTTTCCAACCCCACTTACAAGTAAAACTAGCTAAAATGTGCCTGGCTGCTATTCACTGAAAAGCTCATTCTGCTTACATTTTTGGCATACGTTTGCTCCTACAGGGTCAGCTGAGCAGCGAATTTCTATTTAACCACCTGCTATCATGAGAGACCTCAAGGCTGCATGTTTTGAGCCCAGTACTGAGCCCGAAAAGCGTTTCCAACCCCACTTACAAGTAAAACTAGCTAAAATGTGCCTGGCTGCTTTTCACTGAAAAGCTCATTCTGCTTACATTTTTGGCATACGGTTGCTCCTACAGGGTCAGGTGAGCAGCGAATTTCTATTTAACCACCTGCTATCATGAGAGACCTCAAGGCTGCATGTTTTGAGCCCAGTACTGAGCCCGAAAAGCGTTTCCAACCTCACTTACAAGTAAAACTAGCTAAAATGTGCCTGGCTGCTTTTCACTGAAAAGCTCATTCTGTGTACATTTTTGGCATATGTTTGCTCCTGCTGGGTCAGCCAAGTGGCAAATTTCTACTTAACCACCTGCTATCATGAGAGACCTCAGGGCTGCATGTTTTGAGCGCAGTACTGATCCTGAAAAGAGTTTCAAACCCCACTTACAAGTAAAACTAGCTAAAATGTGCCTGGCTGCTATTCACTGAAAAGCTCATTCTGCTTACATTTTTGGCATACGTTTGCTCCTACAGGGTCAGCTGAGCAGCGAATTTCTATTTAACCACCTGCTATCATGAGAGACCTCAGGGCTGCATGTTTTGAGCCCAGTACTGATCCTGAAAAGCGTTTCCAACTCCACTTACAAGTAAAACTAGCTAAAATGTGCCTGGCTGCTTTTCACTGAAAAGCTCATTCTGCTTACATTTTTGGCATACGGTTGCTCCTACAGGGTCAGCTGAGCAGCGAATTTCTATTTAACCACCTGCTATCATGAGAGACCTCAGGGCTGCATGTTTTGAGCCCAGTACTGATCCTGAAAAGCGTTTCCAACCCCACTTACAAGTAAAACTAGCTAAAATGTGCCTGGCTGCTATTCACTGAAAAGCTCATTCTGCTTACATTTTTGGCATACGGTTGCTCCTACACGGTCAGCTGAGCAGCGAATTTCTATTTAACCACCTGCTATCATGAGAGACCTCAGGGCTGCATGTTTTGAGCCCAGTACTGATCCTGAAAAGCGTTTCCAACCCCACTTACAAGTAAAACTAGCTAAAATGTGCCTGGCTGCTATTCACTGAAAAGCTCATTCTGCTTACATTTTTGGCATACGGTTGCTCCTACAGGGTCAGCTGAGCAGCGAATTTCTATTTAACCACCTGCTATCATGAGAGACCTCAGGGCTGCATGTGTTGAGCCCAGTACTGATCCTGAAAAGAGTTTCAAACCCCAGTTACAAGTAAAACTAGCTAAAATGTGCCTGGCTGCTATTCACTGAAAAGCTCATTCTGCTTACATTTTTGGCAAACGTTTGCTCCTACAGGGTCAGCTGAGCAGCGAATTTCTATTTAACCACCTGCTATCATGAGAGACCTCAAGGCTGCATGTTTTGAGCCCAGTGCTGAGCCCGAAAAGCGTTTCCAACCTCACTTACAAGTAAAACTAGCTAAAATGTGCCTGCCTGCTATTCACTGAAAAGCTCATTCTGTGTACATTTTTGGCATATGTTTGCTCCTGCTGGGTCAGCCAAGTGGCAAATTTCTACTTAACCACCTGCTATCATGAGAGACCTCAGGGCTGCATGTTTTGAGCGCAGTACTGATCCTGAAAAGAGTTTCAAACCCCACTTACAAGTAAAACTAGCTAAAATGTGCCTGGCTGCTAATCACTGAAAAGCTCATTCTGCTTACATTTTTGGCATACGTTTGCTCCTACAGGGTCAGCTGAGCAGCGAATTTCTATTTAACCACCTGCTATCATGAGAGACCTCAAGGCTGCATGTTTTGAGCCCAGTACTGAGCCCGAAAAGCGTTTCCAACCCCACTTACAAGTAAAACTAGCTAAAATGTGCCTGGCTGCTATTCACTGAAAAGCTCATTCTGCTTACATTTTTAGCATCCGGTTGCTCCTACAGGGTCAGCTGAGCAGCGAATTTCTATTTAACCACCTGCTATCATGAGAGACCTCAGGGCTGCATGTTTTGAGCCCAGTACTGATCCTGAAAAGCGTTTCCAACTCCACTTACAAGTAAAACTAGCTAAAATGTGCTTGGCTGCTATTCACTGAAAAGCTCATTCTGCTTACATTTTTGGCATACGTTTGCTCCTACAGGGTCAGCTGAGCAGCGAATTTCTATTTAACCACCTGCTATCATGAGAGACCTCAAGGCTGCATGTTTTGAGCCCAGTACCTGAGCCTGAAAAGCGTTTCCAACTCCACTTACAAGTAAAACTAGCTAAAATGTGCCTGGCTGCTTTCACTGAAAAGCTCATTCTGCTTACATTTTTGGCATACGGTTGCTCCTACAGGGTCAGCTGAGCAGCGAATTTCTATTTAACCACCTGCTATCATGAGAGACCTCAGGGCTGCATGTTTTGAGCCCAGTACTGATCCTGAAAAGCGTTTCCAACCCCACTTAACAGGAAAACTAGCTAAAATGTGCCTGACTGCTATTCACTGAAAAGCTCATTCTGCTTACATTTTTGGCATACGTTTGCTCCTACAGGGTCAGCTGAGCAGCGAATTTCTATTTAACCACCTGCTATCATGAGAGACCTCAAGGCTGCATGTTTTGAGCCCAGTACCTGAGCCTGAAAAGCGTTTCCAACCCCACTTACAAGTAAAACTAGCTAAAATGTGCCTGGCTGCTATTCACTGAAAAGCTCATTCTGCTTACATTTTTGGCATACGGTTGCTCCTACAGGGTCAGCTGAGCAGCGAATTTCTATTTAACCACCTGCTATCATGAGAGACCTCAGGGCTGCATGTTTTGAGCCCAGTACTGATCCTGAAAAGAGTTTCAAACCCCACTTACAAGTAAAACTAGCTAAAATGTGCCTGGCTGCTATTCACTGAAAAGCTCATTCTGCTTACATTTTTGGCATACGTTTGCTCCTACAGGGTCAGCTGAGCAGCGAATTTCTATTTAACCACCTGCTATCATGAGAGACCTCAAGGCTGCATGTTCTGAGCCCAGTACTGATCCTGAAAAGCGTTTCCAACCCCACTTAACAGGAAAACTAGCTAAAATGTGCCTGGCTGCTATTCACTGAAAAGCTCATTCTGTGTACATTTTTGGCATATGTTTGCTCCTGCTGGGTCAGCCAAGTGGCAAATTTCTACTTAACCACCTGCTATCATGAGAGACCTTAAGGCTGCATGTTTTGAGCCGAGTACTGAGCCTGAAAAGCGTTTCCAACTCCACTTACAAGTAAAACTAGCTAAAATTTGCCTGGCTGCTCTTCACTGAAAAGCTCATTCTGCGTACATTTTTGGCATACATTTGCTCCTGCCGGGTCAGCTGAGCAGCGAATTTCTATTTAACCACCTGCTATCATGAGAGACCTCAGGGCTGCATGTTTTGAGCCCAGTACTGATCCTGAAAAGCGTTTCCAACTCCACTTACAAGGAAAACTAGCTAAAATGTGCGTGGCTGCTCTTCATTAAAAAGCTCATTCTGCGTACATTTTTGGAATACGTTTGCTCCTGCTGGGTCAGCCAAGTGGCAAATTTCTACTTAACCACCTGCTATCATGAGAGACCTCAGGGCTGCATGTTTTGAGCCCAGTACTGATCCTGAAAAGAGTTTCAAACCCCACTTACAAGTAAAACTAGCTAAAATGTGCCTGGCTGCTATTCACTGAAAAGCTCATTCTGCTTACATTTTTGGCATACGTTTGCTCCTACAGGGTCAGCCTAGCAGCGAATTTCTATTTAACCACCTGCTATCATGAGAGACCTCAAGGCTGCATGTTTTGAGCCCAGTACTGAGCCTGAAAAGCGTTTCCAACTCCACTTACAAGTAAAACTAGCTAAAATTTGCCTGGCTGCTCTTCACTGAAAAGCTCATTCTGCGTAAATTTTTGGCATACGTTTGCTCCTACAGGGTCAGCTGATCAGCGAATTTCTATTTAACCACCTGCTATCATGAGAGACCTCAAGGCTGCATGTTGTGAGCCCAGGACTGAGCCCGAAAAGCGTTTCCAACCTCACTTACAAGTAAAACTAGCTAAAATGTGCCTGGCTGCTTTTCACTGAAAAGCTCATTCTGCTTACATTTTTGGCATACGGTTGCTCCTACAGGGTCAGCTGAGCAGCGAATTTCTATTTAACCACCTGCTATCATGAGAGACCTCAGGGCTGCATGTTTTGAGCCCAGTACTGATCCTGAACAGCGTTTCCAACCCCACTTAACAGGAAAACTAGCTAAAATGTGCCTGGCTGCTATTCACTGAAAAGCTCATTCTGCTTACATTTTTGGCATACGGTTGCTCCTACAGGGTCAGCTGAGCAGTGAATTTCTATTTAACCACCTGCTATCATGAGAGACCTCAGGGCTGCATGTTTTGAGCCGAGTACTGATCCTGAAAAGCGTTTCCAACCCCACTTACAAGTAAAACTAGCTAAAATGTGCATGGCTGCTATTCACTGAAAAGCTCATTCTGTGTACATTTTTGGCATATGTTTGCTCCTGCTAAGTCAGCCAAGTGGCAAATTTCTACTCAACCACCTGCTATCATGAGAGACCTCAGGGCTGCATGTTTTGAGCGCAGTACTGATCCTGAAAAGAGTTTCAAACCCCACTTACAAGTAAAACTAGCTAAAATGTGCCTGGCTGCTATTCACTGAAAAGCTCATTCTGCTTACATTTTTGGCATAGGTTTGCTCCTACAGGGTCAGCTGAGCAGCGAATTTCTATTTAACCACCTGCTATCATGAGAGACCTCAAGGCTGCATGTTTTGAGCCCAGTACCTGAGCCTGAAAAGCGTTTCCAACTCCACTTACAAGTAAAACTAGCTAAAATGTGCCTGGCTGCTTTCACTGAAAAGCTCATTCTGCTTACATTTTTGGCATAAGGTTGCTCCTACAGGGTCAGCTGAGCAGCGAATTTCTATTTAACCACCTGCTATCATGAGAGACCTCAGGGCTGCATGTTTTGAGCCCAGTACTGATCCTGAAAAGCGCTTCCAACCCCACTTAACAGGAAAACTAGCTAAAATGTGCCTGGCTGCTATTCACTGAAAAGCTCATTCTGCTTACATTTTTGGCATACGTTTGCTCCTACAGGGTCAGCTGAGCAGCGAATTTCTATTTAACCACCTGCTATCATGAGAGACCTCAAGGCTGCATGTTTTGAGCCCAGTACCTGAGCCTGAAAAGCGTTTCCAACCCCACTTACAAGTAAAACTAGCTAAAATGTGCCTGGCTGCTATTCACTGAAAAGCTCATTCTGCTTAAATTTTTGGCATACGGTTGCTCCTACAGGGTCAGCTGAGCAGCGAATTTCTATTTAACCACCTGCTATCATGAGAGACCTCAGGGCTGCATGTTTTGAGCCCAGTACTGATCCTGAAAAGAGTTTCAAACCCCACTTACAAGTAAAACTAGCTAAAATGTGCCTGGCTGCTATTCTCTGAAAAGCTCATTCTGCTTACATTTTTGGCATACGTTTGCTCCTACAGGGTCAGCTGAGCAGCGAATTTCTATTTAACCACCTGCTATCATGAGAGACCTCAAGGCTGCATGTTTTGAGCCCAGTACCTGAGCCTGAAAAGCGTTTCCAACTCCACTTACAAGTAAAACTAGCTAAAATTTGCCTGGCTGCTCTTCACTGAAAAGCTCATTCTGCGTACATTTTTGGCATACGCTTGCTCTTACAGGGTCAGCTGATCAGCGAATTTCTATTTAACCACCTGCTATCATGAGAGACCTCAAGGCTGCATGTTTTGAGCCCAGTACTGATCCTGAAAAGCGTTTCCAACCCCACTTAACAGGAAAACTAGCTAAAATGTGCCTGGCTGCTATTCACTGAAAAGCTCATTCTGTGTACATTTTTGGCATATGTTTGCTCCTGCTGGGTCAGTCAAGTGGCAAATTTCTACTTAACCACCTGCTATCATGAGAGACCTTAAGGCTGCATGTTTTGAGCCGAGTACTGAGCCTGAAAAGCGTTTCCAACTCCACTTACAAGTAAAACTAGCTAAAATTTGCCTGGCTGCTCTTCACTGAAAAGCTCATTCTGCGTACATTTTTGGCATACATTTGCTCCTGCCGGGTCAGCTGAGCAGCGAATTTCTATTTAACCACCTGCTATCATGAGAGACCTCAGGGCTGCATGTTTTGAGCCCAGTACTGATCCTGAAAAGCGTTTCCAACTCCACTTACAAGGAAAACTAGCTAAAATGTGCGTGGCTGCTCTTCACTAAAAAGCTCATTCTGCGTACATTTTTGGAATACGTTTGCTCCTGCTGGGTCAGCCAAGTGGCAAATTTCTACTTAACCACCTGCTATCATGAGAGACCTCAGGGCTGCATGTTTTGAGCCCAGTACTGATCCTGAAAAGAGTTTCAAACCCCACTTACAAGTAAAACTAGCTAAAATGTGCCTGGCTGCTATTCACTGAAAAGCTCATTCTGCTTACATTTTTGGCATACGTTTGCTCCTACAGGGTCAGCCTAGCAGCGAATTTCTATTTAACCACCTGCTATCATGAGAGACCTCAAGGCTGCATGTTTTGAGCCCAGTACTGAGACTGAAAAGCGTTTCCAACTCCACTTACAAGTAAAACTAGCTAAAATTTGCCTGGCTGCTCTTCACTGAAAAGCTCATTCTGCGTAAATTTTTGGCATACGTTTGCTCCTACAGGGTCAGCTGATCAGCGAATTTCTATTTAACCACCTGCTATCATGAGAGACCTCAAGGCTGCATGTTGTGAGCCCAGGACTGAGCCCGAAAAGCGTTTCCAACCTCACTTACAAGTAAAACTAGCTAAAATGTGCCTGGCTGCTTTTCACTGAAAAGCTCATTCTGCTTACATTTTTGGCATACGGTTGCTCCTACAGGGTCAGCTGAGCAGCGAATTTCTATTTAACCACCTGCTATCATGAGAGACCTCAGGGCTGCATGTTTTGAGCCCAGTACTGATCCTGAACAGCGTTTCCAACCCCACTTAACAGGAAAACTAGCTAAAATGTGCCTGGCTGCTATTCACTGAAAAGCTCATTCTGCTTACATTTTTGGCATACGGTTGCTCCTACAGGGTCAGCTGAGCAGTGAATTTCTATTTAACCACCTGCTATCATGAGAGACCTCAGGGCTGCATGTTTTGAGCCAAGTACTGATCCTGAAAAGCGTTTCCAACCCCACTTACAAGTAAAACTAGCTAAAATGTGCATGGCTGCTATTCACTGAAAAGCTCATTCTGTGTACATTTTTGGCATATGTTTGCTCCTGCTAAGTCAGCCAAGTGGCAAATTTCTACTCAACCACCTGCTATCATGAGAGACCTCAGGGCTGCATGTTTTGAGCGCAGTACTGATCCTGAAAAGAGTTTCAAACCCCACTTAACAGGAAAACTAGCTAAAATGTGCCTGGCTGCTATTCACTGAAAAGCTCATTCTGCTTACATTTTTGGCATAGGTTTGCTCCTACAGGGTCAGCTGAGCAGCGAATTTCTATTTAACCACCTGCTATCATGAGAGACCTCAAGGCTGCATGTTTTGAGCCCAGTACTGAGCCCGAAAAGCGTTTCCAACCCCACTTACAAGTAAAACTAGCTAAAATGTGCCTGGCTGCTTTTCACTGAAAAGCTCATTCTGCTTACATTTTTGGCATACGGTTGCTCCTACAGGGTCAGCTGAGCAGCGAATTTCTATTTAACCACCTGCTATCATGAGAGACCTCAGGGCTGCATGTTTTGAGCCCAGTACTGATCCTGAAAAGAGTTTCAAACCCCAGTTACAAGTAAAACTAGCTAAAATGTGCCTGGCTGCTATTCACTGAAAAGCTCATTCTGCTTACATTTTTGGCATACGTTTGCTCCTACAGGGTCAGCTGAGCAGCGAATTTCTATTTAACCACCTGCTATCATGAGAGACCTCAAGGCTGCATGTTTTGAGCCCAGTACTGAGCCTGAAAAGCGTTTCCAACTCCACTTACAAGTAAAACTAGCTAAAATTTGCCTGGCTGCTCTTCACTGAAAAGCTCATTCTGCGTACATTTTTGGCATACGTTTGCTCCTACAGGGTCAGCTGATCAGCGAATTTCTATTTAACCACCTGCTATCATGAGAGACCTCAAGGCTGCATGTTTTGAGCCCAGTACTCAGCCAGAAAAGCGTTTCCAACCTCACTTACAAGTAAAACTAGCTAAAATGTGCCTGTCTGCTTTTCACTGAAAAGCTCATTCTGCTTACATTTTTGGCATACGGTTGCTCCTACAGGGTCAGCTGAGCAGCGAATTTCTATTTAACCACCTGCTATCATGAGAGACCTCAAGGCTGCATGTTTTGAGCCCAGTACTGAGCCCGAAAAGCGTTTCCAACCCCACTTACAAGTAAAACTAGCTAAAATGTGCCTGGCTGATTTTCACTGAAAAGCTCATTCTGCTTACATTTTTGGCATACGGTTGCTCCTACAGGGTCAGCTGAGCAGCGAATTTCTATTTAACCACCTGCTATCATGAGAGACCTCAGGGCTGCATGTTTTGAGCCCAGTACTGATCCTGAAAAGCGTTTCCAACCCCACTTACAAGTAAAACTAGCTAAAATGTGCCTGGCTGCTATTCACTGAAAAGCTCATTCTGCTTACATTTTTGGCATACGGTTGCTCTTACAGGGTCAGCTGAGCAGCGAATTTCTATTTAACCACCTGCTATCATGAGAGACCTCAGGGCTGCATGTTTTGAGCCCAGTACTGATCCTGAAAAGCGTTTCCAACTCCACTTACAAGTAAAACTAGCTAAAATGTGCCTGGCTGCTATTCACTGAAAAGCTCATTCTGCTTACATTTTTGGCATACGGTTGCTCCTACAGGGTCAGCTGAGCAGCGAATTTCTATTTAACCACCTGCTATCATGAGAGACCTCAGGGCTGCATGTTTTGAGCCCAGTACTGATCCTGAAAAGCGTTTCCAACCCCACTTACAAGTAAAACTAGCCAAAATGTGCCTGGCTGCTATTCACTGAAAAGCTCATTCTGCTTACATTTTTGGCATACGGTTGCTCCTACAGGGTCAGCTGAGCAGCGAATTTCTATTTAACCACCTGCTATCATGAGAGACCTCAGGGCTGAATGTTTTGAGCCCAGTACTGATCCTGAAAAGAGTTTCCAACCCCAGTTACAAGTAAAACTAGCTAAAATGTGCCTGGCTGCTATTCACTGAAAAGCTCATTCTGCTTACATTTTTGGCATACGTTTGCTCCTACAGGGTCAGCTGAGCAGCGAATTTCTATTTAACCACCTGCTATCATGAGAGACCTCAAGGCTGCATGTTTTGAGCCCAGTACTGAGCCTGAAAAGCGTTTCCAACTCCACTTACAAGTAAAACTAGCTAAAATTTGCCTGGCTGCTCTTCACTGAAAAGCTCATTCTGCGTACATTTTTGGCATACGTTTGCTCCTACAGGGTCAGCTGATCAGCGAATTTCTATTTAACCACCTGCTATCATGAGAGACCTCAAGGCTGCATGTTTTGAGCCCAGTACTGAGCCCGAAAAGCGTTTCCAACCCCACTTACAAGTAAAACTAGCTAAAATGTGCCTGGCTGCTTTTCACTGAAAAGCTCATTCTGCTTACATTTTTGGCATACGGTTGCTCCTACAGGGTCAGCTGAGCAGCGAATTTCTATTTAACCACCTGCTATCATGAGAGACCTCAGGGCTGCATGTTTTGAGCCCAGTACTGATCCTGAAAAGAGTTTCAAACCCCAGTTACAAGTAAAACTAGCTAAAATGTGCCTGGCTGCTATTCACTGAAAAGCTCATTCTGCTTACATTTTTGGCATACGTTTGCTCCTACAGGGTCAGCTGAGCAGCGAATTTCTATTTAACCACCTGCTATCATGAGAGACCTCAAGGCTGCATGTTTTGAGCCCAGTACTGAGCCTGAAAAGCGTTTCCAACTCCACTTACAAGTAAAACTAGCTAAAATTTGCCTGGCTGCTCTTCACTGAAAAGCTCATTCTGCGTACATTTTTGGCATACGTTTGCTCCTACAGGGTCAGCTGATCAGCGAATTTCTATTTAACCACCTGCTATCATGAGAGACCTCAAGGCTGCATGTTTTGAGCCCAGTACTCAGCCAGAAAAGCGTTTCCAACCTCACTTACAAGTAAAACTAGCTAAAATGTGCCTGTCTGCTTTTCACTGAAAAGCTCATTCTGCTTACATTTTTGGCATACGGTTGCTCCTACAGGGTCAGCTGAGCAGCGAATTTCTATTTAACCACCTGCTATCATGAGAGACCTCAAGGCTGCATGTTTTGAGCCCAGTACTGAGCCCGAAAAGCGTTTCCAACCCCACTTACAAGTAAAACTAGCTAAAATGTGCCTGGCTGCTTTTCACTGAAAAGCTCATTCTGCTTACATTTTTGGCATACGGTTGCTCCTACAGGGTCAGCTGAGCAGCGAATTTCTATTTAACCACCTGCTATCATGAGAGACCTCAGGGCTGCATGTTTTGAGCCCAGTACTGATCCTGAAAAGCGTTTCCAACCCCACTTACAAGTAAAACTAGCTAAAATGTGCCTGGCTGCTATTCACTGAAAAGCTCATTCTGCTTACATTTTTGGCATACGGTTGCTCCTACAGGGTCAGCTGAGCAGCGAATTTCTATTTAACCACCTGCTATCATGAGAGACCTCAGGGCTGCATGTTTTGAGCCCAGTACTGATCCTGAAAAGCGTTTCCAACTCCACTTACAAGTAAAACTAGCTAAAATGTGCCTGGCTGCTATTCACTGAAAAGCTCATTCTGCTTACATTTTTGGCATACGGTTGCTCCTACAGTGTCAGCTGAGCAGCGAATTTCTATTTAACCACCTGCTATCATGAGAGACCTCAGGGCTGCATGTTTTGAGCCCAGTACTGATCCTGAAAAGCGTTTCCAACCCCACTTACAAGTAAAACTAGCCAAAATGTGCCTGGCTGCTATTCACTGAAAAGCTCATTCTGCTTACATTTTTGGCATACGGTTGCTCCTACAGGGTCAGCTGAGCAGCGAATTTCTATTTAACCACCTGCTATCATGAGAGACCTCAGGGCTGCATGTTTTGAGCCCAGTACTGATCCTGAAAAGAGTTTCCAACCCCAGTTACAAGTAAAACTAGCTAAAATGTGCCTGGCTGCTATTCACTGAAAAGCTCATTCTGCTTACATTTTTGGCATACGTTTGCTCCTACAGGGTCAGCTGAGCAGCGAATTTCTATTTAACCACCTGCTATCATGAGAGACCTCAAGGCTGCATGTTTTGAGCCCAGTACTGAGCCTGAAAAGCGTTTCCAACTCCACTTACAAGTAAAACTAGCTAAAATTTGCCTGGCTGCTCTTCACTGAAAAGCTCATTCTGCGTACATTTTTGGCATACGTTTGCTCCTACAGGGTCAGCTGATCAGCGAATTTCTATTTAACCACCTGCTATCATGAGAGACCTCAAGGCTGCATGTTTTGAGCCCAGTACTGAGCCCGAAAAGCGTTTCCAACCTCACTTACAATTAAAACTAGCTAAAATGTGCCTGTCTGCTTTTCACTGAAAAGCTCATTCTGCTTACATTTTTGGCATACGGTTGCTCCTACAGGGTCAGCTGAGCAGCGAATTTCTATTTAACCACCTGCTATCATGAGAGACCTCAGGGCTGCATGTTTTGAGCCCAGTACTGATCCTGAAAAGCGTTTCTCCAACCGCACTTACAAGTAAAACTAGCTAAAATGTGCCTGGCTGCTATTCACTGAAAAGCTCATTCTGCTTACATTTTTGGCATACGGTTGCTCCTACAGGGTCAGCTGAGCAGCGAATTTCTATTTAACCACCTGCTATCATGAGAGACCTCAGGGCTGCATGTTTTGAGCCCAGTACTGATCCTGAAAAGAGTTTCAAACCCCACTTACAAGTAAAACTAGCTAAAATGTGCCTGGCTGCTATTCACTGAAAAGCTCATTCTGCTTACATTTTTGGCATACGTTTGCTCCTACAGGGTCAGCTGAGCAGCGAATTTCTATTTAACCACCTGCTATCATGAGAGACCTCAAGGCTGCATGTTTTGAGCCCAGTACCTGAGCCTGAAAAGCGTTTCCAACCCCACTTACAAGTAAAACTAGCTAAAATGTGCCTGGCTGCTATTCACTGAAAAGCTCATTCTGCTTACATTTTTGGCATACGGTTGCTCCTACAGGGTCAGCTGAGCAGCGAATTTCTATTTAACCACCTGCTATCATGAGAGACCTCAGGGCTGCATGTTTTGAGCCCAGTACTGATCCTGAAAAGAGTTTCAAACCCCACTTACAAGTAAAACTAGCTAAAATGTGCCTGGCTGCTATTCACTGAAAAGCTCATTCTGCTTACATTTTTGGCATACGTTTGCTCCTACAGGGTCAGCTGAGCAGCGAATTTCTATTTAACCACCTGCTATCATGAGAGACCTCAAGGCTGCATGTTTTGAGCCCAGTACCTGAGCCTGAAAAGCGTTTCCAACTCCACTTACAAGTAAAACTAGCTAAAATTTGCCTGGCTGCTCTTCACTGAAAAGCTCATTCTGCGTACATTTTTGGCATACGCTTGCTCTTACAGGGTCAGCTGATCAGCGAATTTCTATTTAACCACCTGCTATCATGAGAGACCTCAAGGCTGCATGTTTTGAGCCCAGTACTGATCCTGAAAAGCGTTTCCAACCCCACTTAACAGGAAAACTAGCTAAAATGTGCCTGGCTGCTATTCACTGAAAAGCTCATTCTGTGTACATTTTTGGCATATGTTTGCTCCTGCTGGGTCAGCCAAGTGGCAAATTTCTACGTAACCACCTGCTATCATGAGAGACCTTAAGGCTGCATGTTTTGAGCCGAGTACTGAGCCTGAAAAGCGTTTCCAACTCCACTTACAAGTAAAACTAGCTAAAATTTGCCTGGCTGCTCTTCACTGAAAAGCTCATTCTGCGTACATTTTTGGCATACATTTGCTCCTGCCGGGTCAGCTGAGCAGCGAATTTCTATTTAACCACCTGCTATCATGAGAGACCTCAGGGCTGCATGTTTTGAGCCCAGTACTGATCCTGAAAAGCGTTTCCAACTCCACTTACAAGGAAAACTAGCTAAAATGTGCGTGGCTGCTCTTCACTAAAAAGCTCATTCTGCGTACATTTTTGGAATACGTTTGCTCCTGCTGGGTCAGCCAAGTGGCAAATTTCTACTTAACCACCTGCTATCATGAGAGACCTCAGGGCTGCATGTTTTGAGCCCAGTACTGATCCTGAAAAGAGTTTCAAACCCCACTTACAAGTAAAACTAGCTAAAATGTGCCTGGCTGCTATTCACTGAAAAGCTCATTCTGCTTACATTTTTGGCATACGTTTGCTCATACAGGGTCAGCCTAGCAGCGAATTTCTATTTAACCACCTGCTATCATGAGAGACCTCAAGGCTGCATGTTTTGAGCCCAGTACTGAGCCTGAAAAGCGTTTCCAACTCCACTTACAACTAAAACTAGCTAAAATTTGCCTGGCTGCTCTTCACTGAAAAGCTCATTCTGCGTAAATTTTTGGCATACGTTTGCTCCTACAGGGTCAG